>NC_058415.1:54630040-54906129 GCF_002201575.2 Neomonachus schauinslandi | reverse complement strand
CCACGTCGTTGCAAATGGCAAGATCTCATTCCTTTTGATGGCTGCATAATATTCCATTGTATATATATACCACATCTTCTTTATCCAATGAATAGAACTTCTAATGGAAATAATGTGAATTAGTACAGAGGCTGAGACTGAATTAGCATCACACAGTCTTTCATTGATGAGCTTTCTAAGGAAATAAGAACATGTGACACAAGCAACATTAAGAATATTATTGGCAGCTCCCACACTAAAATTTTCAGAATGAGTTAAATTTATTTCCCCAAGCCTTAATGTCATCAAGGAAAAACAGCAACACTTCAAGATGGGTTCAGGGAGTTGAAAGACCAGAGTAAATATACAAAGGGTAGCTCCTTCTTCTTCCATGAAGGGTTGCCTATATTATTTCATGTAGAACTACAGATCGCAGAACTATAATATGACTAGCAGAGACCAGTTGTCTACTGAAATCCTTTATCCTGATTTTTGAGGAGATGTTCTACATTTCCCAGTCTTCCTTGCTGTTGAATATGGCTTGTACCCACATTCTTACCAGTGACTGAGTGCTCCTGAACATCTTTCCTTCATGGACCATAAAACACCACGATGGACCCTCCCTCCTGCTTTTTCTCCTCCGCTAAGTGGATACAGATGGAAAGGAGGCCAAGGAAACGGTGGGGTCAGAGATGAAAGGAGGCTGGATCCCTGAATTACTTCAGGGAGGAAAGCCACACTACTGAAGAGAATATACACAAGACTGTTATATGAACAAGTAATAATTTTATTTTTTTTAGCTATTCAAATCTTAGAATCTATTTTCTATCAATTAAATATTACCAGTCTATCCTCACTCAATTCAGAAAAATGTCTCTTTTTCAAGGTTAGTATTTATTACTATTTTTATTCTGGGACTGAGAACTCATGAGATCATTAATCAAAAAGCAGGCCTAAAAAAAAAAAAATAGAAGCTCTAACTGGTAAGGAAAATTTTAGTTAGTTAAGCCTACATTTGCCTATTTGCAATATTCACAACTGGTTCCAAATTAAAAAAAAAATCAATAGAAATTGCTGTGACTAATTCAACATGATATTTTTTTCTTATTCTGTCCCTGTTTTCAAGTAGAATAATATTGAACATTTTACCCATGAGCTAATATACTTCAAGCAGATCCTCTATCAAATGCTAGAAGCACAGAGTGACCAAGGCAGGCCTCACTATGCCTTCAGGAAGTTTGCAGCCCTGGAGAAGACAGATATTAAAACAAATAATTCCTATTTGTTCTATCAGGGATGGTGTGCAAAGAATTATTAGGTGCCTAAAACTTACCTGCTTTCATCACTTCATTAAAATCATAGATTACACAGACTAGATAGTAATAAATATTACCTAATCAATGACTACAATTCATAAGTGAGGGAACTGAAGCCTAATGAAGGTCATGGTTATCCTATATTGTTAATCTTTCATTTAAAAATATATTTAAGCAATGAAATCACAATGCCCAAGTTATATCAGTAGAAAACTTGGATACATTGAACTGAAGCATGATTTTATGCAAGCTCTATTCTATAAACATTGAGAATTTCTCAGTTCCTTAGTGATACTTTCATTTTATTAATAACTTGATTTTCATATTATGTTTTGAAATGTCAAGTATCTAGGATTTGACTCACAGCTGTTTAGAATTGATTGGAAAGTCCCTTGTGAATCGCCCAGTTTTCAAGTCAGGCCATTACAGGTCTAAGTTCCAGCTCTGACATTAATTGGTCTTGTTATTTTGGCCCATGTATATAATTTCTCCTTAACTCGTTTTGTTTTGTTATTAAACCATGGGGATATACACTGCATTGATTAAAAATGATTCAGATGAAAATAAGATAAAACTCTTTAGAAATCAGCTCAAAGAAGAACAGGCTTATTTAGCTCACATCACAGGAAGGCCAGAGATAAGTGGTTGCTGGCATCAGATCAGCATCATCAGCAATGATGTCATGGCCAGTATTTCCATGATTATCTTCCCACCCGCATGCTTTTCAACCTCACTGTTCCCAAATGGCTGTTGTATCACTTGGCATCATTTCTCCCTTCTGCAGATATGTGGAAAGAAGATAGAATTCTGCCTTACTTATTTATATATTTTTTTCAAGAAGTGATGCTGTGTTCAGAGAATTCCATGTATCATGGTTTGGCCAGAAGTTTTTCACCTGGTCCCTGGTAGCTATCAGGATAATGTGAACTTTATACACTGTTACCTTGAGTGAAATCTCAGCTGTGTTAGTAAAAGAAAAGGGTGGGGGGGTGGCTGTTGGAAGGGCAAATTGCAGTGTCTGGTAGATGCAGCTACTTGCCTTATAGGCCAATATGAGAGTTAAATGAGATAATGGGAGCAAAGCCCTTAGCAGAGTGCTCTGAACAGAGTAAGCCCTCACTACAGTGAGCTATTACTGTTACTCTCTGCCCGGTACCACTGAATGCATCAAAATGCTATAACATATACTTTAATGTTATGTATTAATATAAAACATTTATATAAAATAAAAGTTTCTGGCCATCCCCTGTAGCATAATATTATGTATTAATATAAAACATTTATATAAAATAAATGTTTCTGGCCATCCCCTCTAGCATATGGTAGGATTTCACTTCCCTCTTGAAATATGATCAATGAAATATGAGCAGAAGTGACACGTGTTTCTTCTGGGGCGAAACTTTAAAAGTCAATATGCAACTTGCCGCACTTCCATTTCCTTCCTCGCAGACTGGCAACATTCTAGATGGTGGATCCTGTGTGACCCTGGGTCCTGGAGAGAGGAGGGTGAATATGGAGTAGAATGGCCTGCTGCCCAACTATGATGTACCTGGAGCATGACTGGGCAATAAAGTTTGTGGTTTGAAGTCGCTAGATTTTGGAGTTGTTCATTGGCCAAAGCATAGCCCAGCTTGTCCTGATTAGCACATATATTTCATTAAATTCTTTTGCTTAAGTAGGCCTTGCTAATTTGGCCCTTTACAAGTGAGTTTACAGAGTCAGGGGTTAATGATCTTCCTATTGTCACACAAATAGTAAGCAGTAAAATTCAGATTTGTACCCCATTCTGTTTTCACAGGTCATTCTAGTGAGTACTGCTAGCTGGCTTTAGGATGGTAATTGAAATGGAAGAAATGATTTTAGTATGTGAATTCTCACTGTATTTTTCTATCTAGACCTTTGTCAGTCCTGGATTCAATATTTCATTTCCTCACTGATAGTTTCGTGATGACAAGGGCCTTTAATATTGAACAGTAAGATAAAAATAATGGGAAATAAAACAGCTTAGGATTTATGATTGTTTTAACTTTCTTTATCTTTCTCTATATTTTCATACCTAAAGAGTAGAGGCCATTCTTCTTAATATGTAGGCTTTTCACAAAGTACTTTGAGAATATTATATTAATGATTTATGTCTTATAAACTATTTTCTTAAGTTTACACATGCTCTAATTTTTAAGTTATGTCCAACCATTAGCTATCAAGTTAAAAGCAAATTATTAGAATTGTTATTTAAAAATTACATTTTAAATGACCAAGTTTTTCTTCTATAATTGTAAATAACAGGAAGCAAAATGGCAAAAGTAGCATTTATTTTCTATGCAGATAGAAAAGATTTTACCTTTTTTAGGGTGAGTAGAAACATTTACAAAGATTGAATACCATTAGTGCCTTTTGAGTTTATGATTGCACACTGAACCTTAAAGAGCTGAACATTTATGGTATTCCCAATGCATCGAATTACTTTTCATCACACCTGATTCAGGAAGTATTTTCTAGCTTCAAAGTCTCTAGATTAGAACATACCTAATGTCTATCCCCTTAAAGAAAAGGGGCTTTGATTGCAAATGATCTCTATTGAGCAAGAGTCTGCAGGAAAAGAGGGAAACTGATCATTAATTTAACAAACATGTGGAAAACCTTCTGTGTGCCATACACTGTCCTAGGCACTGAGGGTGTAAACAGAAATTTGAGCTGGCTTGTAACCTCAAGTGTAGCAGTCGGGGAAAAATAGGTAAAAATATAATTATCATACAAGTGTATGGTTGGGGATAAAAGGAATACACATCTAGGTTTTATTGAGTCATGGAAGGCTCCATGCAAGAGAGGGAATGAGCTACCCTTTTCAGGATGTGTTGGTCACCAATGGACATGAAAGGAAAGGGCATTTAGAGAAGATGTATATATCCTGGATTAAGATCTGGTGGTATATTAAAATGCCACGTTCAGGAGACGCTAAGAAGATAGTTATGCATGGATCTCAGAATTCATGTAGAGGGGTGATTGTTAGTGATAAGATTTAAGAGAAAGAATGGCAAGTTTAGTGTATTCAGATCATAGAAGACAGATTATGTTGTATGAGAAAGGGTGTAATTTTGCCTACAGGTAGTAGAGATACATGTTTTTACATATTGTTCCCATGAGCAGATTTGCCTTTCAGAAAGTTTACCGGGGCATCAGTATGAAAGTTGGATTTGTAGAGAGTAAGGGCTAGAGTCTGTCGGACCAGTTGAAGTCTGTTCCAGAACTTCAGATGAGATATAACGAGGGGAGAAACAATGGATATGGAGAGGAAGCATGGATTGAAGATGTTAAGTAAGAGATATAACCGAAAGATCTTTACTGTTTTTCCTGGAGAATGGAGAGAGGAAGTTGTTAAGGATGAATCACACGTTTCTGATTTAGGTGACAGAGTGAGTGCTAAGCCATCTACCAACGCAGGAAATATAGAATGGACCACATGTTTGGATAAAAAGAAGAATGAATTAAGTTTGGCCCATATTGTATACTGAAAATATACAGCAGGAAGTTAATTATGTAGGTCTGGTTATAATAGTCTGGACTAGAAATATACATAAGAGATTAATTGTTTTAAAGATGGCAGTAGAATCTTTGCTTCTGAGTATGATCACTGGTAGAGTGTATGGAACGAGAAGAGAAAATGTGGGGAAGACATGTCTCAAGGAGAAAATCAGGAGATGATGTGGAAGACTAAGGAGGGTTAACAGGGAGGAGGAGACCCAGCAAAGTAGATTCATACAAGCTAAGGCAATTCCCACCATTAGGGGAGGACAGCCGTGTAAACGCCTCCCTGAGAGCCTTGTGATAAAAGGTGAACAGGGACCTGTGTACGCGGCAAAAGGAAATCACAGATGCTGATATTAAGAGCAGTTTTAGTGCAATGACTAGGGCAGAAACCTGGCAGTATTGTGTTGGGGGAGAGGAAAATGAAAAAGTAGGCAATTCTCTTAAGAGAATAGTTTTATAGGGAGAGAAGAAGGCAAGTTAGTGTTGTTAGAAAGCTATGTAGGTTCAAAAAAGTGTTATTTTACTTCTTATTTTTGGTAGAAGAGACTTGAACTTGCACATAGGTGAAAAGAAACTGGGAGAGATAGGGTTTGAATATTTAGTATTGTTGATGCAGCCAGAAGCATGATGACTTAGAAGGGGTTAGGACCCAAAGTTTGGCTAAAAGGAGGTGATCGAAGAAGAAAGAGGTGCAGTGAGTATGGACACAGGGGAGCATGGTGGTAAAACATTTAAGATAGAAAGCATCATTATTTTCAATGATTTCACATGTAAAAGCAAAAAAGAGTACTAATAGTAACTCAGAATCGGTTATAGATCTAATTTAAATCCTGAAATTAAAAAAGTCCTAGAAGAACAAGAGATCCTTTTTTTTTTAATTCTTATGTTAATCCCCATACATTACATCATTAGTTTTAGATGTAGTGTTCCATGATTCATTGTTTGTGCATAACACACTGTGCTCCATGCAGAATGTGCCCTCCTCAATACCCACCAACAGGCTAACCCATCCCACCCACCCCCCTCCCCTCTAGAACCCTCAGTTTGTTTTTCAGAGTCCATCATCTCTCATGGTTTGTCTACCCCTCCGATTTCCCCCGCTTCATTCTTCCCCTCCCGCTACCTTCTTTTTTTTTTTTTCTTAACATATATTGCATTATTTGTTTCAGAGGTACAGATCTGAGATTCAACAGTCTTGCACAATTCACAGCGCTTACCAGAGCACATACCCTCCCCAGTGTCTATCACCCAGTCACCCCATCCCTCCCCCCCCACCCCCCACTCCAGCAACCCTCAGTTTGTTTCCTGAGATTAAGAATTCCTCATATCAGTGAGATCATATGATACATGTCTTTCTCTGTTTGACTTATTTCGCTCAACATAATATCCTCCAGTTCCATCCACGTCGTTGCAAATGGCAAGATCTCATTCCTTTTGATGGCTGCATAATATTCCATTGTGTGTATATACCACCTCTTCTTTATCCATTCATCTGTCGATGGACATCTTGGCTCTTTCCACAGTTTGGCTATTGTGGACATTGCTGCTATAAACATCGGGGTGCACGTACCCTTTTGGATCCCTACTTTTGTATCTTTGGGGTACAAGAGAAGATCCTTTTAACATGAAGTTAGGCAAAGATTTCCCAGATGCAACACCAAAAGGATGATCCATAAAAGATTTTGATAAATTGACTTAACTGAAATTTAAATTTTCTGCTCTGTGAAAGATACTAAGAAAAGAATAAAAGGATAAGCCACAGACTGAGGGAGCACATTTGCCAATAACCTATTTGATAAAGCATTTGTTTAGAATATATAAAGAGCTCTCATAACTCAGTAATGAGAAAACAACCCAACACAAGATGCAGAATATTTGAATAGATACTTCGATTTTGGCAAATAAGTGAATGAAAAGATGCTCAACACCACTGTCTTAACATAATGCAAATTTAAAAATGTAGTCACATACCTATTGACCATATCAATTTTTGGCAAGGATGTGGAATTCTTGGCCACTGATGGGAATGCAAAATGGTACAATATTGGAAAACAGTTTAGCAATTTCTTAAAAAGCTACACAGGCACTGTATGACCCAGCCTTTTTAATCTGAGATATTTACACAAGATAAAATCTTTTAAAAACTTGTAAATAAATGTCCATGGAAGTTTTATTTGTAGTAATCTCAATCAGAAAACAGACAAATGTCCAGCAATAGGTGAATAGATGAATAAACTGTGGTATATCCATTCAGTGGAATATAAGTCAGAAATGAATAGAAATGTATTGCTACAGCAACAAAATGGGTGGATCTCAAAGAAATTTTGCTGAATGAAAAAACAAAAAAAAAAAGCCAGACCCAAAAGAGTTCATTTATATAGAACTCTAGAAAATTCAATCTAATCTATAGTGACAGAAAGGTAGTCAGTTGTTGCCTGGTGTAAGTTTGCTATCAAAATACTACAGACCGGGTGGCTTAAATAACATCAGTTTATTTCCTCTGGAGGCTGGAAGTTCAAGGTTGAATTGTCTGCAGGTTGATTTCATTCTGAGGTCTCTTCTCTTGGTTGGCAGATGGCTGCCTTCTCCTTGTGTCCTCACATGGTCTTTCTTTTGTGCACATGTGACCTTTCTGTCTCTTTGTGTGTCCAAATTTCCTCTTCTCAATAGGACACTAGGCAGATTGGATTAAGGCCCATGGTAATGGCCTCACTGTAACTGAATCACCTCTTTGAAGGCCGATCTCCAAATATGTTCTGTGGTACTGCAGGTTAGGGCTTCAACATGTGAATTTTGAGGGTGGAAAAATTCAGCCGGTAGCACCTGGGAAAAGAGGGTAGAGAGAGGGATTACACAGGGACAGGAGGAAATTTTGGGGGGTGGCGGAGGTGTTCCTTATCTTGGTTCTGATGATGGATTCATGACAGTATAGGTATGCTAAAAATGATCAAATTATACACTTTAAATATATACAGTTTGTTATGTGTCAATTACAGATCATTAAAGCTGTCAAAATATGTTAGAGGAAATGTGGCTTGAGCTTCTGTAAGATGCACTACAGCAGAAGAGTAAGTTATATAAATATCACTTTAATATAGCAGGATATATTCCAAGCTAGATGCCAGTTAACAGCTATTTTTTGAGTGGCTCTTGTGGGCAAAGCTTTGTTAGTTGTAAGTATACAAATCTTCTGAAATCAGAGATCTCACAGCCTGATTATGAAGACATTGCATGATGTAGACAAACATGAAATGAGAAATTTTATTATAAATTGGTTCAACATATTTATTGTATGCCCAATCAATGAAAGCAATCACTGGCGCAAATTTTAGGAGAGATATGTTAAAAAGATAGGGCTCTGGCACTCAGAGATCCTCAGGTATAAGGACATGATTCCCTTTTATAAATTCCATGCAGGAGACCTCACTTAAGTTTAGATTAAATACATCCAGAAATGCACAACTTCCTAAAGCAGCTCAGTCCAATTTAGGGACATGTCAATTTCTAGACTGCGATGAAGGGAAAAAGGCAAGAATCAATGAAAGTAGACTCAGCATAGATAATATAAATAGGGATGAATAATGGCTGAATTGTATCACAGGTAATTTTGCTGAGTGACATTATTGTGGGCAGCATGGTCTCAACCCAAGAGATCACACTGTTGAGAAATACTGCCTTAGTAATCTGATGGGCTATTATTTGTGAGGTCAGTCTTAACAGCAAAATGGCAAACTATCATCCTTGAGGAGACTGATATTTTTTCTTGACAAGTTTGATTCAAAAATAAATGAAAGATAGGGGAGGTGCAGAGAGCACTTAGTGCTAGACAACACATTTGTATCTCAGATTATTGAAGAAAGAGGGCACAGGTTTTGTTTTCCATTATTTTCTCTATGTTAATGTAGTCTACTATTCTTCTCCGTGTTAGGAGAGACTCTGCATAGCTGACACTAGATGGTATTGTGGTTCCTTCAATTCAGCTGGCTTCCTGAGTGAGAGACACTTTGTGTCTATGTGTAACTGGAGTGCTGCACATGTATCTAAGGTGAGATCAGTACTTTCTAGAAAAAAAAATAGCTCTTTGTTTATGAAATATGGTTTAAGAAAATACAAAGCTCACCTTTTTCTAGTTTTAAATATAAGAGAATATGCAGCACTCATAGTATATATATCCTCAAATAGTATTATTGAAATTTTGTCAATAAATACTACTGAGAATATAGGACAGAGTCTAAAAGGGCAGATGAGAACAAAAGACGTGCTGTCTGCTGATGTTATATATTTTTTAAAGATTTATTTATTTATTTTAGAGGGAGAGAAAGAGAGAGGGGGGATGGGCAGAGGGAGAGGGAAAGAGAGAACATCTTAAGCAGACTCTGCGCTGAGTGTGGAGCTCCACGCAGGCTCAGTCCCACGACCCTGAGATCACTACGTGGGCTGAAGCCAAGAGTCAGATGCTTAACTGACTGCGCTATCCAGGCGCCCCTGTTGATGTTATATTTGAAATGCTGCAGGAGGTTAATCTTTCTCTAAAACAATACCAAGGAAAGACCAATTGCTCATTTATTCCTACTTTTAACTTTAAAGAGCTCTTTAAGTCAGAATTTTATCTTGCAAATGAATTAACTAGCATTTAAACATAATGCCTAAGTTTGAATACAAGACTGACCAAATAATTTCATTACTGGCCCGGATATTATTAATAACATTTTATAGCTATATCCAGAAGTTAGTAACACCAAAACCATTCATCTTTAGTCTAGATATTTGCTTTACTTGTTCCCTTGATCTGGAAAACGCTTTTCATTTCCACTTGAAAAAATGTCTGCCCATGCTTTAAGGTCCAGTTTAATGTCACTTTCTCAATGAACCCACTCCAGTATTCCAGTCTAAGTGACTCTCTTCTGCTCCCATCATGCAAAATATATTTCTTGCAACACTTAGGGAAGACTGTTTTGTCACACTTGCCTCAGTAAATATGTGTCTCCTCTATAAATATATAAGCATTTTAGAGCTAAGGACAATATCTTGCTTACTTTGATTCAGTGTTCTTAATGCGGGGTAAAGAGTAAGCCTTTAATAAATGTTCACACATTGACCTTTTGCTTTACAAAAAGACACAAAACACAGAAATCTTGAATCAAGCTCATATTTACTAGTCTATGAATGAAGACTTTGAGACTATAAAAATCACTATTTACTCTGTGTTCACAGGTGCATATTTCTTTATGTTGAAGGATCTGTTGTTTATTAGAAAAGACTGGTTTATTTCCACAGTCTTCAATCTATTCAGGTGGTAAGCTCCCTAAGGTCAGGACTATTTTGACCCTATTCAAGAATTCTATATATTTCCGTGTGAAATGTTTTATTCCTTTCTGAATAAGCCTTTTTCAAGGGCAATAAAATGTGGCCATTTTCTCAGTGTTGTGAGGACACATACAGGAGATTCAGTTAGGGAACTAATTAAGCTTTTGGTGTGCATTAGTTCAGGCAGAAAGAAGGGGAGCAATTCCATCATTAAAAATATATATATAATGTAGGAAATTGCCCTTTCTTCATTAAATGTTTTAGGGGAATAAGGTTCAGGAAAATGAGACCAATTCCATAGCCAGATGCTGTGATAATTAACCAGAGCATTGTGATTTAGGACACCTAGAAGTTTTAGGTTAACATTTCAGGAATGTCTAATATTAATATAAAAGGAATAGGACTCAGCAATTGTTTGCCATTAAAGACCAGGGAACAAATAATTTCAGATTCACCAGCCATCTGGTTTCGGTTACACTGTTCAAATATGTCACTATTGCAAAAGAGGTTTTGATGATAAATAAATGAATAGGGTAGCTGGATTTGGATTTTGGTCTGTATTTTGCCACCCTCTGGCTAATAAAGTATAAATAAACATTTATAATATTTTTAGCAAGTCTGCACAAAAGAATAGATTTAAATGTGTTGACAGATGCTAAGTTTTAGTCAGAAAGTGATTATTTTAATTTAAGCAATTGCACACTATGTTTATTTCAGTTCTTACAAAGACTTTATGAAGTCTTTTAAAAACTGTCCAGTCTGAATTAATCTCTTCTCATTTCTCCCTATCATACCATGCACCCTACTGCCATAGGATGTTTTTTATTGGTGTCCATTTCATAGATAAATTTTTCTTTTACTAAAATGTAAACTCCTTGAAATCAGGAATTATGTATTATTCATCTTTGCTTACAAACTTTGAAATATAAAGACCATATTTTAATATCAAAATATTCTGTGGAATCCCAGATGCTTGCAATTACATTTTAACATCCATTTGAAAAGTACGTAAAAACAGAAGACTACAAATCTAGAAATGTTTAAAACAAATTATATTTAATTAGTTACAATATCTAAAAGCTTTAGAAAAGGCAGAACATTATCTAGGAAACATTATTTATTAAGTTCATAAATAATACTTGGTGCAGTTATGGATTATGAGAAATCCCCAAAACTCCCCGGCTCCCCAGGGTTAAATCAGGCCTACCATCAAGTGACAACTTGAAATACGGTGTCTTTTTCAATGATGGTAGGAAAGTGTTTCTGTAACACAATTTGCCTGTCTATCTGTAGTAAGACTTCATGAATACTTAAATATTATTAAGTGTCCAGTCAAAATAAGTAATGAAAGATGAGGCTATATGTAGATACAAAAGTGTTTTCATAAAAGTGAAAAAAATGAAAATGTTAGAAATGTCAAAAGCCATCATAAAGACTATAGAGTACTGAAGTGACAGCAGGGGCATGGTCAAAAACTTGCTTAAAAAAAAGGCATTAAAATGTCACAGATTGTGGTTAAGCAACCGAGAAAAGTGTAAAAGAAAATGCAGAATCCAATCCCTCAGTAAAGAAATTAGTTGAACTCGGGCGCCTGGGTGGCTCAGTTGGTTAAGCGACTGCCTTCGGCTCAGGTCGTGATCCTGGAGTCCCGGGATCGAGTCCCACATCGGGCTCCCTGCTCGGCGGGGGGTCTGCTTCTCCCTCTGACCCTCCCCCCTCTCATGTGCTCTCTCTCTCTCATTCTCTCTCTCAAATAAATAAATAAAATCTTTAAAAAAAAAAAGAAATTAGTTGAACTCAATGTGCGTGGAGAATAATGTTCAATAAAATCATGTATCTGAACTTGAATTGTGAGGCGTGGGATACTTGGCAACTCCTGTAGAGGTACTAAGTATAAAAGACTCAGTGTATCCACCAGAGGGCTGAGTGGGGACTGAAGTCAGTTGCTTAAAGGTTAAAATAATCTTAGACTATCTGAGATAGTAATTCTGTTTTCTTAAGTATGCAAGGTAAAGATTTAAGTATGGGACTGGTAAACTAAATCAAGTAAATACTAATTTTACATAAATTCAAAATGATCTGTGTGTATATTGTTAAATGTCTGTTTAAAGAATCTAACATTTTAATCTTGAAACTTCAATTTGAAATATGTCATTGATATGGGGTACCTGGGTGGCTCAGATGGTTAAGCGTCTGCCTTCGGCTCAGGTCATGATCCCAGGGTCCTGGGATCGAGGCCCGCATCGGGCTCCCTGCTCAGCAGAGAGCCTGCTTCTCCCTCTGCCCCTCCGCCTACTGCTCTACCTGCTTGTGCTCTCTCTCTCTCTCTCTCTCTCAAATAAATAAAAAAAAAATCTTAAAAAAGAAATATGCCATTGATATTACATTTGTGATGTTAAGTTAGAAAAGATAAAGAAAACCTGACTAAATATGTAAACTATTGAATGTATAAAATAAATTGTTTTATTTACTTTATACTTAATTTATTAGATTTATAAGATTTGATTCAATGTTTTGCTTCTTTGGGTTAAATTCTTTCTGATGTTCATAGCACTTAAAGGTGAAGGGGATTATGAGTACACTTATGTTGATGAGCACTGAGTAATATATGGAACTGTTGAATCCTATATTGTACACCTGAAACTAATGTAACACTGTATGTTAACTACACTGGAATTAAAACAAACAAACAAAAACAAACAAAATAAAGAACCTTAAAAAAACAAAGTACTTAAAAGAGGAAAAATCAAATATTTTAAGTCTATAACTGAAGTTTAAAATATTTAAGAAAACCTGCCCAATTTTATGAAAGGACGTAACCATTTAAGGAAGTTTTGTTTTCTTAACTTGAGACAATCCAAGTTTGTTTAAAGAATAATTAAAATATTCTTTTTATGAAATAGTTTTATTTATTTACTTTTTTTTAAAGATTTATTTATTTATTTATTTGACAGAGAGAGAGGCAGCGAGAGAGGGAACACAAGCAGGGGGAGTGGGAGAGGGAGAAGCAGGCTCCCCGCTAAGCAGGGAGCCCGATGCAGGGCTCAATCCCAAGACCCTGGGATCATGACCTGAGCTGAAGGCAGATGCTTAATGACTGAGCCACCCAGGTGCCCCTATTTATTTATTTCTAAAGGTTTATTTATTTATTTGAAAGAGAGAGCATAAGCGGGAGGGGCAGAGGGAGAGGGAGAGAGAATCTCAAGCAGACTGTGCCGAGCGTACCCCATGCCGGGCTCGATCTCACAATCATGAGATCGTGACCTAAGCCGAAACCAAGAGTCAGACACTTAACTGACTGCCACCCAGGTGTCCCTAGAAATAGCTATATTTAAAAAGTAGATAAGATGTGTAGTTTGAAATCTTAAGAAAACTGAAGTATAGAAAGTTGGTGACAAAAAAAGAATTCTATTATTTTAAGCCAAAGGAAGTCTAAAGAAACCCCTCTCCTTCAATAGAAACTCTGATTGCCAGGGCCTGGGGGAGTGGGGGAAATGGGGCGATGTTGGTCAAAGGACACAAACTTTCAGTTATAAGATAAATAAGTTCTGGGGATCTAATGATAGAATAGTGATAATAGTTAACAGTACTGTGTTGTATACTTGAAATTTGCTGAGAGAGTAGATCTTAAGTGGTCTCACCACACATGTAAAAAAGTAACTATATGTGAGGTGATGGATGTGTTAATTAATTTGATTTTGGTAATCATTTTGCAATGTATATGTATATTAAATCATGTGATACCTTTAAAAAAAAAGGTCACATCCTACAACCTGAGTATATACAATTTTTGTCAGTCATACCTCAGTAAAGCTGGGAAAAAAAACATATTAGCATTACTGCATCCTTACCAGGAGCTAGGCACAGATGAAACAGGACTTTTTAAATTTTCTCAACAATATTTTGAGGTATGATACATATTGCCATTATCTTTTCCTTTTACAGAAGAGAAACTGAGGCTTATGATGATTAAATAGCTTGGCTGAAGTCATATAACTAGAAGGTGGTAAATAAAAGAAGGAATAAAATGAGACCTTAGTGAGAGGGTAAATGCCTAAAATTTTTCATTCTTCCAGTAAACATTTTCTAGAAAATACTTAAGAAGTGGAATATGGATTGAGCTTTCAAAAATGATAGCAAAAGAAACTTTTTTTCCCCCCAGAAAGTCTAAAGAGAAGAAGGATTTGTAAGCCTGAGTTTCAAAACCACTTTTTATTTTTTGCTAATTGTTGTTTGTTATTTCAGAGGAAAAGAAAGTCTGTGTTGACATACAGAGAGAAGTCTCTTAATTTGGGGAAAATACTTTTGTTTTTCTGATAAATCAATTTGAAGTAAATTTTCATATACACACATATGAAATTCCATCTATGTATATATGGTGCATATGGGTACACAAACACCACAATGGGCAAATAATGCAAAGATATCTAACAATGGTTTTGTAGTTATGGTTAAGGGTTTAAATTTAACTCTGCTGTAACAATATCCATGTGGGCTTATTACCAATGATGTCCTAGTGCTGGTTTTGTGATTAATAAGAGTCATGTTAAGATATATAAATTAGGGCGCCTGGGTGGCTCAGTTGGTTAAGCGACTGCCTTCGGCTCAGATCATGATCCTGGAGTCCCGGGATCGAGTCCCACATCGGGCTCCCTGCTCGGCAGGGAGTCTGCTTCTCCCTCTGACCCTCCCCCCTCTCATGTGCTCTCTCTCATTCTCTCTATCTCAAATAAATAAATAAAATCTTTAAAAAAAAAGATATATAAATTATCTGTAGGCAATTTATCCCAAATATTTTCTAATAAAGGAACTAATAATCCAGAATGAATGAGCAGTTTGTATTGCAGAAAAATGAGTATCCCGCTTTCCTCAGATACTCGATACTGATAAGAATTATATAGACAGTTATTTTTTTTAAAACAGATTCATATATGACAAATGATGACATTCCCTTTGCCTGTTTTTCATCTCACCTCTACTATTACATATACACACCTATTATAGTTGATCAGCATACATATAAATACAAGAAATTATAGCTGCGTATGTGTGCATATCCTGGTGTATTTGCCCTCAAAATTGATTTGTAAACAGAACACAAAGGAAGACCATCTAGTGCTATGAATAAAGATGATGTGCAGTGACTAGCTCCCCTGAAATAGAGTAAGAACTTTCAAGTCATCAGTCAACAGTGTTTATTGAGTTCCCAGAGTTCTCTTACAAATGTAAGAAATAGAAAAGATCAATAATGCCATCTACCCAGTCCTGCAAGAAGACCAAGCTAGAAAATTCTAAAAAATACATACCTCTGTCACATGAATTTTTTTCCTAGAAATTGACTCTCTTTTTTCCAAAGATCAATTACAAACTCTCTCCAAAGTGAGTACACATGTTTATTCATCGTAACAATGTCTGTTAAAAAATGATCTCAGTTGTATGAATATTTTTCTTCAAGTAAAATGAGGAAAGGTAGGATTGAAAGTGTGGGTTGGAAAAGATTCTGGAAAGCATAAATGTCTCTTCGTAGACATTTCCATATGTAGGGAAATGAAGGCAAAAGCAGAAGAATGAACTGTCTACGGAAGCATTAAAGGCACACAACCCAGAGACACATGGAGCCGCTTAGCAAGGGCTGGTGGACTAAGGGGCGCGAGGCATTTAATGTAATCTCTGTCTGATCATCAGCTGACCACTAAGCAAACCAGGCAGGGGTTGCCTTGGCCACACATTACCAAGAACACAGACTTCACAGAATTAGTTCAGAAAAGTCACTAACCTAGCAAACAGCAGCCTCATTGCCAATGAGAAGCGGTGACAATACCAAAACCTGGGATTGGAGGGTCTGGTTTACAGAGTAGCCACGTTCTGTCACTTAAAGGTCCAATTTTCAACAAAAACTCATGAAAAATGAAAAGAAACAAGGAAGTATATCAACTCTTCTTTAAAGAAAAACTAGGCTATTCAAGGAAGGAAATGTGAGTTCAGACCCTTTATGGAGATGAAGAGACTCCTCTTCTACTGGAAGAGACTTGAACATGACTGAGATTCTTATATTTTTATAGAAAATAGACTCATGGACTATTGAGAGAGAGCCAAGTGAAAACCCTAGGCAGTTTTTTAAAATCATGAGGCTTTTGGTCTGGAAATATCCATTAAAAAGGGACATTTTAGAAATAAGGGATGTAAAAGGAAAAACAAATCTGCTGTCAGAATTTAGTGCCTGATAGTGTATGTAACTTACCTTTGGACATGGTTTTGGCACTTCTATATATTTTATTTTACCTACTGTTATCTCTCATAAAAGACAGATTGCATGTAAAATTGATGTGAATCAGCATTTAGGGGATACAATAATTTAGCAAGAAAATTCACCAAACTGAAACACTGTATCATATAAAAACATAACACTCCCAAACAGATTAAATAAAACTGGAAACAAACTTTTTTAAAAAAAGATTTATCTATTTATTTGAGAAAGAGTGTGCAGCAGTGAAGGTCAGAGGGAGAGGAAGAGAGAGAATCTCAAGCAGATGCCCCACCGAGCGCAGAGCCCGACATGGAACTTGATCCCAAGACCCCAAGATCATGATCTGAGCCAAAACCAAGAGTCGGACACTCAACTGACTGAGTCACCCAGGTGCCCTAGGAAAGGAACTTTTAAAAAGTCTTAGCTTTAATACCTTTTTAAAAAAAAATCTGAGAAGTCTTTTATCATAAGTGAAAATTTCACATAACAAAGATTTTATTATAACTGCTCCAGATATCTGTGAAGTATCTATGATGTGCTTTTTTTCACTTGAAATTCCAGTTGTGAAAAGAAAATTGCTTTGTCTTATAATGAGTGAAAAGTATGATTAACTCTAGTGATTCTAAATCTATTAACCTCTGCGAATTGTTTAATCTCGAGAAGTCTGTGTCCCTGCGAATGTGTGTGAATGTGTGTATGTGTAAGCATGTGCATGTTTTTGTATTCTAGATTTGATGTTGTTGCCTCTGAGATTAAATCTCTTTTGATTAGGAACTTTCTCACATGTGACTTACATTTTAACTTATCCTTGAAAAATTTGCAGCAAGTATAATGGAATTTTGGAGCTCAAGATGAATCAATCTTCTTATCCAAATATTTCACATAAAAAACAAGTAGATCCAAATTATTTGAATCATCTTATCTAAATCACCATCAGATATTTGCTTACGTGACACTGAAATCCATATATTTTGAGCTCAGAGTTAATAAAATCTTGATCATAATATGAATACGTCTTGGTTACAGGTCTTGAACCTTTATCTTACTGACTTGGAAGCTCACATCTCCTCTATTTGGGGTGATCCGATTTTTAACTCTCAGTCATGGTCAAGTCAGGAAAGGGAAGCCATTCATTCCAGTTATGTTAAAAGAATTTAATATGGGAGGTTGTTGAAATACATATTGGATACTTAACTAAGCAAAAGAGGTTACAGAGGCAACAGCAGGAAAAATCTACCCTTTAGGCTGAGGGAACAAGGTTGGGGTCCAACCAGTACTCAGAAGCTCAGAACCTGGGTCTCAGACCACTAAGTATGGGTGCTGTCTGGCTAGTGTCTGTGTATCTGAAAGGGTGGGATGAGGTTCGTTTGAGGAGTCTGAAAAAAATGCTGGTAACTGGAATCATCTGCTAATATGAGAGCTCACCACCACTATTAGGGTAAAGGTCCATGGCTGAAGGGAGGCTGACAGAAGCCATGGGCAACGGGGCCCAAGTCCTTTCTTCTCCCTCTGACTTACTGGCTCCCTCTAGTGCCTTCTGTTGGCTAAGCCTAGCGGGTCACCAGCCAGCAAAGGAGAAATGTGATTCTCAGACTCCTAGCCCCACATCACAAGGTAGAATATTAAATGATTGGTTTGGAACTGAAAGATGATTGTTTTTATGATACCAACTATTTTAGTTTAATGTTGACATTACCCTCGCTGAATAAACCTACTAAAATTATATGTTCTGTTACCACTTAGGATTTTTATAGGGTTTATTTATAAGGTAATAAAATCTAATATTGTCCTTGAACAGGTTTAAAACTTTATTCTTATGAATCTGTTTTATGTAGGTGAAATCTTTCATCTATAAGCTTCTATAGTGTTCTGGTTATAAAATAATGCACAATCATGTTTATAATGATTCTTTTAAAGAAAAAATCCATTATTTAAACATGTGTGGGGAAATGAAACATGGTTGGACTTCTCAGCGTTGGTGGTAGATCCTAGCCTCACGAGAGTCTCCATATACCATGAGAATTAGATCTGTAGTCTTTATTAATTGCTTTGATCTAAAAGAATAGTATTACCTCTCTTATCCCCTAGAAAGGGCCAAATGGTTACAGCCTAGACAGAGTCACTAGGTGAAACCCCCAATAGAGGGTTCTGCACCTAATTCCAACATGTGTGTGGATAAAGGGGAGAGTCCCCACAACATCAAGCCATTCTTTGACACCAGCTGGGTGTTCTACAATTCGAATCAATTCTGATGCTATTTCCATGCAGATAGCAGCAGATTCCAGGGGATAAGAGCTCAGTCCTACAACACTGCCCTGTACTTCAGATGCCAATCACAAGCCCAGCTTATTACCTCTGCTTCGGACTGAATGGCTTTAAATTAGAGGTTCCTATGACTCCCTCCTTGGGTTTCATTAATTTGCTAGAGTGGCTCACAGAACTTAGGAAGCCAGCTTACTTACTAGATTACTGGTTTATTACAGAGGAAAGGATGAGAATCAACAGCCAGATGAAGAGATGCATAGAGTAAGGTCCTGAACAAAGGGAGTTTCTAACCTCGTGGAGTTTGGGGTCTGGCATGTGGAAGCAGTTTGGTTCACCAACCTGGAAGTTCTCTGAATCCCATCCTTTTGGGTTTTTATGGAGGCTTTATTGCATTGGTGTGACTGATTAACTCATTGGCAATTGATTGAACCTCCAGCCCTTCTCCCCTCCCAGAGGTGAGTTAGGGGTGGGACTGAAATTTCTAACCCTCTAAACACATGGTTGGCTTCCCTGGCAACCAGCCCCCCATCCTTAGATTACCTATCTGCTTTCTGAAAGTCACCTCATTAACATAATAAAATACACCTTTCTAATTCTCACTACTTGGGAAATTCCAATGGTTTTAGAGCTCTGTGCCAGAAAAGGATCCCAGGACTAACTGATGCCAGGAGCACTGGTTTGGCTGCATTTCTAGGTATTCACATGTCAGAAGAGATGTAGTCTAGAATTTGGAGACATTCCTAGGTCATAAAAGCTGGAGACACATAAGCTATCTAGATCCCACCAAGAGATTTTATTCACACAGCAAAGGGCTGGAGTAAGAAAAAGCCCCTTTTAGGAGGGGAGAGAACAAGAGCCTCCTTTTTAAGCAGAGAAAGATCATTTTCCCTATTGACTCACCGATGGTGGTCTAGCTACTTGCATAGGATACTTGCCCTGGCTTTCTTCACGTCCCTTAGGGGTGAGGCCTGGGGTGAAGGGGTTAACACACTTATCATTTACTATGAGGCATTTAATGAGAAATCTTTCTCTGACTCAAAGCACCTTGTGCGTCCATGCACAATAAAATTAATGAAGATAAACATTAAAAACCCAGCAATATGACCCGCTATGCAAAATCATCCTTTCACCATCCAACTTAATTACCTAAAAAATTTAGAGCCTAATAGTCATTCAGATTTATCCTCTGTCACAATTCATAAAATCCATATATATATAGGAAAAAATGCCTAATTGTAATGGTCTCTTTTGTTTTCTCTTTTGAGTTTGCTCAATGTGATTCTGACATTTTGTAGGAATATTTTTGTTGTTGTTGTTGCTTTTTCTCTGACATGAAGTTATTCATTAGCTAACTGTGAAGGTGTCATAAGTGTCTGGGGGAGAAAATATATACTCTTGGATGGCTTGGCAAAGGGAAGCAGATGCATACAGAGATAGGGAGTTGAACAGTTATGGCAAGATGTGACCAGCTTGTGAATTCTGGTGAGAGATAAGCTTAAATTCTTAGTACATTTTTGCAACTTTTTTTGTGGGTTTATTTTTTCAATTAGTTAAAAAGACTGCCTATTTTACTTTTCTCAAATCAGATGCTGATTTTTTTTTTCATCCAAAAAATATTTATTAAACTCCTGCCATATTTCAGGGTCTGCACTAGTTACCAGACATACAGCAATGAAAAACAAGCAAAGTCTCCCCTGTTGAGCAGAGAATAGAGAGAAGAATAAACACAAAACAAATAAATATGCTGTATAGTAGTTCCTTATAAAGTTTTTGAAGGAGAAACCAGGGTAGGGTGGTTAGGAAAGATATCTCTCATAAAGTTGCATTTGCTGAATCTCCTGAAGGAAGTGAGGTGCAGTATGGTTCTCTAGGAAAGAACATTCCAGGTAGAGGGAATAGCGTGTAGAAGAACTCTGAGAACTTCAACTTTTAGATGAGCCCCATGCATTCCCTAGATTTTTTCCTCATTTTTTATTTTATCTGTAAGGTCACTCCTCTATCTTTACTCTTCTTTCTTAAAACTCTTTTTTTCCCACAGGCTCCTTTTGTTGGCAAGATGACTGCAATAGATTGAGGGATGTGAGTATCTATAAACTACTCAATTTGGCTGGAAGCATGTGATGCATAGACTGGTTTAGGAGTGGATTACACACTCCATCCCTCAAGACATGGATAGAAGAGGGCCGCCTCTGTGGCTCAGTCAGTTAAGGGGCCAACTCTTAATTTTAGCTCAGGTCACGATCACAGGGTCGTGAAATTGAGCCCAGCATCCTCCCAACTCAACAGGGAGTCTACTTGAGATTCTCTCCTTCTCCCTCTGCCCCTCTCTCTTTAAAATGAATAACTAAATCTTAAAAAAAAAAAAAAAGTCATGGGTGGAGGAGACTAGGTGAAGTGCATGAGCTGAAAGTCAGAAAGTGGGTGATGTCCCAGTGGGAAATCAGGGTAGAGTTTCCAAAAATGGGTGACAGAGTCCTGGAAGCCAAAACTAATTGTCTACTAAGACTCCCTTAGAACTCCTAGTTTTTCTCAAAATATAGGAATGTGAAGGAAAAATATGAAGTATGACATAAATTCTTTTCAGAAATAGTTTTTTAAAATACGTTTCACATAGAAAGAAACTTGGTATAAATATTCTACTTAAGATATAATAAATGGAGAACCCACCAGAACTTTCTAAGTCATGGCAGCAAAATGGGAATCTGGTGCTCTAAATGAGATACCAAACACAATTTCTACTCATGACTGATGTACAAGCACTTGACTAGAAAAGTCACATAAACAGTTACTCATCTAGGTAAATAGCATGTAAATATTATGCAAAGTGGGAAATTCAGGTAATGATTTTCTACCATAAATATAGTACATGCATCAGAGTCTAGAAAACTTTCTTGTTGTAAATTTCACCCTACAAACCTTCTATTTTTCCTTATATCTCTTACTTTTCTCATTCATCAATTGGATGAGCCAGTGAGAGACAGAACCAATCTATCACATTAATGTTACCTGTGTGAGTAAGGAAGGGGAGGGTGTCTACAAGGGGAGGAACTTGCCAAGTGATTCCCCCATAGGTCTGACTTCAAACTATTGTGGATAATTTGCTCAGAATGAATAAGACAGGTAGGTGATCAAGAAAACTTTGTTGCTGTTGTTTTCATAAATAAAATATTTTGTAGGGAAGCCATCCTTTCTCCTCTTTTCCTTCCTCTACCCATAAAATAGGAACTTTGGTCCCCTAGGAAATGTGACAGAGTTTCTGATTATTTTCAACTCACACTCATTTCTCTTTACTGAAGATCATGTAATCAATGATAAATGACTGGGAAGACATGGGGAAAACACTATTGAATGGGGAGAAGTCAATGTGTCCACCCCCCTCCCTTCTTGCCTCCCTTCCTATTCCTTTATGCAGCTTGCCACAGTTCATATGTGCTCTTTTTCTCTGCTCCTGCCACTTCTGTGATATTAAGAGATTAATCAGGCTAGCTCTACCTGTGCAAAATAAGTGAGCCATTGCCCAGTGGGTGGCCAGGGACTAATGCATAAGACAATTGAGGGAACAGAAATAAGTAGAAAGATAATGGATGCATCAAGCAAAGATGTGTTTTCTAGCTCTGTTTTACCAATGGTTAAGCTGATATTTTTGTCTTAAAACTTCTGTATTTATTTTTAGAGTTCAGAATTTATGAGAAAACATACATTTAATCATCATTTTCATACACCTAAAAATTTTGTGTGTTTTATAATTCTATTTTCAGTGATGGACATCTTTTAGTATGGTAATATGTAGTCATAGTGGTGGTAATTGTAGTAGTAGGAGCAATTATTACATTGTTAATAGCTTAGTGTGTCCCATATATTGTGATAAGTACTGTGTATGCATAATTTTATTTGATACTATAATAATTTTATGAAATTTGAATATGCACACAGAAATTTATTTTAACTACATTAAGTAGCATGTATTTTCTTGGCTTATTATTGTAGTTACTAATTTACTGACCCATAAAAATGAGAGTATGGCTTTTAATTTAAGTAAACAGCAGTAAAAAGTAAGGTAAGTTTAAGGATATTGTTACAAAGTCATCAGGAGTTATGTTCCAAAAGTTGGAGGGTGACTGTCAGAATTTAGAGGGAAATGAACACATGGTAAAATTTCCTTGAGTGTGCAGGCCTGTGTGTGTGGTGGGGGGGAAGGGCGGTGCAGAGATGTCAAAGGATTGAATACAGAGATGTGGAGGCCAAGTTTTGAAGCAGGCATTAAATGGTAACAGTGAGTTCAAGGAGAAAATAGAAGCTAGCAGGAAGGAAACATTAAAGGGAACTAGGACTACAATATATTTTTTTAAATGATGGAAAAGGCATTCTTTTTTAGCTTATGCAATTTACATGTAAAGAACAAGCACTTCTCTATTTGAGCCTCTTAAAATCACATACCTATGAATTCAGTGACCTTATTTAAGAATTAATGTGTGTTGTTATGATAAAAGAATCACGGATTTGGGTAATGTCTTAAGATGGACACTGAGAATGGGTTCTGAGTCCTGTATTGAAATGGAAGGAAAATGTTTGGAGTAATGTTTTGTCTGTTAGTGGGAGGAAGTTATTACAAGTAAAGTTATCTCTGGACCTGAGGACAATGGGATGTGGCAAGGGGAATTTTCACTTTTTGGTGGGGGAGAGGGGGACGGGGAAATTTTCATTTAAAAGAAAATAAATTAAAGAATTAAACAGGTAATGATTAAATAGCAACATAGGAGGACAAAATAGTAAAAGAATAATTGGATATTCAGGTTTTATTTAAAAACAAAAAGCAGAGTATCAGAAAGCAATGATTGCACCAGCCATCTTTCACTCAATGCATCTATATGATTATAGAGTTAAAAAAACAGTGGTTTAGAAGAAAAACAAATAAATACTTAATGCTAAAGATATAAGGTCAATGAAACTTGTTTTGTTATTTTGCCTATTTCCATAAGAAATATTTGTAAGAATTGATCTTTTTGTTTCTCTGATGTACTCTGGGAACTGGCAACTAGGTCAAAGGTAGAGAAAAATATGCTCCACGTTTTTTTAAGGAAGATTTTAATTATTCCCCAGAGGTCCCATTCACTGGGACCTGCTTCAGTTCAGAGATCCTTCCTAGGAAATCATGTGTTTGTAATTGCTAGCTTTGCTGTTTGCTGATTTTTAAAAAATATTAAAACTTATATTTGAAAATAAGTACATACAAGTTTAACCTTTGCTTTTTATAGTTTTTTCGAGATTTGGCCATTCCTATTTGGTCTTTTTTTTTTTTTCAAAATGAAAAAAATAATTCTATCGTTTAAATGTTTAGTTTTCCAATGCTGTTTCTGTATATACATTTTCACTACGTTATTAATGATTTTAATTTTTGCATGTGAATTTTTAAATCTAATTAGCCAATAATTTTCTATATTTCTTATGTTTTTTGATAATTGTTTTTATATAATCCGTATCTCTTATATTCAACTTTTAAACCATGCATTGCCTACCTTTTGTCCTTTGTAATCTTATTTTACCTCCATGTAATTTATTTTTTAGCACACTAGACATATTGTTTGAGTTGGTAGATTGACCTTAAGGTCATAATTAGAATATTCTTGTGGAATACAGTAGAACAGTGATTATTATATTTCAGTTCTCATCAATAAGGTTTCTTTTTTCCTTTCAATTACCAAATTGGCTTAATAACTTAATTAGAAGCAGACTCCGAGTAGTCCTGTGTGCCATTAACTTGTTCACATTTGGTGAGCAAGACTAATACTGCTATCTACATTTTCCACATGGAAAACATTTTGATTTTCTTTGACAGTCAAAACTCAAACAGTAGTAAACAGCCTAGACCCAAGACATCTTTCAAAAAGTCACTCTAACTCTCTAAAGATGGTCTCACCTTGCATTTTTTCCTAGAACCCCTACTTGTTCATTGCAAAACCAGCAATATTCCATCTCACATTATTAAATGCATGCATGGCTATCTTGATCCACTAGATTATAAATTTAATGAGGTCTGAATTCATATCTCTTTCATCTTGATATCTCTCAGACAGCTATTATCTGCCTCTTACATTGTAAGCACTTAGTAAATGTTTGTTAAACGAAATGATATATTGACCCAGGACATAGAGACTCAGTTCACCCAAGCCTTGGTCTGGTGCTCTGTTCCCTGAAACCTCTCTGTTTCTTGGACTTTTGGTAATACCTCATAGAGTTGGTGTGGGATTTAGAATAAAAGGATTAGATTTTGAGAACTTTCCATAACAATTTTGAACCATATGATCTTGGGAAGTTGTTTAATTTTCAAGAAACTCAGTATCTGTACCTATTAAAGAGAGATATTGGCTTTCCTTAAAATGATTTGTAAGCATCAAATAAAGTAGTGAATGTTAT
Source organism: Neomonachus schauinslandi (assembly GCF_002201575.2). NCBI lineage: Eukaryota > Metazoa > Chordata > Mammalia > Carnivora > Phocidae > Neomonachus > Neomonachus schauinslandi. The sequence continues at coordinate 54,881,073 of NC_058415.1, read as the reverse complement.
AAATCTGATATGTTTTAAAAACATTAAATTTAATGTTTGTAAATGAATATTATTTAATGACAAATAGATCAAATTTCAGAGTTTTAATAGTTGTATCTGGATCAGTCATAAGGGCTGGATTTTTTAGGTATGTCTCTTCTGTGGTATATATACCTACACATCTGATTTTTTAAGATATAACCATTATCCACTGGATTCTAGACTGCCAAAGATTAAAATATCTTCGTGACCAGGAAGAAGCTATGAATTAGATACCAAGGACCAAGAATAATCATGATGAACTAATCTCTCCTCTTTTTAATCCTTGTTTATATCTGCTGTGGAGACCCTGGGGGTTGAAAGAGAACATTTCATGCACACACGTCTCTGGGTTTGGAGGCTTAGGAATAAAATGGAGCTTCTCTGACAGCCTCATTTTTTAATCATTCCAGTGTAGTTCCAGGGAGCTATTTCAAATTTAAAATTCCACCCAGAAGAAACTCTTAGCTGGGAATAATATAGTTTTTCATTGAATAATGTGATAATGGCTGAATGAAACATAGAGAGACAATAGAATTCCAACAGAGATGAAGATGTCTAAACAAAAATTATGCTCATTAATCTCTATTGTCTGATTCTGGTGGCTGTGATTTGCCAGGTTGGTCTGGCTTATCTGGCTGTTCACTCTTCCTGCTCACCTGTTCATGGATATCCACTTTTTTACTTTATAATTAGCAGATGAGATGAGTTTTCACAGATAGAAAAATATCACTTCATCTAGGGTATCAAGTTGTTAGTTATAGTTATGTACTCTCGTATTGTTAGATTCATATATAATGATATTCAGCCTAGTGATTCAATTCTATAGGCTTACTGCAAAATCATAAATGTATTTTTCTTTTTATATTAATTCTATAACAGTCCTATACCTACCACCCCTTTTCCAATGCCAACTCTTACAATACCATACCCAAGCAAATCTATTTCCTAGATTCATAGATGGAAGCCAAGTATGCAGAAGGGAAAAAGAGAAAAGCTCATCAGTATGTTTCTATACATTCCTTCTGTAAAAGGTGCAGTGAAGATAGTGGTAAATCTGTACTATGCTCTATACTGCAGAAATAATCCTTTCTCTCTCATGCCTTCATATGTTTCTCACTGGAATACTAGAATATTCTCTCTTTCCCATTTTGAAAAAGAAAAAAAAAAAAAAAGAAGAAGAACTGACGATTAGCCTTTGTAGGAAGCCTCCCCTAAGTGCCCCAGACCCTCTTTCTCTAGTCCTTCAACAATCCCCCTTCTTAATTCCTGTATTTATCTTCTAGATCCTCTTCTTCTTCAGTTAAACTTTTTGTTCTTTTCTTTATCCCTACATGGTGTGGATAGACATTTTATATTTCTTACCACTCTGGAATTTCATGTAGTTTAGGAAAAGTATCTGTCCTTATGGAGTCACTGTAAAAGGCTTGATCCAATATCCCCTTTATTCATGGGGCCAGTGACTGCCACTTTTTACCTTGACCTTAATTATGAGAGCATGTGTTATGAGCCAAATTTTGTCTCCCCAAAATTCATATGTTGACACTTTAAACCCCCAAAGTGATAGTATTTGGAGATGGGCCTTTGGGAGATATTTAGGCTTAAATGAGTTCGTGAGGTTGGGGTCCTCATGATGAGATTAGTGCCCTTATAACAAGAGACACCAGTGAGCAATGCTCTCTGTCTCTCTCTACCTGCAGGCACTGAGGAAAGGCCACAGCGAGAAAGGGGCTGTCTTCAGGCCAGACAGAGAACCCTCACTAGAACCTAACCATGGTGGCACCCTAACCTTAGACTCCCAACCTCCAGAGCTGTGAGAAAATAAATTCCTGTTTTTTAAGCCATCCAATCTATGGTAATTTGTGATGGCAATCCAAGCAGACTTTCCAGTGCCCAATATCTAACACATTAAATAGTTTTGTATATTAAATGAAACATTGCAATGCATAGATACATTAATATTTTGTCATTAATTATTTAAAAATGATATGTATAATGTCATTAAATATACTCTCAATTATCTATAGTAATTCAAAGTATTAACAGTCAACATTTCAGATAGTGAAACAATTTTGATTGTTTCATCTTTTTTGCATTCATTTTCTCAGAAGTTAAAATTTTTCTTTTAGAAGAAAATATTTAATACTAGTATTTGTTAATATTAAACAAATACCCATTATGAAAATATTTTGATTATTCCTAGTGGACACAGTAATTTAGAAAATATTTATTTTATGATAGAAATTTGCAAATTACCTTGAATGCTAATAATCCCAATCAAATGAAAAATTTTATTTGAAAACACATTTATTTAAAATGTTTTAATACTATGTTGTCTTAATGCTGCTCAAACTACTATAACTTCCGCAGTTCGTTGCTGGTGTCACTTAAAGAGGACCTCATTTATCAAATTCTATTTTAGGTATAATTTTAAAATGACAAGTAAATCTGTCCAATCTGCTAGATTGCACAGTCCTGACATTTTGTAGTGTAAAATAGTTGCTTGAATTCATAGTACTTCTATTCCTTTTTAAATTAATAAGTGATTGCAGTATTGCCTCCTGAGTATAAATGTGTACACAGTTTTATTTTATACTTCCGCAGTGGACTGAAACATCTGACATGGTGGTTGACCACATACATACCTGGAGCACCACTAAGCTGACACCTAAAATTAGCCATCATAATATGTCTGCTTTTCACTGCACCCCACTGACTCTTTTGATCATATATGATTATGTAATATAGTAATTGCTGATATGGAGAACTACAAAGTGAAATGATCGCCATAGGTTGATGTATATGGTGAAGGGTCATTGCCTTGGGCAATGCTCAAGTTCACAGTTACCACGAGGAAGAAGGAGAACTCCCACTTCATCTCTCTAACAGAGAAGCTCATTCTCTGGCCACAGGATGCATTGTCTTTCATATCACATCACTTCAGGCAATTCACTACTGCCCTTAATAAAGTGAAACTTGCCCATCTTTGTAGATATCAAAGAGATATGAGAGTATCTCTTCTGAGCCTTCTGTTTCATGGAGGCAGAATCCTGAGGACAGGTGAAAAGGGAAGTCGAGACACTTAAAAATTCACAAACCTTGGTGAGGCCTCCCTCCTCAAGCCTGGGTCTGGATTTAGCTGGGTGCCAGTGACATGAGGAATGTAGAGTATAAAAAAATACCCCACAGTTCTGTCTCACAAATGGCCCAGGCTTCAATAATTTAAGTTGTTTTAGCATTCCTCCCGCTAACCGCCCCCCCCCAAAAAAGAGGTTGGACTTATTTTTTGTATGCTTGTTAACATACTGTTTTTATGGGCCCATATTATATAGTCAACATATTCATGCTTTCACTTTTAAAGCCAAAAAATTCACAAAGGATTATGTGCTTAATGTATCGATATTAGCAGGATAGATGTTTGACTGAATTCTGAGAGACACTTACGCTCTCATTGTGAAGATCATTACACTACAACGCATATTCTATAATGGAATTTGCACTTTATTGTTATGTCTGAAAGGAGATATCCAAGGGGAAAGAGTATTACAAAAGCCTTATTGTCAGGGTACTATCAAAAATCTAGTGACTATGGTCTCAGGATGTATGGACACTTGGTACCTAGGTGTAAGAATTTTAGTTGATAACTGAACAATTTCCATTTTCATAATTTCCAAACAGAACACATCTCCAGAAGGCACATTCCAAATGGGTATCAAAAAGTCCTTGTTAAGAGAGATTATAAAGAAGCACTGTATTTTTTTTTTTTTTTTGGCTAATTCTTTTAAAGTTTTTATTCAAATTCCAGTTAGTTAACATACAGTGATTCCAGAGCATCAGGTGTTAAAAGGAAGTGTTGAATCATGATATTATACACCTGAAACTAATATTACACTGTATGTTAACTTCTGAATTATTGTATGTTATAGAAAAAATTTCCAAAATGAAAGTAAAAGTGTTATATATAGTATAACATCTAGAGTAGAGCATCTATTGTAATTATTGATAAAAGGAGGGGTGTATCATGGAAATTAGGCCAAACATAGTTTTACTATATGCCCAGTTCAATGAAATGTACATTGAAAGTAACAGAAGTTTTTGTGAATTATATTTATTTTCTGTATAGAAGTATCAGCAAGTGGAAGGAACTCTTTTTTTTTTTAAACAATAACTATTATTTTGAAATATGAGATAATCCTTAACTAAGGAGCCAATAGCCTGATCTCTTATTATGTAACACATTAATTCAAAACAGAGAGGTGAAGTTATGTTAAAGTGACAGAAAGCTAAGACTTCTATTCAGATGGCAGCATGGCAATCCACTTTCTTTTGTCATTTGAAATGGTCAAGAGTGCCTTTTACACAAGAAGATGACAAAGTTGAGTTATAGCTGTGTGCTTTTGGGCCCAAAGGAAGTTTTGTGTGACCAAGAATTCTTATGTCACACCTGCCTACTCATTCCTAAACTTCAAGAAATTCAAACCTATCTCTGGCATTTTAACATTTAACGTTAATGGGGAAAATAATATTATTCTGCTCACATTTATGGCTTTTGATTACAACCTGGCCTTTGATGTTTGCAGTCTTATATCTATTCTTTCATTACCTCCCTTTCTCTTTTCCCACTTTGGATATTAAAAAGTCTGATGACAAAGTACAAGTAACCTACCCACCATTCATCCTCGGGAGTGTAAATGCTTCTCAAAAAACAATGTCATCTCTTAGACTTTTTAGAAAAAATGATTGTGGCTATGGGCTTCCAACACTGTTTTTTCTCTCCTTCCTGATGGCAAGTCTTTTAAGCATGGCCTACTTCTCCGATGCTGTGGGCATAAATGCGCCAGAGTACCAGCAGCCTCTTTCGTTGGCCCTTGTTGAAACCTCTTTGGGCCGTCCCACAGCCATGTGCAAAATCCTCAGCCAAGGAATGGCTCACATGTGCTCTCAGACTAGCCCAGTCAGGTACCATACGGCATCTGTCAGATACTGCTTTTGTTACCTCTGCTAGGAAATGTGTGCCTACCAGGCATCTCTGCCAGCCACTGTGCCCTGCTGGGCTGGCCATGTGTCAGCCAATTGCTGGGCCCTTCTGCTGCTTTCGTTCGGTGCCACCATGCCTGCCAAGCCTTGCTGACATCACCTGCCAAGCCCGACAGTGGACCACCTGGCACTGTGGCTCCTGCCATCTCTTTCCAAGAGTTGCTGGAAAGAATTTTCCCAAATTCAAACATATAAAGTGATCTGTGATAACATGGGGGACAGTGAGCCCCACTTCATACCTTAATATTATACTCTGATAGTGGGGTCCTAATTTCTTATTTCTTACTGTGATTTTGTTCATTTCTTCCTCAAAGCCCTGTTTTTGCCTAAGACCTAGATATGAGTTCATGGGAGTTTGGAGATGGTCAGATTTGAATGACTAACCTTACAACAATGATTTGATGTATGAGTTGTAATGAAAAAAGAACGAATAAATTCCTTAACTGCTTGCTTTGGGTCAGGATTCTCAGGAGACCCTGAGACAAGGATTTGTGAGCAAGTAATTTAAATGTTCCAGGGAGATAACAGTAAGGGAGTGCAGAAAGCAGAACCAGAAAGCGGAAGAGGCTGAGCAAAGGCAGGATTCAGATAAAGTCTCAGCCCCAGCCTAATCCTATGGGGAACTGTGATGTGCAAAGCATGGTTTCTCCTAAGAGGAGCTGGGCTTTCATACTTTCCATTAGTCATTGGCTAAGGTTGCCCTGGGGCTGGCTTGGGGGAAGTCAACTCCCAAGGCACTTGGAGCTGTCTGAGTAGGCCAAGTGGCTTCAGCAGCCTGGGACAGTCATTTGAGACATTTGAGTCACAGATGCTGGACATTAGAAGCAAAAGTATATAAAATCCATGGTAGGTGTGCACAGAAGGGGTTAACAGTATCCCAGGGGATCATGGCCCAGCACTGACAGGGTCAACTACACTCATCCATTAGTGGGTGGCTGTCTTCGTTTCCTAATACAAGAACAAAACAGTCCTGAAGCCAACAGTCATAAAAGGCCCAACAGATTTTAGAATTTCATATGCATTAGAGTTCAAAGGAGACAAATTTTGTAAACTAAATTGGACCTAAAGGATTTTCTAAGATTTATTTCATAAAATCATATATTTTGGAAGCTGAAAGAACCTTAATGACTATGGACAATCTCCTACTGGCTTCAGATATCCCCTCCTGCAAATATCTAGGCAAGTAGTACCATCTAGATGTTGGACAAGTCACTAATAGGATAGTTATAGTAGCTGTCTTTGTTAGTCTCTTTTTTATTGTTTTTGTAATAGTTATTTAACCTGCAAAACATTTCAAGCATATACAAAGAAAAGGAAATACCCAAATTCTCATCATTACTGTAAGTAGACATTAGCATTTGATCAAACTTGTTTGAGGGGTGCCTGGGTGGCTCAGTCAGTTGAGCATCCAACTCTTTTTTTTTTTTTTTTAAAGATTTTATTTATTTATTTGAGAGAGAGAGAGAGCACATGAGAGGGGGGAGGGTCAGAGGGAGAAGCAGACTCCCTACCGAGCAGGGAGCCCGATGCGGGACTTGATCCCAGGACTCCAGGATCATGACCTGCGCCGAAGGCAGTCGCTTAACCAACTGAGCCACCCAGGTGCCCAGAGCATCCAACTCTTGATTTTGGCTCAGGTCATGATCTCAGGGTCGTGAGATTGAGCCCCGCCTTGGGTTCTGCGCTGGGCATGGAGTATGCTTGAGATTCTTTCTCTCCCTCTCCCTCTGCCCCTCCCCACCTCATGCTCTCTCTCTCCTCTCTGTCGAAAAAAAAAAAAAAATTGGTTGAGCTATCTTTTCTATATCAAAAAAGAAAATGTTACAAATTCATCCACAGTTTCAGACTCCACTTCTGGTCATTCTCCCAGTAATTACCTCCCCTACAGAAAGAATCACTCTGAGGAAGGCAGGTATTTTTCCTTAGCTTTTGAGTGTATGTGCTTTTGCTACATTTGTATCTATAGATATATACACTTGAATATTATCACAGTGCATGTATCCTTTTGCTACTAACTTGTTTCACGCAACATTTTTTTTTAGATTTATTCTTTTGATATTTTTAGATCTAATTTATTCATTTGAGCAGTATATAGCTTGGTGGGTATTTCATAATATTTACTGAGTGACGGGCAGTTACATTGTGTTCCTGTTTTGTTGTTTTGTTAAACAAAACAGTGCCATTTGAATTTTATGCCTACTGTATACCTGAGCAAAGTTTTCCTATAGCAGACATAGCATTGAGAGGTTGTAATGTATGCATATCTTCCACTTTTCTAGGTTTATTTTTCTATAAATATATTTTAAAGGAACTCATTCATAAAAATAATTTATGAGTTATCTCAAAAATATCACAATATTTACTTTAAAACAATTTATTCCTCAATGTTCCTGAAGCAGCATCCTTAAGGTGACGGACAGTCACGATTTGGTGGTTAGCCCCACCTCTAGAGGGTTAGGAGGTAGTTATTATTCCCATTTCACAGATGAGAAGGCTGAGGCTCATAGAAATTAGATCAGTTGTCTAAGAGCACAGAGCTTGGTTCCAAGTCAGTGATTTCATGCCCGGCACTCAGAGCTGAATACAGTCTGATGGTATTTAGTTTTTGAGAATTATGTTACAATAAAACTTGTTGATATCAATTCAAGGTCTGAATAGTATCTCCAGTTTTCCTTCCAACCTTTCACATTATATCAGCACCTTGGCCCTGGCATGGGATGCAAATGGAACTCTTCCTTTTTGACATCTTTCTTGTTTTCTGACTTTTTAGGCAAAATCATGTTGCTGGGGCAGGATTTAAAAATAGCCACATTACAGCTAATCTAGAGACAATAGGGTGTGGGATCTAGATTCCAGAATCAATACCCACTTCTTCCATCCTTATTAATGTGACTGTATACAAATTATTTAATTTCACTTCCCTCATCTGTAAAATGGGGGTTATAACAGCACCCACTTCATAGAGTTGTTGTGATTAAATGAATCACAGAGTGCCAGAAAAGAGTGCTTGCCCTACAGTAGGTGTTATGTGCCTGTTTAATATCATTATTATTCCAACTTGGCAATGCTGTGATTAGGTCGTACATATTCAGGCACGGGTCTTCTAGGCGATGATGCTTGTCTGGACTCTCCAGCCTGTACATTGGGATCATGTTTGTAAATGGCTGTCAAGCCTTCCCCATAAGCTTCTTGCTCATGGACTTTTTTAAAAGCTGACGGTGTGGAGTTGAAATGACAGTTATGACCCGAGCGTATGAACGAAACAGTTTTCCAAATAGTCACCCCGAGTTAAAGTAATACCTAGGAACACACATGTACTCAGGAAAAACTGCAGTGTGGTTCTGCTACTCAGGAGCCAGGGCCATACTTAAGCAGACATTGGAATTATGTTCCAGTGTCTCCCTTCCTTGACCGTCTCTGTGAGGTACAGATTGAAACAACTGATGACGTTTCCAGGGAAATGCAGATGGAACCTAACTTTCATGTATCGTTTCATAATGAAGAGAGTAACAAAAACACACATCTAATCATGTATCCTTGCAAACTTTCCTTTCTTCACAGACAAAGCTCTATGCCCACTTCCTCATTTCCTATTCATCACCCCAAATCCCCTGCAATCGGGCTTCTTTCTTCATGGCTCTTTTCCAGTAACACATGAAAGAAAACAAACAACTCCAAGAGCATGAACAATTAAACTGCACTGACTGATCGTGTGAGTGACAGGTTTTAGTGGTAATGAAGGGATAGCCATCACATAGTTAAAACAAGGAACCATTTCTGTCCTCATTTACTTGAGCTTTTGGTGCCATTAAACCCTGCTGGTCATTCTCCTTGGTCAGGCTCTCTGGCCACCCACTTTACCTTATTTGAGATTTCATCTTCATCTGCCTAACAAGTATACTGTTCACCCAGTATATTATACCAGTAAGTTGGGTTTATTCCAAATAAACAAGGTCAGTTCAATATTAGGAAATCATTCTGTGTCATTTATTATACTGAAAGAGTAAGGAGAAAAGCCATGTGGTTATTTCAGAAGATATCAAAATAATAGTTTAGAAAGGTCAATGCCCATTCATGTTTAAAAAACAGAAATTCACAGCAGACCAGAGCATAAAATCAGCTTATACATTTTTACCTTATATACTGCCGAATTCTATAAATATTCAAGATAACTTATGTGTTCAATACTTGTTTCATTAAAAAAAAAATTAACAAAGTCACACACACACAATCAAGTTATATGATCTAATTTAATGCATAATTTTCCAGCTCTCTACTTTCACATCTATGTCAGCATAGCCTTTGCTACAAGATAAAAAATAATACAAACTTCTTCCAGATGTGTAAAAGTCATTGGACTGAATAAGTATGATCTGTATAAATTTATTTCCTCTTCGATTTTTAACACATATCCATATACTAATTAGAATTCAGGGCCCATGGAGAATTTATGCCCTCCCAAATCATGTAAGTCACCACATTTCAGTAGCTTTATACACATCAATAATTAGTTTGAGTAATTTCATTGTGAAGAACCTGGTGAATTCTTAGTAAATGCAGTGGTTCTGGCACATAGCTTTAAAGTCATTCTTAAAACTTGAATATTGTTGGCACACGGAGGACTACACTAGAATATCCAGCATGTGAGGAGAGAATAAGGAAAAGAACATCTTCTGAAAGTGAAAATAGAAAGCAGTGTAATCAGAACACTGAAAGCTGAGGAGAGAGCTTACACATGTTGTTGGGAGAGGGGGAAAATGACTAATCCCACTGTAGAGGAAGACATGGTTTAAATGTCACTAATGAAAAAAGAAACGGTTTCCTGTCCAACTGCTCTGTCACTTTCCTGGCACACTGAGATGGTACCTATGGCATTTGTCACCGTTTTCCAGTACTATCCAGGAGACAGGTTTGTGTTCTCTAGAAGACCAGCTGCCCTTACCCTGACAGAAATATCCCGAGAATAAAGAAAGCTAATTTCCTAGACTTAGATGGCTTCCTGGAGATATGTTTTCTTACTCTGTTGTCTTTGTATGTGTGTTTTGATGTCCTCTGATACCAGTATTTTTTGACTTCTTTATTGTGTTCTTTTGTATAATTGCTAAAAGGATTTTCCCTTGTGGTCACCATGAGGCTTACATAAAGTATCTTAAACGTACGACATCCTATTTTAAACTGAAGACAGCTTAACTTCAATAGAATTCATATACTTTACACGTGTACTCCTCCCCCTTACATTTCAGGTTATTGCTGTTACAGTTTACATGTTTTTATATTGTGTAACTAATAACGGATGATTGTATTTATGGTTATTTTTGCTATTTTTTTTATGAAATATTTTATTTATTTATTTGAGAGAGAATGAGATAGAGAGAGAGAGCATGAGAGGGGGGAGGGTCAGAGGGAGAAGCAGACTCCCTGCTGAGCAGGGAGCCCGATGGGGGACTCGATCCCAGGACTCCAGGATCATGACCTGAGCCGAAGGCAGTCGCTTAACCAACTGAGCCACCCAGGTGCCCCTATTTTTGCTATTTTTGATTTTTTTTTAATTTTTAAACTGCAGTTGTGAGTTAGGCAACACTATTACCATATTGCAGAATCTAATTACGACTATGCATTTACCATTACAAGTGAGATTTATGCGACCTCTTGGTGTTTTTATGATGTTAATTAGAGTTCTTTTATTTATACTCAAAGAACTCCCTTTAGCAATTTCCTGTAAGGTGTCTGGTAGCATGAACTGCCTCAGCTTTTGTTTGTTTGGGGAAAGTCTTTATCCTGCCTTCATTTTTTGAAGGGCAGCTTCACTGGGTGTAACATTCTTGGTTGACAGTTGTTTTCTTTCAATATTTTGAATGTCATCCCATTTTCTTCTGGCCTGAAAAAAAATTTTTTTTTAAGATTTCATTTATTTATTTATTTGAGATAGGAGAGAGAGAGAGTGAGGGAGAGAGAGAGTAGGTAGAGGAGCAGAGGGAGAAATATAAGCAGACTCCACGCTGGGCACACAGGCCCATGCAGGGCTTAATTCCACAATCCTGAGATCATGACCTGAGCCAAAATCAGAAGTTGGATGTTTAACCTTCTGAGCCAAGTCTTTGACTTGGGACAATTGAATTATAATGTGTCTCTCTGTAGCCCTATTGGGCCTCATGAATCTGGATGTCTATTTCTTTCCCCAGGTTTGGGAAGGATTCAGCCATTATTGCTTTAAATATACTTTCTCTCTCTCTTCTCCTTTAGAAATTCCCATAATGCAAATATTGTTTCTTTTCATTGTGCCCTGAAATTCCCATGGGTTTTCTACACTCTTTTTCATTCTTTTTTCTTTTTGTTCCTCTGACTAGGTTTTTTTCAACATCCTATCCTCCATTTTTTTTTTTTTTTTTTTTTTAGCTGGTACCAAAGGAGTATTTATTTATTTATTTATTTATTTATTTGTAGTTTTTTTTTATTCTTATGTTAATCCCCATACATTACATCATTAGTTTTAGATGTAGTGTTCCATGATTCATTGTTTGTGCATAACACCCAGTGCTCCATGCAGAATGTGCCCTCCTCAATACCCACCTCCAGGCTAACCCATCCCACCCACACCCCTCCCCTCTAGAACCCTCAGTTTGTTTTTCAGAGTCCATCGTCTCTCATGGTTCGTCTACCCCTCTGATTTCCCCCGCTTCATTCTTCCCTTCCTGCTATCTTCTTCTTCTTTTTTTTTCTTAACATATATTGCATTATTTGTTTCAGAGGTACAGATCTGAGATTCAACAGTCTTGCACAATTCACAGCGCTTACCAGAGCACATACCCTCCCCAGTGTCTATCACCCAGTCACCCCATCCCTCCCACCCCACCCCCCACTCCAGCAACCCTCAGTTTGTTTCCTGAGATTAAGAATTCCTCATATCAGTGGGATCATATGATACATGTCTTTCTCTGTTTGAATTATTTCGCTCAGCATAATACCCTCCAGTTCCATCCACGTCGTTGCAAATGGCAAGATCTCATTCCTTTTGATGGCTGCATAATATTCCATTGTATATATATACCACTTCTTCTTTATCAGTTCATCTGTTGATGGACATCTTGGCTATTTCCACAGTTTGGCTATTGTGGACATTGCTGCTATAAACATCGGGGTGCACGTACCCTTTCGGATCCCTACATTTGTATCTTTGGGGTAAATACCCAGTAGTGCAATTGCTGGATCATATGGTAACTCTATTTTCAACTTTTTGAGGAACCTCCATACTGTTTTCCAGAGTGGGTGCACCAGCTTGCATTCCCACCAACAGTATAGGAGGGTTCCCCTTTCTCTGCATCCCCGCCAACATCTGTCGTTTCCTGACTTGTTAATTTTAGCCATTCTGACTGGTGTGAGGTGGTATCTCATTGAAGTTTTGTTTTGGATTTCCCTGATGCCGAGCGATGTTGAGCACTTTTTCATGTGTCTGTTGGCCATTTGGATGTCTTCTTTGGAAAAATGTCTTTTCATGTCTTCTGCCCATTTCTTGATTGGATTCTTTGTTCTTTGGGTGTTGAGTTTGATGAGTTCTGTATAGATTTTGGATACTAGCCCTTTATCTGATATGTCTTTTGCAAATATGTTCTCCCCTTCTGTCGGTTGTCTTTTGGTTTTGTTGACTGTTTCCTTTGCTTTGCAAAAGCTTTTTATCTTGATGAAGTCCCAAGAGTTCATTTTTGCCCTTGCTTCCCTTGCCTTTGGCGATGTTTCTAGGAAGAAGTTGCTTCGGCTGAGGTCAAAGAGGTTGCTGCCTGTGTTCTCCTTTAGGATTTGGATGGACTCCTGTCTCACATTGAGGTCTTTCAACCATTTGGAGTCTATTTTTGTGTGTGGTGTAAGGAAATGGTCCAGTTTCATTCTTCTGCATGTGGCTGTCCAATTTTCCCAACACCATTTGTTGAAGAGACTGTCTTTGTTCCATTGGACATTCTTTCCTGCTTTGTCAAAGATGAGTTGACCATAGAGTGGAGGGTCCATTTCTGGGCTCTCTATTCTGTTCCATTGATCTATGTGTCTGTTTTGGTGCCAGTACCATGCTGTCTTGATGATGACAGCTTTGTAATAGAGCTGGAAGTCTGGAATTGTGATGCCGCCAGCTTTGCTTTTCTTTTTCAACATTCCTCTGGCTATGCGGGGTCTTTTCTGGTTCCATACAAATTTTAGGATGATTTGTTCCATTTCTTTGAAAAAAGTGGATGGTATTTTGATGGGGATTGCATTGAATGTGTAGATTGCTCTAGGTAGCATTGACATCTTCACAATATTTGTTCTTCCAATCCATGAGCATGGAACATTTTTCCATTTCTGTGTGTCTTCCTCAATTTCTTTCATGAGTATTTTATAGTTTTCTGAGTACAGATCCTTTGTCTCCTTGGTTAGATTTATTCCTAGGTATCTTATGGTTTTGGGTGCAATTGTAAATGGGATCGACTCCTTAATTTCTCTTTCTTCTGTCTTGTTGTTGGTGTATAGGAATGCCACCGATTTCTGTGCATTGATTTTATATCCTGCCACTTTACTGAATTCCTGTATGAGTTCTAGCAGTTTTGGGGTGGAGTCTTTGGAGTTTGCCACATAAAGTATCATATCATCTGCAAAGAGTGAGAGTTTGACTTCTTCTTTGCCAATTTGGATGCCTTTGATTTCTTTTTGTGGTCTGATTGCTGTGGCTAGGACTTCCAATACTATGTTGAATAGCAGTGGTGATAGTGGACCTCCCTGCCGCGTTCCTGACCTTAGGGGGAAAGCTCTCAGTTTTTCCCCATTGAGAATGATATTCGCTGTGGGTTTTTCATAGATGGCTTTTATGATATTGAGGTATGTACCCTCTATGCCTATACTCTGAAGAGTTTTGATCAAGAAAGGATGCTGTACTTTGTCAAAAGCTTTTTCTGCATCTATTGAGAGGATCATATGATTCTTGTTCTTTCTTTTGTTAATGTATTGTATCACACTGATTGATTTGCGGATGTTGAACCAACCTTGCAGCCCAGGGATACATCCCACTTGGTCGTGGTGAATAATCCTTTTAATGGACTGTTGGATCCTATTGGCTAGTATTTTGGTGAGAATTTTTGCATCCATGTTCATCAGGGATATTGGTCTGTAATTCTCCTTTTGGATGGGGTCTTTGTCTGGTTTTGGGATCAAGGTAATGCTGGCCTCATAAAATGAGTTTGGAAGTTTTCCTTCCATTTCTATTTTTTGGAACAGTTTCAGAAGAATAGGTATTAATTCTTCTTGAAATGTTTGGTAGAATTCCCCTGGGAAGCCATCTGGCCCTGGGCTTTTGTTTTTTGGGAGATTTTTGATGACTGCTTCAATTTCCTTAGTGGTTATAGGTCTGTTCAGGTTTTCTATTTCATCCTGGTTCAGTTTTGGTAGTTGATACATCTCTAGGAATGCCTCCATTTCTTCCAGATTATCTAATTTGCTGGCATAGAGTTGCTCATAATATGTTCTTATAATTGTTTGTATTTCTTTGGTGTTGGTTGTGATCTCTCCTCTTTCATTCATGATTTTGTTGATTTGGGTCATTTCTCTTTTCTTTTTGATAAGTCTGGCCAGGGGTTTATCCATCTTGTTAATTCTTTCAAAGAACCAGCTCCTAGTTTCGTTGATCTGTTCTACTGTTCTTTTAGTTTCTATTTCATTGATTTCTGCTCTGATCTTTATGATTTCTCTTCTCCTGCTGGGTTGAGGCTTTATTTGCTGTTCTTTCTCCAGCTCCTTTAGGTGGAGGGTTAGGTTGTGTACTTGAGACCTTTCTTGTTTCTTGAGAAAGGCTTGTATTGCTATATACTTTCCTCTTAGGACTGCCTTTGCTGCATCCCAAAGATTTTGAATAGTTGTGTTTTCATTTTCATTGGTTTCCATGTATTTTTTTAATTCTTCTTTAATTTCCTGGTTGATCCATTCATTCTTCAGTAGGATGCTCTTTAGCCTCCATGTATTTGAGTTCTTTCCGACTTTCCTCTTGTGATTGAGTTCTAGTTTCAAAGCATTGTGGTCTGAAAATAGGCAGGGAATGATCCCAATCTTTTGGTACCGGTTGAGACCTGATTCATGACCTAGGATGTGATCTCTTCTGGAGAATGTTCCATGGGCACTAGAGAAGAATGTGTATTCTGTTGCTTTGGGGTGGAATGTTCTGAATATGTCTGTGAAGTCCATTTGGTCCAGTGTGTCATTTAAAGTCTTTATATCCTTGTTGATCTTTTGCTTAGACGATCTGTCCATTTCAGTGAGGGGGGTGTTAAAGTCCCCCACTATTATTGTATTGTTGTCGATGTGTTTCTTTGCTTTTGTTATTAATTGCCTTATATAATTGGCTGCTCCCATGTTAGGGGCATAGATATTTACTATTGTAAGATCTTCTTGTTGGATTGACCCTTTAAGTATGATACAGTGTTCTTCCTCATCTCTTATTACAATCTTTGGTTTAAAATCTAATTTGTCTGATAGAAGGATTGCCACCCCAGCTTTCTATTGGTGTCCATTAGCATGGTAAATGGTTTTCCACCCCCTCACTTTCAATCTGGGGGTGTCTTTGGGTCTAAAATGAGTCTCTTGCAGACAGCATATCGATGGGTCTTGTTTTTTAATCCAGTCTGATAGCCTGTGTCTTTTGATTGGGGCATTGAGCCCATTTACATTCAGGGTAACTATTGAAAGATAGGAATTTAGTGCCATTGTATTGCCTGTAAGATGACTGTTACCGTATATTGTCTGTGTTCCTTCTGGTCTATGTTGCTTTTAGGCTCTCTCTTTGTGCTTAGAGGACCCCTTTCAAGATTTCTTGTAGGGCTGGTTTTGTGTTTGCAAATTCCTTTAGTTTTTGTTTGTCCTGGAAGCTTTTTATCTCTTCTTCAATTTTCAATGACAGCCTAGCTGGATATAGTATTCTTGGCCGCATATTTTTCTCCTTTAGTGCTCTGAATATATCCTGCCAGTCCTTTCTGGCCTGCCAGGTCTGTGTGGATAGGTCTGTTGCCAATCTAATGTTTCTACCCTTGTAGGTTACATATCTCTTCTCCCGAGCTGCTTTCAGGATTTTCTCTTTGTCTATGAGACTCGTAAGTTTTACTATTAGATGTCGGGGTGTTGACCTATTTTTCTTGATTTTGAGAAGGGTTCTCTGTGCTTCCTGGATTTTGATGCCTGTTTCCTTCCCCAAATTAGGGAAGTTCTCTGCTATAATTTGCTCCATTATACCTTCTGCCCCTCTCTCTCTTTCTTCTTCTTCTGGGATCCCAATTATTCTAATGTTGTTTCGTCTTATGGTATCGCTTATCTCTCGAATTCTGCCCTCGTGATCCAGTAGTTGTTTATCTCTCTTTTTGTCAGCTTCTTTATTTTCCATCATTTGGTCTTCTATATTACTGATTCTCTCTTCTGCCTCATTTATCCTAACAGTTAGAGCCCCCATTTTTGATTGCACCTCATTAATAGCCTTTTTGATTTCAACTTGGTTAGATTTTAGTTCTTTTACTTCTCCAGAAAGGGTTTCTCTAGTATCTTCCATGCTTTTTTCAAGCCCAGCTAGTATCTTTAAGGTGAAGATTCTGAACTCTAGATCTGACATCGTACTAATGTCCGTATTGAGTAGGTCCCTGGCAGTCGGTACTACCTCTTGTTCTTTTTGTTGAGGTGATTTTTTCCGTCTTGTCATTTTGTGCAGAGGAGAATAGATTAATGAGAGAACAGAATGTTAGCAGAGTAACAACGTCCCCAGAAAATATACTCTAAACCAATCAGAAAAGACCTGAAGCAGTGGAAAAAGAAATGGAAAGAGAGAAAAAAGAAAAAGAAAAAAAAGAAAAAGAAAAAGATAAAAACAAACAAAACAAAACAACAACAACAACAAAAAAACCAGAATGTGATCAAATATGATCAGGCTGGTATATAGATCAGTGCCACACACTAGATTTGGGGTGTATTTTGGTCTTTTAGAAGAGAGTGCCTCCCAAAATTTTAAAGAAAGAAAAACTTATATATGTACAAAAATAAGGGTTGATATGATGAAGGGATGGAATATGAATGTAAAGATGGAAATTATAAAAAATTTTATAAAAGGACTTGATAAGAAGTTATTTGAAAAAGAAAGAAGAGGATTTAAAAAAAGAGAAAAAAGAAAAAAGAAAAAAAAGGGAGAGAATGTGATCAGGCAGGGGAGTAGAAAAAACCATATACTAGAGATTTAGGGTATATTTTAATCTGTTAGAAGAAACTATCTCAAAATTTTAAAGGGAGAACAACTTATATTTATATGCCAAAAATATGGGTAACTACTATGAAGGGATAGAATATGACTCTAAAAATGAAAAATAAAAATGTTTTTTAAAAAAAGGGATTGATAAGATGTTGGTTGAAAAAGGGAAAAAGAAAAATTCAAAAAAAAAAAAAGAAAAAAGTTAAAAAAAAATTAGCTTTGAAAGACTAAAGAATCATGGTAAAAAAGCCATGGATTCTATGTGCAGTAATCCCCTAGCGCTGGCGTTCTGCCGTTTTCATTGATCGGTAAACTTGGCCTTGGCTAGCTGTTCTCGCTGATCTTCTGGGGAGGGGCCTGTTGCCGTGGTTTCCAAATGTCTTTGCCGGAGGCGGAATTGGCCCGCCCTTGCCCCCTCCTGGCTAAGTAATCTGCTCGGGTTTGCTCTCCGGAGCTTTTGTTCCCTGCGAGCTTTCCGTACAGCTTTGGAGGCGGAGAGTGAAAATGGCGGCCTCCCAATCTCTGCCCCGGAGGAGCTGAGAACTCGGGCCCCGCTCCTCAGTGAGCCCCCAGAGAAAAGCCGTCAGTCACTCCCGTCTCCCCGGTCTCCGGCCGCACTCTGTGCTCACCCGGCCTGTGACCGCGCGTTTCTCTCTCTGGCACCCGACCCGGGGTGGAGTCTCCAAACCCAGCAGATTCCTGCAGTGCACTCCCACTTGGCTCCTCCCCGGGGAGGAAGGTGAGTCTCCCCGGATCTGCCGCTTGTTGGGTCCCTGCTGGAGGAGCAGTGGCCCGACTGTGCCGCGGATCACGGTTTATGGCAACCCCGAGCTGGGCTCCGCCTCTGCAGCCGGCTTCCCTGCTCCGTTACCTGGGAGCTCTGCCACACTCAGGCACCCCCGGTCTTTCTGTGACCCGTGGGTCCTGAGACCACACTGTCCCGGAGGGTTCCACCCCCTGCTTAGCCACCAGAGTGACGTCCCTCAGTGGAGCAGACTTTTAAAAGTTCAGATTTTGTGCTCTGTGTCTCTATCACTTGCCAGAAGCGGCTGGCGGAGGCCCCTCCCCCGCCGTCTATCCTCCCAAATATCGCCTCGGATTCCCTTCTCTGCACGTCCTACCTTCCACAAAGTGGTCGCTTTTCTGTTCAGAGAGTTGTTGCTCTTCTTTTCTTCAATCTCCTATTGAGTTTGTAGGTGTTCAGAATGGTTTGATCCCTATCCAGCTGAATTCCTGAGAGGAGACGAAATCCAGGTCTCCCACTCCTCCACCATCTTGCTCCTTTTTTTGTAGTTTTTAATTTTATTATGTTATGTTAGTCACCATACAATACATCATTAGTTTTTGATGTAGTGATCCATGATCCATTGTTTTCGTATAACACACAGTGCTCCATGCAGTACGTGCCCTCCTTAATAGCCATCACCGGGCTAACCAATCCCCCCTCCTTCCTCCCCTTTAAAACCCTGTTTGTTTCTCAGGTCCATAGTCTCTCATGGTTCATCTCTCCCTCTGATTCCCCCCTTCATTTTTCCCTTCCTTCTCCTAATGTCCTCCATGCTATTCCTTATGTTCCACAAATAAGTGAAACCATATGATAATTGACTTTCTCTGCTTGCCTTATTTCACTTAGCATCATCTCCTCCAGTCCCATCCATGTTGATGTAAAAGTTGGGTATTCATCTTTTCTGATGGCTGAGTAATATTCCATTGTATATATGGACCACATCTTCTTTATCCATTCATCTGTTGAAGGGCATCTCGGCTCTTTCCACAGTTTGGCTATTGCGGACATTGCTGCTATGAATATTGGAGTGCATAGGGCCCTTCTTTTCACTACATCTGTGTCTTTGGGGTAAATACCCAGGACTGCAATTGCTGGGTCATAGGGTAGCTCTATTTTTAAATTTTTGAGGAAACTCCACACTGTTTTCCAAAGTGGCTATACCAACTTGCATTCCCACCAACAGTGTAAGAGGGTTCCCCTTTCTCCACAACCTCTCCAACATTTGTTGTTTCTTTCCCTGTCCACTTTTGCCATTCTAACTGGTGTAAGGTGGTATCTCAGTGTGGTTTTGATTTGGATTTCCCTGATGGCTAATGATGATGAACATTTTTTCATGTGTCTGTTAGCCATTTGTATGTCTTCTTCAGAGAAGTGTCTGTTCATCTCTTCTGCCCACTTTTTGACTTGATTATTGTTTTTTGGGTGTTGAGTTTGAGAAGTTCTTATAGATTTTGGATACCAGCCCTTTATCTGTAGTGTCATTTGCAAATATCTTCTCCCATTCTGTGGGTTGCCTCTTCGTTTTGTTGACTGTTTCCTTTGCTGTGCAGAAGCTTTTTATCTTGATGAAGTCCCAAAAGTTCATTTTTGCTTCTGTTTCACTAGCTTTTGGAGATGTATCTTGAAAGAAGTTGCTGTGGCTGATGTCAAAGTGGTTACTGCCTATGTTCTCCTCTAGGATTTGGATGGATTCCTGTCTCACATTGAGGTCTTTCATCCACTTTGAGTTTATCTTTGTGAATGGTGTTAGAGAATGGTCGAGTTTCATTCTTCTGCATGTGGCTGTCCAATTTTCCCAGCACCATTTATTGAAGAGACTGTCTTTTTTCCATTGCATGTTTTTTCCTGCTTTGTCAAAGATTATTTGACCATAGAGTTGAGGGTCCATATCTGGGTTCTCTATTCTGTTCCATTGGTCTGTATGTCTGTTTTTGTGCCAGTACCATGCTGTCTTGGTGATCACTGCTTTGTAGTGTAGCTTGAAATCAGGCAACGTGATGCCCCCAGCTTTGTTTTTCTTTTTCAACATCTCCTTGGCGATTCGGGGTCTTTTCTGATTCCATACAAATTTTAGGATTGTTTGTTCCAGCACTTTGAAAAATGTCATTGGAATTTTGATCGGGATGGATTGAAGGTATAGATTGCTCTGGGTAGCATAGACATTTTAACAATGTTTATTCTTCCGATCCACGAGCGTGGAATATTTTCCATCTTTTTGTGTCTTCTTCAATTTCTTTCTTGAGTGTTTTGTAGTTCCTAGAGTATAGATCCTTTACCTCTTTGGTTAGGTTTATTCCGAGGCATCTTATGGTTTTTGGTGCTATTGTAAATGGAATCGTTTCTTTAATTTCTCTTTCTACAGTTGCATTGTTAGTGTATAAGAAAGCAACTGATTTCTGTGCATTGATTTTTTATCCTGCCACATTACTGAATTGCTGGATGAGTTCTAGTAATTTGGGGGTGGAGTCTTTTGGGTTTTCCACATAAAGTATCATGTCGTCTGCGAAAAGAGAGAGTTTGACTTCTTCTTTGCCAATTTGAATACCTTTTATTTCTTTTTGTTGTCTGATTGCTGTTGCTAGGACTTCTAGTACTATGTTGAACAACAGTGGTGAGAGTGGGCACCCTTGACGTGTTTCTGATCTTAAGGGAAAGGCTCTCAGCTTTTCTCCATTGAGGATGATATTCGCTGTGGGTTTTTCATAGATAGATTTTATGAGCTTGAGGAATGTTCCCTCTATTCCTATACTCTGGAGAGTTTTAATCAGGAAAGGATGTTGTATTTTGTCAAATGCTTTTTCTGCATCAATTGAGAGGACCATATGGTTCTTCTCCCTCCTCTTATTAATGTGTTCTATCACATTGATTGATTTGAGAATGTTGAACCACCCTTGCATCCCGGGGATAAATCCCACTTGGTCGTGGTGGATGATCCTTTTAATGTATTGTTGGATCCTATTAGCTAGGATTTTGTTGAGGATTTTGGAATCCATATTGATCAGGGATATCGGTCTGAAATTCTCCTTTTTGATGGGGTCTTTGCCTGGTCTGGGGATTAAGGTCATGCTGGCCTCATAGAATGAGTTTGGAAGTTTTCCTTCTGTTTCGATTTTTGGAAACAGCTTCAGTAGAATAGGTATTATTTCTTCTTTGAATGTTTGGCAGAATTCCCCAGGGAATCCATCAGGCCCTGGACTCTTGTTTATTGGGAGGTTTTTGATCACTGCTTCAATCTCGTTACTGGTTATTGGCCTATTCAGGTTGTCAATTTCTTCCTGTTTCAGTCTTGGCAGCTTATAGGTTTCCAGGAAGGCCTCCATTTCATCCAGATTGCTCAGTTTATTGGCATATAGTTGTTGATAATAATTTCTAATAATTGTTTCTATTTCCTTGGTGTTAGTCGTGATCTCTCCCCTTTCATTCATAATTTTATTAATTTGGGTCCTTTCTCTCTTCTTTTGGATAAGTCTGGCCAGTGGTTTATCAATCTTATTAATTCTTTCAAAGAACCAACTTCTAGTTTCATTGATCTGATCTACTGTGTTTCTGGTTTCTAATTCATTGATTTCTGCTCTAATTTTAATTATTTCTCTTCTAATGCATGGCTTAGGCGGCCCTTGTTGCTTTTTCTCTAGTTCTTTAAGGTGTAGAGTTAGTTGGTGAATTTGGGATTTTTCTGTTTTTTTGAGTGAGGCTTGGATGGCTATGTATTTCCCCCTTAGGACTGCCGTTGCAGTATCCCATAGGTTTTGGACCAGTGTGTTTTCATTCTCATTGATTTCCATGAATTGTTTAAGTTCTTCTTTGATTTCTTGGTTGACCCAAACATTCTTGAGCAGAGTGGTCTTTAGCTTCCAAGGGTTTGAATTTCTGCCAATTTTTTTTTTTGTGATTGAGTTCCAGTTTTAGAGCATTGTGGTCTGAGAATATGCAGGGAATAATCTCAATCTTTTGGTATCGGTTGAGACCCGATTTGTGACCCAGTATATGGTCTATTCTGGAGAAAGTTCCATGTGCACTTGAGAAGAATGAGTGTTCTGTTGTTTTAGGGTGGAATGTTCTGTAAATATCTATGAGGTCCATCTGGTCCAATGTATCATTCAAAGGTCTTGTTTCCTTGTTGATTTTCTGCTTAGATGATCTGTCCATTGCTGAGAGTGGAGTATTGAGGTCTCCTACAATTAACATATTGTTATCAATATGACTCTTTATTTTGGTTAACAGTTGGCTTATGTATATGGCTGCTCCCATGTTGGGGGCATAGATATTTACAGTTGTTAGATCCTCTTGTTGGATAGACCCTTTAAGAATGATATAGTGTCCTTCTGTGTCTCTTATTACAGACTTTAGTTTAAAATCTAATTTGTCTGGTATAAGAATTGCTACCCCAGCTTTCTTTTGAGGTCCGCTGGCATGGAAGATAGATCACCATCCCTTCACTTTCAGTCTGGATGTACCTTTAGGTTCAAAATGAGTCTCTTGTAGACGGCATATGGATGGGTCCTGTCTTTTTATCCACTCTGCAACCCTGTGCCGTTTTATGGGAGCGTTTAGGCCATTCACATTGAGAGTGATTATTGAAAGATATGAATTAGGGGCGCCTGGGTGGCTCAATCGTTAAGCGTCTGCCTTCGGCTCAGGTCATGATCTCAGGGTCCTGGGATTGAGCCCCACATCGGGCTCCCTGCTCCGCGGGAAGCCTGCTTCTCCCTCTCCCACTCCCCCTGCTTGTGTTCCCTCTCTCACTGCCTCTCTCTGTCAAATAAATAAATAAAAAAAAAATCTTTAAAAAAAAAAAAAAAGAATGATATGAATTAATTGTCATCATGTTGCCTGTGAAGATGTTGTTTTTATAGATTG
Source organism: Neomonachus schauinslandi (assembly GCF_002201575.2). Taxonomy (NCBI): domain Eukaryota; kingdom Metazoa; phylum Chordata; class Mammalia; order Carnivora; family Phocidae; genus Neomonachus; species Neomonachus schauinslandi. The sequence continues at coordinate 54,858,136 of NC_058415.1, read as the reverse complement.
TCCCTGTAAATTTCTGTTGTAGATCACTCTTGGGGTCTTTCTCCTTTTATAGAACCCCCCTTAATATTTCTTGCAGGGCTGGCTTCGTGGTCACATATTCTTTCAGCTTCTGCCGGTCGTGGAAGCTCTGCATCTCTCCATCCATTCTAAATGACAGCCTTGCCGGATAAAGTATTCTTGGCTGCATGTTCTTCTCATTTAGTACCCTGAATATGTCTTGCCAGGCCTTTCTGGCTTGCCAGGTCTCTGTGGATAGGTCTGATGTTATTCTGATGTTCCTCCCTCTGTGTGTAAGGTATCTCTTCCCCCTAACTGCCCTTAAGATGGTTTCCTTGGTTCTAAGATTTGCGAGTTTTACTATTACATGCCGGGGTGTTGGCCTGTTTTCCTTGATCTTAGGAGGGGGTCCTCTCTGCCTCTAGGACTCGAATGTTTGTTTCATTCCCCAGACTAGGGAAGTTCTCAGCTACGATTTGCTCAAATACATCTTCTAGTCCTCTCTCTCTCTCCACTCCCTCCGGGATTCCAATTATTCTGACATTGGAATGCCTCATGGTGTCACTTATTTCTCTGATTCTATTTTCATGGATTCTGAGTTGTTTTTCCCTGGCCTCCTCTTTTCCCTTTTTATCTATTATACTGTCTTCTAGATCGCTTATTCTCTCTTCTGTCTCAGTTACCCTAGCTGTTAGATTATCTAGATTGGATTGGATCTCATTGATAGCATTTTTAAGTTCTGCCAATTCCCCTTTTATTTCTGCCCTTAGAGACTCCATGTTGCCATTAATTCATTTCTCCATTCTAGCCATTGTCTTCAGAATTGCTAGCCTGAATTCCATCTCTGACATCTTGGTTATGTCTACATCCATTTGTAAATCTGCAGCATAAGACATAATCTCTTAGTCTTTTCTGTTTTGGGGGCTCCTCCTCCTAGTCATTCTATTGATGGGTGTTTGAGGGAATGTATAGAGTCGAAATTATTGACCAGAACCCAAGCAAGATGCACCTGTTTTCTTGGGACCTTAGGGTTGCTGGCCTCTTGTTTTCCCAGCCTGTCTTCTGTGGGAGGGGCGTGCTGCACTGTTACTCAGGCAACCCTGTTTGGGCGGAGTTGCCCTGTGCCCCTGTGGTGGGGGATGGGCTCAGTGAGAATCAGTCTTTGGGGCTTTTGTTCTCTGGCGCCTTTCCCTGGTGGCTTTCCGCGTCTCTTCCGCGAGTCAGAGCAGAAGAGACCGTGTCCAACCCTCTGCCTCAGAGCAGAGAGACCTCAGTCTGTTCTTCAGTGAGCTCTCCAGGCCACACTGTCTCCATTTCTGTCCCTGCTGCTATAAACTGCAGCGTCCTGGGTTGTGTGCCCCTCCGCAGCGCTCCCAGTCCTGCCTCCAGGTCGGGGCACGTCTCTGCCCTTTGTGCTTCTAAAACCGCCAGCCGCTCCCAGTTCGAGTGCGTGCGACTTCGCCGCTTGGGGTTTCCACCCCGGGGGTTGCAGTTCCCTGGCGCACCAGGTTTCCATCTTGGAGGCTGCAGTTCGCGTGTGCGTGACCCTCGCTCCGGTTTCTGTCCGGGGGGCCTACAGTTTACGTGCGCACGACCCCTCCGGTCTGGTTTTCCACTCTGGGGGCTGCCCTAAAGTTCTTTCCCGACGCTACCTGTCTGCATGTCTGTGCCCCGCCTGCAGCGCGCGAGGCTGTCACTCACTGGCAGTGTAGGATCCCCACGGCCAGGCACCCTCCGGCTGCCGTTTATCCTCCGATATCTGCCCGCAGAATCACGGCTCTCCGCTTCGTACCTCAAAACCAACTGCCTGCGATATTCTGTTTGTAGAGATCCAGATCTTCTTACATCTCGGGCTGGTTTCGTGGGTGCTCAGAGTGGTCTGGTAGTAATCCAGCTCAATTCCAGGGACCAGTTGAAATAGGGTCCCCTAGTCCTCTGCCATCTTTCCCCCTATCCTCCATTTCACTGATCTTTCTTCTGTATGGTCAAGTCTACTTTTGAAACTCTCTGTGGAATCCTTCAGTTCAGTTATTGTTTTTTCAACTCCAGGATTTCTGTTTTGTTTTGTTTGATGATTGCTATTTCTTTGTCAGACTTCTCATTTTGTTCATGCATTTTTCTCCCGATTTTGCTTAGTTACCTATATTTTACTGTAGTTCACTAAACTTCCTTAAGAGTTACTTATCCAGAATTCTTTGTCTGACAGTTTATAGATCTCCATTTCTTTAGGGTCATTTATTGGAGCTTTATTAATTTCCCTTGTGGTGTCATACTTACCTGATTTTTCATGATCCTTGATTTTTTACATTGGTATCTGTCATTTGAGTACTGGGGTTCCTCTTTAAGACCTTACATGTTTGCTTTGGCAAAGACAGTTCTTCACCAGTGAGCTCAGTTTGGGTTTCTGGGTGTGTCTGCTAGTAATGTTTTTGGTGGGACCTGCTCTTATGTTCAATTTTGGGGTGAGGCAACTGTTTGAGTTCTGAGGACAGGGATGGGGGCTGAGAACTGACTGAGAACAGTTGAATAGAACTGTGGGTTTGGTTCCCTACCCAAGTGAGGCTGTAGGATGGGCTCCATGGGTGTCTGAATTCTCTGGTCAAGCTTACTAGATGTTTGGGACTGAGTACTATCATCAGTATTAGATGAGGCTATGAATTAGCATCCCTGCCCTGGCAGGATAACAGGCCAGGGCCCAGGGCCTGTGTAGCTCATTGTTTGGGGGTCAGAATCAGGCCTGAGTGAGCCCTGAGTTCTCTGGTCAAGTTCCCCAGTCAGACAGGCTGAGGGCTGTATTTGATGATGAGAGGGGCTACAGATTAGATTCCCTGCCTGAGTGAAATGGAACAAGCCTCTAAAACTGGTAAAGCTCTTTGTTGTCTTGACTCAAGGGGACCAACAGCCTAAGTTCCCAAGCTGAACAAGGCAAATTTGATGTGGAAACTATCAACTATCTTCCTTTTTCTTGGCTCAGGCAGTCCTGGGTCACATGGTTTTCAGGTGCTTTTGTGAGCAGTTCTGGTTCAATGGGGCCAGAAGACATTCTGTGCAGTCAGTGGGACAATGTCTCAGTCCTCTCGCCTGGGCAGGAGGGAGAGGGGCTGCCCCAAGCTACTCTCGTTTTCTCAGTCTCTCGGGTTGGAAGGGGCTGCGAGCTACTCTCAGCCTTGACTATGAGTTAATCGCCCTGCGGGGAAACATCCATGCCTGTTAGTGGCTTTGCTCTGGGAACAATCAGCTCTGCTGACCCACCTCTCGGCTCAAGAGCCACCAGGCCACACAACTTCTAGGGGTTGTCACCAGCCCTACTGGTCTGATGGGGCTGGAAGGCAGTCTCCCCAGTGGGTGGGACTGTGACTCAGCACCTTGCCTGGATGTGAGCAAGTTGGGCTCTAGGGCCAGCAAAACTTGTCATTGGAGGATCCAAATCAGGCAGATCTATACTCCACCAGGTTCCCTGGTCAGAGTGTGCCCACAACTTGGTTCTGTGGATGAGCAAAATTACTACTTGGGCACTGCAGGGATGAACTTGGACTGCTAAGATCTGTGTACTGGTTGTTGTAAGCCCCTCCCCTCTTCTCCATCAGTCAGATTCCCAGTGGTTGAGACCTGCAGACTCCCCTGCAATCCCTGTGGTGCAAATTCAGAGTAGGGGCTCCCACAAAGTGACCCCCAAATGCTGAGGAAGTCTTTGTAGTCCTCCCCGGGTTCTCTTTTCCCACTGGAGGAACCTTTCCATGTGGCGCTACACTGTCCTGGAGGGAAGGCAATGTGGTCAGTGCATAGCTGCTCCCCTTACCCTTCTGATGCAGTTTTGTCTTGGTCTCTGAGGTGCAGGGGGGGAATGCTTCAGCTTCACCCTCATGTTCTAGGGTCCTCTCAGTAGTGTCTTGTTTTTGAATAGACATTGGTTGTTGTTGTGAGGGGAAGTGAAGTCGGGAATAACCTGTGTCACCGTCTTGGCGATATCACTCATCAACCCTCATTTTTACTAACTCTTCACTTATCATAATATCTTCTGTGATCTCCTTCACCTCCCGGGTTTAACTACCATTCTATGCTGATAAATTTGAAATAGTTGTCTTCAGTCTTGATCTCTCTGATGGAACAGAGACCAATGTGAGCCTTTCCAGGAAATATAAGTTGAACTTCACATATGTTGAGAAGTACTTAAAAATTTAACTTAAGAAATAATTATTTCTGACTTGGCTTTGTATCTTTCACAGTGCAACACATGATACTTCCAGTGTTAAGGACTAGAAGGTACTCAATATGTATTAGATAAATGAATTTAATTTCTTAAAATCTTATAAAATACAAAAGCAGCTACTCTATTTGCCCGTTTGAATTATTAAGTATAAATTTATTAATGTTAAGTATAAATTTTCAGGAAAAAATCTCCTAAAAAAAAAAAGGAAAAGTAGCTCCTTGTAAATCAAAAAACTTTCATCATTGTTTATAAAATATAGCAAGGGAGCTCTGTGTGCCCCTGAAGAACATACCATGTGTTCCCAACAAGTTCTCAGAACTGTAATTCATTATCCAGCTGTTCTATGGTTTATGTAAATTACTTTTCCTGGAAGAACTTTCAGCTAAAATCAATCAATCATTCAAAAGATCAGTTAGTGCAGTTACATTGATAGTGCTCCCAGGACAGTTAACCAACATTCCACATCACTGTTTGCATTACTGATCTGTGATCCTGAAAATGGTTTCATGTTTGTTGCACCTTGTTCTTTCCAATTTTAAAGTAAGGCCTTAACTGATACTACAGTGTTTGTATAAGATGTACCTTTCTAAGGAAAAGAGAAATTTTATTGCTAGTTAAGTAAATTATATGATTTAGGATGGTTTTGCTATATGCTATATGAACCGATGGGATCCCAGTAATAACGGTGCTCCAGTGACGATGATATGCTAGGTGATTCCTCGCTTTTGTTCCCACAGATTCCCAGCCACTGGCCAGTGAAGTAGGTATTATTATCCTTGTTTTGGAAATGAGGAAACTGCACAAGGAGGCTGAGAAGGAATGGATAGAGCACAGGGAGAGTATGTAGCCGGTGATGCTGTAGGGAAGGAGCTGAGAACCCGAATAAAATGGTCCCAGGGCAAGTGGAGTATTAAAGATCTTGAAAGAAGTGGTCCATAAAGTCAAATATCAAAGAGAAATTATGTAAGGCAAGATAACGGAAGTGACTCTTTGGTAATTAAAGACTCCTGGTGAACTTGGTAAAATTCATTATAGTGGAAAGACAGATAAAGGGATCAGGGTGCTAGAGGCGGAGGAAGAGTAAAAGCGAGGAGGCTGATCAGCAAATGTGCATCGTCTGCGGAAACTTGATGCAAACCTGAGACAGAATAATTACTCAAGAAACACAGGTCTCAGGGGCGCCTGGGTGACTCAGTCGGTTAAGCGTCTGCCTTCGGCTCAGGTCATGATCCCAGGGTCCTGGGATCTACTCCTGCATTGGGCTCCTTGCTCAGCATGGAGCCTGCTTCTCCCTCTCCCTCTGCCCCTCCCTCTGCTTGTGCTTTCTCTCTCTGTCAAGTAAATTAATAAAATCTTAAAAAAAAAAAAAAAGGAAACATAGGTCTCAAGAGGGTTTTTGTTGTGGTTGTCATTGCTACTTTGCTTTTTCAGTTAGTTTTAAAAGTGATATTGCCTAAGAAATCTAGGTGATGATTACAAGCAGGAACCTGGGGGCGGGGTGGGTGGGAACGGAATACCCAACAAGTAGGTGTGATGATGACAAAGGACCCGAAGGTGGTGAAAGGGAAGGAAGCCCAGAGAAAGGGATCAATTTCAGTCAGGAGTAACAAAGTATAAAATGTCAGCAGCAGAAAGAGACAGATATTTAAAAAAAAGTAGTTCAGGAGTAGATTGGAAGGCTGACTTCTCTTAGGGACAAAAGAGAAGGCCCAGTCCCCTGGACCTCCACTTCCCTGGGGCTTAGAGTGTTTTTGTATGGCGATAAATGTGACCAGAGAAGTTAATCCCAACAGCGCAATTTAGATTTATTGTGAGCACCTGTTTTTGCTCTGGGGGGCTGGGGTTTGAATATCTGAGGTCAGGCATTTGGGTGCTGCTGCCTGCATCCCTAATAAAAATTCTAGGCATTAAGGGGTGGGTGAATTTTTCCCTTGTTTGACAACACTTCGCCCTTGCTGTCAATGCATTCGTGCTGGGAGAGTTAAATGTGTCCTTGTACAATTCCACTGGGAGGGGAACACCTGGAACTTTGCTCCTGGTTTCTCCTGGAATTCATCCCTTGTGCCTTTTCCCTTTGCTGATTTTCATCTCTATCCTTTCACTGTAATAAAATATTACCATGAGTATAATAGCTATCCTGAGTTTTGTGAGTTCAAGCAAAGCATTGAGCCTGAAGGTGGCTTAGAGGACCATGACCCACGAGTCAACATTATGTACTACTTTTAAGAAGGTGTCTGTGTTTACAGTGCAGTCAATTTTTTTAACTCATTATTTATTTATGCATAGAGTCTCCACTATGGTTTAGGCACTGTGCTAGATATAGAATATACAGTTGTGCTGCTCTGTGAGGCTACCCTATAGAGCCATAGAAGAAACTAGTTAAGAGAAAACTAACAATCTCAGGTAAGGTAAGTGCTAAATTGTAAATACAATCAAAATTACCAAGGGACAGACTGACTAAGGAGTTGGGGGCACTTGGTCTCCATGGGAAGAGGTCCTTGCTGGAAGGCTCATGAAAGGCTCGGATGGCAGAGAAACCAACTTAAGGGTCCTGATGGTAGCAATGGATTTAGCTTATATTTTGGAATAGAGAAAACTGAATTGAGGGGAGAATAAATGAATGAGAGGGAAATTGGTAAGAATTGAAGTTAGAGCTTAGAAAATACCATATGTAGTCTAAGAATATATACTCTTTCAATATTCTGTATTGACATGGATAATCTCTCTGATGTCAGCATATGGAAAGTTTTTACTTTAACCTTTTTTACCTTAAACGCTTGTATTTACACTCATTGATATTTTACTGTGATGTTTTAATTTGATGTGGTGACTATTAATCATTGTTACCATGTTAAACAATTATATTTGTATATGAACTAAAAACACATGGAGAGTACAATGCACTTGAACATATGTCTTTATCTTAATATTTTCTACAGTAGCAAGAATGATTTGAATTTGTAGTAGAGTTCTCCATAGAATTGCAATAATAATTCTCAAAATCTCTATGGTAAATACTTTCTATCCAATTGAAAGCAATTAAGGGATATATAAATAGGATATAAGAAATCATCTAGAAGCTTTTCACATTGAATTACTGTCTTGTTTAACTAGTTCTTGATATAGACACTCATTAATGACATTCCTCTTTCCTTGAGCACCTGTTCCTGGTAAAAACAAGGGCTATATTGATTTGCTGCAATTTATCTTCTCCTAGGATTTTTGTCTTGACAGTGTGAGAAGATTAATTGGAATTAATGGCATTTGCACAGCTAATTAAAGTCACTCTTTCTAAAGTCAAATCAATTCCTTTAATCAGAGGAGTGACAAAGCTTTGCTTACTTGTTATAGTCTGCATATAAATGTTCCCTGGATGAATCAGAATCTTTGTAAGCATAGAATACAGTAACTACTTGGGTTGGCTAGGAATTTCTCTGGCACTTAGTAATTTGCAAAATATCACTGCCACTCATGTGTACACTATGAATGTTTTAATTAAATGCAATTCAACAGAATTTGCATGTGTTTTAAATATAGTTTATCTTTGAAACGCCTTACAGTGGTTGGCATCCACATGCATAAATCCCCAGGATAATTCTTAGGCAAAGTACATGTAGTGCAGGAAGAAGGAGAGGGTTAGTAATTATTTGGTTAATTCAGGCATCAAATTGATGTTTAGTTTGCATTGTCTGATTTTATCAAGTTCTACCAACTCCTTTCTCCACACTGGCTATGTATTTATAGGAATCATGTTCATCAAAGACCAAATAATTCAGACAAAAAGAAGACATATTTCTGAGGAAAAGTTTAGAGAGATGCATCAGTATTTTTGTCTCTATTGCCATTCGCTGTCAATGCAACACTCATATAGCATCAAATGTAGGCATGAAGTGAAGGGATAGGGGATCTGCACATTCTTCCTCCATTATATCAGAAATAATATCTTAACAACCCAGACAAGAGCAGGGAGCATGGTGAATGTGTGAAAAATAAAGCAGGGTAATATTTGGGATCAGCTAAAGATATTTGTAATATAAGTGGCAGTAATCTTTGCTTTGTGATGGTATAAACATCAAACATTTATCAGACATCCATGGCTATGCTTTTGTATTGGATACTTAAGAGTTTACTCTCTTGGCCTGGTCACTGAGGCCAGTCATAGCTATAATGTTCCCTGCAGGCTTCCACTTCTTTAGTGCTAAGTACCTTGCCTCAAATGTTTAGAGAACCTTGTGTTTCTGTTCCAGAAGTTTCTCTGACTCTGCCAAAGAACCAGTGCACTCATATATATGCAACTCCAAAAGTCAGGAAACGATTGCCTTGTGGGTTAAACAATGGAGGACAAGAAGTGATAGATGAATCTATAACATGTTCTATATGTCTTAAGAATGTTGTGATTAGGGCGCCTGGGTGGCTCAGTTGGTTGGGCATCTGCCTTTGGCTCAGGTCATGATCTCAGGGTCCCGGGATCAAGCCCTGTATTGGGCTCCCTGCTCAGCGAGGAGTCTGCTTCTCCCTTTCTTTTTGCCCTTAAAAAAAAAAAAAAAAAGAAGAATGCTGTGGTTGGATCAAACATTCTAGTTGCTCACAGACACAGCCAATAAGGGAATATTTTTGTATTGGCTATGCTGTTTACTTACCTTCTTCCTTTCACTTCCCTGGTCCCTCACTCTTGCTTCCTAGGGACCACTTTCTAATTATTTTACCTCTACATAAATTCCTTCCTTCCTTCCTTCCTTCCTTCCTTCCTTCCTTCCTAAAAAGGTTTTATTTGTTTATTTGACAGAGAGAGGGAGAGAGATAGAGAGCCCAAGCAGGGGGAGTGGCAGGCAGAGGGAGAAGGAGAAGCGGGCTCCCCACTGAGCAGAGAGCCCGACTTGGGATTCAATCCTAGGACCCTGGAATCATGATTGGAGCCAAAGGCAGACACTTAACCGACTGAGCCACCGAGGTGCCCCACATAAGCCCTTATTTCATATTCTTATGCTCATGGGATATGGGCTATGTCAGTTGTGATGTCTGTACATATTACTCTAATATTGCAATAAAGATAAAATCTCTGAGAAATGGTGTGGAGTAAAGAGAAGTGTAAGAACCAATTAGGGAAACTAATCTAAGATTTTAGAACCTATAGTACTAATAAAATTTTGAGGGGGAGGGTAGAGTGGGAGGAGGGGACATCTCAACACATGAGCATATGCAAATCAGTAATACACTGCCTCTTGAGAATTTATTATTTTTAATACAATAATTTTGAATATATTCAAGTGGTCTATTGATGATGACATAATTCATGCATATTTTGGATTGATAATGGCAATTAGAGATGAAGAATGAACTTGAAATCAGGTGATTGCTGGTTATAGAAGCATTACTAAAATGTGGATAATATCCTCTTTATATATGTCTCATGACATTTTGGAAATTGAAGTGAATGTTTTTTTCATTACAAAGTGACCTACACATCTAGGAAATATATGGGCACATAGAGCTAAGTGTCTAGCCCATAGATGTATCTAAAAAATGCTTATTTAAATAAATATTTTTAAAGATTTATTTATTTATTTAATTTTATTTTTTTTAAAGATTTTATTTATTTGACAGGGAGAGACACAGCGAGAGAGGGAACACAAGCAGGGGGAGTGGGAGAGGGAGAAGCAGGCCTCCTGCCGAGCAGGGAGCCCGACGTGGGGCTCGATCCCAGGACCCTGGGACCATGACCCGAGCCGAAGGCAGCCGCTTAACCGACTGAGCCACCCAGGCGCTCCATTTATTTATTTATTTTAGAGAGAGAGAGTAGGGGGAGGAGCAGAGGGAGAGAATATTCAAGCAGACTCACTGCTGCGTGCAGAGCCCAATTCCAGCTCCGATATTACCACCCATGAGATCATGACCTGAGCTGAAACCAAGAGTCTGATGCTTAACCAACTGAACCCCCCAGGCACCCCTTATTTAACTACATATTTAAGACTAAATGTGATCTGGGGTGCCTGAGTGGCTCATTTGGTTAAGTGTTCGACTTTTTTTTTTTTTTTTTTTTTTTTTTTAATTTGAGAAAGCATGAGAACATGAGTGGCGGGGAGGGGCAAAGGGAGAGGGAGAAGCAGGTTCCCAGCTGAGCAGGGAGCCTGAACACGGGGCTTGATTCCAGGATCCCGAGTTCAGGACCTGAGCCGAAGGCAGGCAACCAACTGAGGCACCCAGGCACCCCTAAGTGTTTGACTCTTGATCTCAGCTCAGGTCTTGATCTCACGGTCATGAGTTTGAGCCCTGCATTGGGCTCCATGCTGCGTGTGGAGTCTACTAAAAAAAAAAGACTAAATATAATCTAACATTCATAATAACTATGTCTCCTCACATTATTACCTCAGTTGTTTCAGCCCAGCTCATTACATTTCAGCAATCCAGCAAGTTCACAAAGTTTGTGATCCCTTGTTGTAATTTTATCTCTTCTAGCTATTTGAAATAAGCGATCAGAGATTTAGAGACTTCTCTTTCTGTCCTGGAAATGATGAGAAGTCTGTCAGTTATTAAATAAAAGCCTTAACTTTCTAAATCAGGATGGTTGGAAAGAGTTGCTGCTTTTCCTCACTGAGGGGATAAAGCTAAAAGAAAAAAAATCTGAAATAGCAGTCAAGATCAGAATTCTGTAGAAATTATCAAAGATGCATCAATTCTCTTCTCTGAGTCCATTCCTTTTGTTCCTTATTTGGAATTGCAGATATATTTTTGTAGGTTTGAGCTGTAGGAGGGATATATCCATGTCAATTTAAACATCTGCCTTTGGCTCAGGGTGTGATCCCAGGGTCCTGGGACTGAGTTGCTCATTGGGCTCCCTGCTCAGCGGGGAGCCTGCTTCTCCCTCTCCGTCTGCCCCTCCCCTCTGCTTGTGTGTGTTTTTTTTTCTCTCTCTCCCTCTCAAATAAATAAATAAAATCTTTAAAAAAGAAAAAAAAATAAATAAAAAACACAACCCCCAAAAGACCTGGTGATATGCTGCATTGATGAAAACTATCAATGAAAGATAGCAATTACTGGAGGTATTTTTTGGATTAATATATGTGTGGTGGGGTGCCTGGTGGGGCAGAACTTTAAATCGTGTCTAACTACTTCCATGTCTGTGTGTATTTAAATATTTGCCAAGGCTTTCCAGAGCTGACTTCTACAGACAGTAGAAATTTCCTAATAATGGGAGAAAACATGGGACCATCTTCCCTTAGATAAATAAACACTAATATCAAGGTACAGTAGTGATAAGACTATGGATTTTAAATCACAGTGCCCTGAGATGGAATAGGTTTTTTGTCACTGTGAGGTATATAACCTTCTGTATCTGTAAACTAGGGACAATAATCCCCATCTATAACTCCAGTGAACTTTAATAAGATGAAACATGTAAAATGTTTGGCCCGATACTTGACAAAAGGAAATCTCAACATTCATGTGAATTTTGTCTTTCTTAAGGAATCTGTAAGCAGTAGGGAGCCATGAACAGATTTGAGCAAATTAGTGACAAAGAAGTAATTGAAGTTGGGAAGTCAGGCTGTGTTTTATAACCTGCGTTGGAGTCGAGAGACATTAAAGCAGAATGGAGCACAGGAGACACTATGGAAGCTGCTTGGGTGAGGTGGTACCATGCCAGTGTTGGAAATGGATGGAAACAAGATATGAAATAATGGAATCCAAGTACTTTATTGAGACTTTTGGAGAAGGCCATGCCAGTGCCTCTTGCTGGCCACCATCTTTACACCGAAGCCCGAGTTTGCCGTTTTTCTAGTGATCAGAATTGTCTTTGTGAAATAAATTATAACGATACATAGGGTTTTCTTCTTGTTTTGGTTATTTCCAGGTTCTAAAACATGTTTTCACCTTCCAAAAATAGAGACACTTTATTTACCTAGTGAAATATATATTTTTTTCCATACACACATTTCCTGGGTAATGTTTCAGTTAAATTATAAACAAGTTCAGTGGATTAATTTGTATTTACTTTCTTGGAAACTGATACAGTGGGTCTTGTTAAGAAGGCTTCTTATGAGAATTCATCCTAAAATCACTTTCCCCTAAGACTTATGTTGATTATCCACTATACTCTCTTATCTCCCAACAAGAGGGCTTTCTGATGTTCTCCCAATGCCCATTGGTCAGTGGGGACTATGCCTTTTGCCAGTTCCTTCCCACCATCCCTCAGTAAAATAATCCTACGTATGAGGTTTTTGTCTGTGTGATACTTCTCTCAGAAAACAGAGTTGCCTGTACATGATTGTCTAATCATGGATCCTATCAGTTGTTTCCAGCGAAATAAGTACTTTGCTTTTATTAAGCCTTTAGCATTTCACTTCATTCTTTAAAACTCTTATGTTTTAATATAAATTCGCATTTAATTTGTTTCCCATTAACACTCCTAGGAATCACCCAGTAATAAGGTTTTCTGTCTTCTCTGCTCTTTGACTATCTATTACTATTTATGTATCCCTGGAGATATTAGTTTGCATCCTTCCCAGCAGAATTATATTTTGGTATTTTGGGCTCAGAGTTCTGAGACTTTTCCATCAATTTTGATTCTGTTTTTCTCAGTTACAGATTTTTCAACAGTTCCAGCCTTAACATTGTTGAAAATATCCCATGCATATGTTCCTTCCTACAGATCATGCTAGTACTGTGACATACGACCGAAGGGGATGCAGCCTGTAGGCTTTATCCAGAGCTCTCCTGGCTATATGACCTTTTACTTGTCACCACCTTTTGTTTTTCTTAAGTGTTTTGGATAAAACAGGTTTCTGCTTTAATGCTATGTGGCCACACCCTGAACAAAGAGATGCAGATGGGAAAATAATGGTAGTTATTATTAATATAATAATAATGTAGTGAATGTTTTTGGTTGATAATAGCTAATAATGATAATATTAATAACATGCATGCTTTGAGATCATAACATCTGCTCTGTTATGTTACAAGTGTTTTATATGTATTACTTCAGTTAAGACTCATGATACTTCTGTAAGTTAATGATTCTTCTTATCTCCTTTTTTTGTGACTGGTGACCAGTAAATTGAGCTTCTGAAAGATTCCAACATCTCAAAGGTCACACAACCAGTAAATGGGAGATCAGAGAGTCTAATTTTTTTTTCTTTTCTTTCCTTTCCTTTTTTTTTTTTTAAAGATTTTATTTATTTGAGAGAGAAAGTGATCAGGGGAGGAGCAGAGGGAGAGGGACAAGCAGACTCTGCACTGAGCATGGAGCCCTACTTGGGGCTCCATCCCATGACCCTAAGATCATGACCTGAGCCAAAATCAAGAGTCGGATACTCAACCAACTGAGCCACCCAGACGCCCCCAGAGAGTCTAATTTTTAACCAATATGCCATTATTCTTTCACTGTGCTGTTATTTTATGTTTGTAAAAAAAGTATAAAATACACACAAAACTCAAATTCACTACCCACCCTCCCATAGTGGGAAAAATAAACAATAAAAAGCAGCAATGGCAACTGTCTTAGGATTGGTATAGTTTTCATAGTCTTTGGACCCTGAATTACCAGAAAAGAAGTAAATAAATACAAAGCAATAGTTTTACTTGTTGGTTCCAATACTCCTTTTCCAGGTTTTGTATTTGTCTTTTAATCTACTCTTTTTTTGTATATAGTTCTTTATCTCTGTAGACTGACAATTTTACAAAATCACATTTCCTCGGGTTTAAATTTAAAAAGTTGTTTATCATTAGTACATTGCAGTGATCTTCAAATGATGCCATCAAACATGAATACAAAATTTTATGAATAGGAAAATGTTTGATGGTTCATTTATTATAATGTACCGATCATAAACAGCAAGATACTTTCTTACATTGTTGACTATGAATATAAAGTATTATAAATGAGAAAATTATTACATTATAGTAGTTATGAAACAATAAACTTTACATTTATCCCCCTCTTCAAATCATTTGATTTGCTCTGTGGTGGGTATGAAAGCAACTATCTGGGTAAATCTTTCATTTGTTGCATGGTTGCTAAGATGTTAGAATTCAGTGGTTATAGCAAGTACAAAAAAAACTGGTTTTTTGCTCTGATATTTTTGGACAAACATCCTAAATGCTGCCTAGGTTGGACTAGACACTAAAGATTATAGTTTTCAGTAGTATTCATTGTGCAACTTTTCCTGTTTTTGAAAAAAAAATCAGCATTTATTAGGACATGAACAGCAGACAAGAAGTGAGCATCCATTCCAAGAAGAGAAATCGCACAGATTATGATCATGAACTGGAATTAGATTATGTTAACATCTGGGCAAATGCCAGCCTCTGATTATCAACATCAAATGCCTTTTAGTTTTCTTGTGATCACTCTCATTTTTAACCAATTTTAAACTCAATTTTGCGATTTACCAAAGTAGATGAGCATGAAATGGACTTTTCATAGTAAAGAGATATTCTTGGTGAATAATAATGTTGTATGATGGTGTCACTTCCCTAGATTTGTTTTAACTTCGTCACTATGTAACCCCTGTTTCATTGTGACAGAAATGGTTATCTTCTGCTCTTTTTCTGATTACAGCTGCATGCATGATAGCTGACCATAGCACTGACCTTGGGCCAATGAAAAAGGGGTATAAGTGATGGTATTACATCTACTTTCAAATCATCTTCAAGCAGTTCCACTCTCTTCTCCTTTCTGTAGACACCCTGGAAGCCTAGTGTGATACATGATGGGTCAGAAGTTGTAAGGGGCCATTGTCCCTCTTGTCTCTCCTTCCAACATACACACCATACCACACGCACACACACAAACACACACACACACTGAACATGGGACTGTAATGTGAATGAGCAATAATGTTTCTACATTTGGGTGTTAGATAAATAAGTCTGCCCTGAATAATACAGTTTGTTACAGTTATTCCAAGTGTAATGTAAGTATGCATAGTGGTTAAGTACACAAATTTTGTGCCACATGCTTCTGAGTCCATAACCTGGCTTTCCTTTTGTGAATTGTGTGGTAAATTAGTTAATCTCTCTATGTCTCAGTCTCCTCATCTGTAAAATGAGGATAGTAACAGCTACCTTGGAGGTTTAAGTATCAAATAACACTATATATATCTGGTGTTTAGTATAGTGTCTGATTCATAGTAATATTTGATAAGTGTTAGCTGTTTAAAAACCTTTTTCATAGGAATTGCAGTTCATTTAGGTCATGCTTCTTTCCAGAAAGACAAACTTGACAAGTTTAAGTAATAGACATCATCAGTAGGACATGGTAGAACTGAAATCCCCACCTGATAACTGAGAACTTTATCATGCCTCAGACTCTTAAAGTGTACAGAAAATATTTCTCCTCTTTATCCTTGATTACTGCAATGGAACTTTGGAGTTTTCCCCTCAATCCTAAATCTCTGTTATTTTCTTTACCTGTGGCTATGTCTCAAATCTCTTCAGACCTAAGGGGAATTTCTTAGCTGACGGGAAGACCACATTTCAGCATCCTGTGCTCACCCTGTTGTTAGTCAGGCATATGGAACCCTGTGTTACCCCCAAATGCTACTGAGATGATCTGACTTACTCTTACTGGAACCTCATCATCCCTGAGTGCAGAGAAAATAATTCCTGTAACGGGACATTTTGCTTCTGTTAGGTCACAGACAATGGTTTTGAGACATTTTATATAGGTGCAGTTATCTTAAGGATACTCTCTTTTCCTAAGGCTCTTCATGGTTCAGGAAGTCCATAGTGGGTATTGCTTGGGAATACATGCATCCTTTCATACTTTGAACTAATTTTCTTCCCTAGAGGACAAGCTCAGGGATTCGCATACGAGAACAAAATAATCCCCAGCAAAAATTAGGACTACAAATTCAGGTCCTTCCTTTTTACCACTGTAAGTTGTCCCATTCAGTATGAAAATGTAGCTTGACCTCTGAATGTTTGTTGAGGGTGAATCTAGACAGAGGAACCTGGGCATATGAGAATATGTGAGCAGTTCAGCATGCTTGGAACTTAGTGCAATGGAGAATAAACTAGAAAGAGATAGGAGTACTGTATATAGATATTTCATATCACAGGTTTTGTTATAAAGACAATGGGGATTCTGAACAACTTTTAATAGGGGAGGTTTGTATTCAGAAGCTCAACCTCTATCTACTCACCTATTTCAAGATAAAAGATTTATGATATTTTAGAAATAGGAGGGTCTTAGAGATGTGGTTCATGTACTCAACTTCTATAGGAAGAAATTAAAGGCTGCAGATGCTCAGCAACTTTTCCTGTGCTCCCCAGCTAATTATTGGTAGCGTTGGGGCCAGAATATAGCCCCAGGTCCCAGACCTGTGCTCCTTCTATTATAAATTACCTCTTTTTCTTCTTAATTCTCTCTTCGGAGTTTTACATTTGCACCATTTCCTTTTGAAACCAAGTACATTTATGTGAGTAATACCTTTGTGGGTATTTCATGATTCCAGTCAAATTAAAAGTAAGAGCGCAAAATTAAAATAAGCTTCAATTGTAGGAAAGCATAGTCGATTATTCACTGTAACCTAGTAACATTGATATTTAATGCCCTCAACATGTCCCAACCCAGTGATCTTTAAAACTTCCTGAATTAGAAAATTGTATGAAGGCCTACCTCCTAACTACCCAAAGCCAAACCAAAATACACAGCTGGCTGGATTTTTCTGTGATTTGGAATATTTGCAGTAGTTTTTCTTAGTTTTTTCTATTGCAGTGATATGTGAGGATGTCCCAGTTCCTAATTTTTTTTTTTTATTTTTGCCCGAGTGGCCTTTTTCTCACCTATTCTTTATTCTTTCATATCTCTTCTATATTATGAAGAAACTACTAATCTGAATAAGCATAAATCCGTTCCTTCTTAGGTTATGTCAGTTTGAGAAAAAAAATGTCATAGGCTCATCCCCAGCTCAGTTGCTTTTACTGTCCTCTCTACCTGCTTTGGGTTCTACCAGTTATCACTCTGCACTCAGGTTTCAGCTGGGAGTCTGTACCTCCAGGTGTTACTCTGCACACAAGTAAAGGTCATGAGAATCCAAGATTTAACTTGAGGTGTAAGCTTAGAAAGAGGGAGGAAGCTTCGCTTAGATTTCTGATGTAAAGCCAGTAAAACCTACCTTTACCAGGATCCTATATTGGGATAATGCTCATTTTATTTATTTTTATTTTTTTAAAGATTTTATTTGTTTGAGAGAGAGAGAGAATGGGCAGGGGGAAAAGGGGCAGAAGGAGAGGGAGAAACAGACTCCTCGCTGAGGAGGGAGCCCGATGCAGGGCTTGATCCCAGGCACCTGGTGGCTCAGTCCATTAAACATCTGCCTTCGGCTCAGGTCATGATCTCAGGGTCCTGGAATCGAGTCCTATATTGGGCTCCCTGCTCAGCAAGGAGTCTGCTTCTCTCTCTCCCTCTGCCCCTTCACTCATGCTCTCTCTCTCTCTCTCAAATAAATAAATAATCTTTAAATAAATAACTTACTATTTTATTTTCAGAACTGACTATTGTTCCTTGCATGTGTCAACATTGACAGCATCCGGGGGGGAGATAAAGAGTAATGGAAATATGGTGAGTGCTGTGAGTTGTGCAAGACTGTTGAATCACAGATCTGTACCTCTGAAACAAATAATGCAATATATGTTAAGGAAAAAAAAAGATGATAGCAGGAGGGGAAGGATGAAGGGGAGGAAATCGGAGGGGTAGACGAACCATGAGAGACAATGGACTCTGAAAAACAAACTGAGGGTTCTAGAGGGGAGGGGGGTGGGAGGATGGGTTAGCCTGGTGATGGGTATTGAGGAGGGCACGTTCTGCATGGAGCACTGGGTGTTATGCACAAGCAGTAAGTCATGGAACACTACATCAAAAACTAATGATGTAATGTATGGTGACTAACACAACAATAAAAAATTAAAAAAAAGAGTAATGGAAAGACATAGGGAATAGTCAATGATATTGTAATAGTGTTGTGTGGTGACACATGGTGGCTACACTTGTGGAAGTACAGCTTAACCTGCACAGATGGCGAATCACTATGTTGCACACCTGAAATGAATGTAACATTGTGTCAGCTATAATCAAAGAAAGAAAGAGGGAGGAAGGAAGGAAGGAAGGAAGGAAGGAAGGAAGGAAGGAAGGAAGGAAAAAGAAGTAATGGAAAGGACAGCATTTGGACAGACCTGGATCTCTCAGTAATTTTCTATTGGTATCTCAGTGTAATTAGATTGCATAAATGAGATGTGTGACAATAATGAAGGATGACAGTCATTTAGAACATAAAGTGGATAGTGGGCATGGCAACTGCACATCCTATTTCTGGACAGGTGGCTTACATGTGAAAAGAATATTTTTTTCTTTTTGTTTTTCTAATTGGAATCATAAAATCCTAGAGTAGGAAGAACAATTATAGGTTGCTAGATGGTTAGTTTTGTGTGTCAGCTTGGCTAGGTTATGATGCCCAGTTGTTTAATCAAACACTAATCACGGTATTACTGTGAAGGTATTTTGTAGATGCAGCTGACATCCACATTCAGTCAATGTTAAGTACAGGGGATTTTCCTCAATAATGTGGGTGGTCTGAGGGGCAAAACTGAAGTTTCCCTAAGAAGACATTCTGTCTCAAGACTAGAGCGTCAGCTTCTGCTTCTGTCCGAGACCTTCCAGCCTGCTGACCTGTCCTACAGATTTCACTCACTAGCCCTTACTTGCATAAACAAATTCCTTAAAATAAATCTCTTTTTGTCTGTCTGTCCATCCATCTATCCATCCATTCATCCATCTAGCTAATCTATCCATGGATCTATCTCTCTATGACTATCAGTCTATTTGCCTATCATCTATCTATCTATCATCTCTATATCAATAGATTGATTTCCTACTGCTTTAATTTCCTCTGGAGAACCCTGGCTGATACTACTGTTTGGTCTGATTTCCTACACAATGAAGAAATTGCTTTTATATATCTGATAAAATGTCCTCCAGTTTTCAAGTATTTTCATTTTTGGAAAGCACCCTGCTTCTCAACTTAGCCTTTTACGTTGTTGTATTGATGGACTTATCTCAACGTTCTGTATTTCAAGCTTTATAGTAAAAATCATTACTCCAACTTGACTCTCCTGTGGTCTCTAAAATTGATTTAAATACACTTAAGGTTTCTTCTTTGTTCATTAGATTTTATGATGTCCATTAAACAAATTAGCACAACTCTTGTTATAGTATGCAGTGTATTAAAGTTCCACGTAAACACATTTTCTTCCTGGTGTATAAGTTCTTAGTGGATAAAGACTGTGAAGGACTATGCTACATTCATGGGATTATCTTTGTGCCTTTCTTAGGTACTCAGCATCACTGTTAAGTTTGACGTCAATCCTGGGATCAGTGAAACCTCCCTCAATATTACTATTACCTGTTTGTCCTTTCATTTCTTTCTAAAGCATTGGCTATCAACCTTGGCTTCTATTTAGGATACTTTGCAAAAGCCCAAACCCTACCTCAAACCATTTAAATCAATATCTCTAGGATTGGGTCCAGCTGTGAGAGCTTTTGAAGGGCTCCTCAGATGACCAGTACTGAGCCAGGGTAAGCAAACACTGCTCTGGAATAACATAGAACATTTCCTCCTTGAGGTGCCTGGGTGGTTTAGTTGGTTAAGTGTCTGACTTTTTTTTTTTTAATTTAATTTAATTTTATTATGTTATGTTAGTCACCATACAGTACATCATTAGGTTTTGATGTAGTGTTCCATGATTCGTCTGACTCTTGATTTTGGCTCGGGTTATGATCTCAGGGTCCTGGGATTGAGCCCAGCGTCTGTCCAGTCTGTCTGGCATCCGGCTGGCATCCGGCTGCGCTCTGAGTGACGAGCCTGTTTCAGATTCTCTCTCTCCCTCGGCTCAGCACCCATGTGTGTCCTCTCTCTCTCTCTCAAAGAAAAAAAATCTTAAAAAAAAAGAGAGAGAGAGAGAACATCTTCTTCCCTTTCCCCACAATACCACTTTAACATTCTGAAGGCATTTTTCATATATCCCTATTTTTTTTCCAAATGAATTGTATCTATAGCTCAAATGATGAGTATTGTTTTTCTAGAACCTGCACCATGCAATTTGACTTTGGGGCTCATGTTAACTGATCAGAACCTTCATTAAATGCGGCATTGTCAGCATGTGACTTCTGTGAGGCTTTTGGAGATTATCACCGTCCCAAATGAGATTCAAAATTTATGAGATAAAAGCTCTGTTTTTATGAAGTCAGTTTTTGTTTAGCTTATTTGCAAGTGATACTCAGAGTAGTTGCCATTGGCAGCTCTGTCCTACGAATGATTCCAAATTTAGTGTTTAATAACCCTTTTTTTGGATTTATTCTTCTAAATGAATAACAGCCTGAGATTTATAGAAAAGACATAGCCTTGACATCTGAAACACCATGAGCTGATTTCTGGTTTTACCAAGTGGTAACTAATGGGCCACTTGGAAAAAAACAAAAACCAAAACCAAAAAACAGTATTAGTTGGGAGAGGTTTGTTTTCCTCATGTGTAAAAGGGGTCAATGCAGTAATAGTATCTTGAAGTAACAGTAAAGATTATGGATAATACTTGCAAAAGATTTAGCATAGAGTCTGGCATTTGAAAGGTATCTGCTAAATTGTATCCCTCCTTAGAGCATACATGCATTTAAAGTGGCTGTACCTCTTTTATCTTGACCTCCACTGAACTATGCTGCAACAGTTTTATACTAGTAAGTGGAGTTTTAGTGAGGTACGTATTTATAGTATGCTCTTTTGAAAGGTAGAGAGGTTGAAATGGGCACGTGGACTGGAAGCAGCCACTCTGCAGAAGCCATCTGACGCTCCCTGGCTGATTCAGGCACGGACACTCCATTTAGTTATGGACCCACCTCTGAAAGTGCTAGGAAGCCCAGCAGAGACTGATGCTCAGCCTGGGTATCAAACAAGGTCGGTACAAACCTAGTTGTGGGTATCATCAAGAGAGGTTAGGTCCCATCTGGTTCCCTACCTGCTGTACTTCCGGATTAGAATCAAATTCTGCAACATCACACCAGTTGGATTCAGGGAGGGTTAGGAAGAAAGGAAAAACATAGCCGACCACAGTCAGCAAGGAAACAAAAGAAGGCACAGATTCCCCATCTCCTGGTATCTGACATCAAGGCATGTGGGGGCTAGGGTGTTCTGCTTGATCCTCATATTTGGGTCTGTTTTCTAGCAGAGAAATTCTTTTTCTTTAATTTTTTTTTTAGATTTTATTTATCTATTTGAGAGACAGAATGAGAGAGAGAGAGAGCACATGAGAGGGGGGAGGGTCAGGGGGGAAGCAG
Source organism: Neomonachus schauinslandi (assembly GCF_002201575.2). Classification (NCBI taxonomy): domain Eukaryota; kingdom Metazoa; phylum Chordata; class Mammalia; order Carnivora; family Phocidae; genus Neomonachus; species Neomonachus schauinslandi. Next base: position 54,836,606 of record NC_058415.1, on the reverse strand, counting down.
ACTCCCTGCTCAGCAGGGAGCCCGATGCGGGACTGGATCCTGGAACTCCAGGATCATGACCTGAGCTGAAGGCAGTCGCTTAACCAACTGAACCACCCAGGTGCCCTAGCAGAGAAATTCTTTATCCTCATGAGTTTTATTTTCCTTCTTTTTCCAGGGGGTGTGGGTGGGGATTAGGGTATAAAAATATGAATCTTGTCTGTGTTTAGGGAAAATCAAGAACTGGGAGCCAGCTGTTGATAGGTACTGTCTGTGAAAGGCGCTTGGGGTCCCAGAAGGGTGTTCTTCAGGGGGAGAAAGTCACGGTTTCTGTTGGAATGCTTTTCTTGGATTAGTTCATGGCATTTGGAGAACAGGAGCTCTAGTTTCCAGCAGCTCAGGCAACACAGGCTGAGCTTTTAGGGACTTATCCATTCTCTTCCACTTGGTTTCCTCGCCTGAAAACAAACAAACAAAAAAACCCAGAAGTTAATAAAAACATTTTGAACTTGCTGAATAGCTTAAGTGAAACATTATTGTGCAGGTTGGCACAGAAATTGTCCTGAATATATGGTATCTGTTACTGCATCCCAAACACTATTCCCCAGAGATTGGACAGCTACGGGGCATGCATGAACGCACACTATAACACAAATAACAGATTTTATTCCTAAGTAACTACTAGCACATTTTCCATTTTTTCAAGATCCCAACACTCTTTCCTTTATCTATGTGTCCTTACAAATTGCTAGTTGCTTTGAAATAGTATAATTACATGACCCGAGAGTCACAATCATGTTAAAAATTGCTTAACAGAGAAGTCCTGCTCTTACCTTGTTTCCACTTACCAGTACAGATAACCATTTTTGTATTTCCGGGGTTTTATTATGATTCCAGTGTTTCTTTAGGCAAATGCAAACAAATTTCTCTATATATTCTTATATACACTCACATAAAAAATAACATACTGTGTACAGTGTTCTGTTTGTTTTTGATGAGTTTTGATGCTGTTCCCACTGGGAATGGAAATGAGGAGGCAGTAGAATGTGAGGAAGTTTTTCTCTTTGTTATGGGCCCATCTCTTATTTAATTCCCCCACAGTGGACTTACTCTGTTCTTAGGTTCACCTCCTAGTATTCTCCCTTCCTGACCTTAGTACAAGTTGTGATCATTCCTCCACTCTGTTCCTCCTACCACGAGGCTGGGCACATAGAAGGACATAATAACAGTAAGTGTTAGTTGAATGAGTGACAATTAAACATGCCAGGGCCTGAGACATAGTATCTCTGGGTGGCACACCACAGTATTCCTGCCAAAGCAGCTCTCCCTGTTGCAAATTAACACACCTCAAGAATTTCAGTAGCTCTGTGTGGATAGCATTTAGTAAGCCAGTAAAATATGGAAAAGTATCTCTTTTTCCCTCGCAATGAGACAGTCTCAGGTGCTCATAATTGTGCGATGTGCTCAGCCAGTTTTCAAATATATTAAAAAATGATTCATGATGAGTTAGGCAAAGCACATTATGCAAATTATATACCTAAAATATAGTTTAACTCCAAAGACTTAATTCTTCTCACACTTTAAATATTAATCATTTGGTTCAAACGTCTGATTTTAGGTCAAAAAAAAAAAACCAATAAAAGCACTGATTTTCCAGTACTTAATTGCATCCTAATGCATTTCTGTCTAGCTGGAATTTTAAATAAGTAGTTCAGAAAAGATATTGGGTTATTTTATGGAATAGGATTTGGAGTCTTTGATGACAGCTAATAAAATTTCCATTTAAGGGAAACTGCACTGAAATTTAATCACTTGGTCAAAATTATAATTGTCCATTTAGAGTTTGAAATATTGAAATTAAATGATAGTAGCACTGCATTTAAATGTTCACACCCAATTCTGTTGAAGGATAAAGCTTCAGAATTTTATAACACCCAGCGTGGGTAAGAAACTCCTCTACAGGGAAAACGTAATGGGTTGTTTTTTTTTTTAAAAGATTTTATTTATTTATTTGAGACAGAATGAAAGAGAGAGAGAGCTCATGAGAGGGGGGAGGGTCAGAGGGAGGAGCAGACCCCCCGCTGAGCAAGGAGCCCGATGCGGGACTCGATCCTGGGACTCCAGGATCATGACCTGAGCCGAAGGCAGTCGCTTAACCGACTGAGCCACCCAGGTGCCCCGCGTAATGGGGTTTTATACGAAAGTTTTACCAAACTCTTTTTAAGAAGTAATCCCTATTCATGGGGTAAGAACAGATCTAAACAGATTTTGTTGTGGTATATTCACATTCAATAAAGTTTGTGAACTCTCATATTTAAATTATGGGTTTACTTTGTTTTACTGGATTACCCAGGCAACCTTACTGACTTAGAAGGTAAAATCACTTGAAAATTATGAAAATCCCAGACCATGAATTTATCATGAGTATCATTACTTTAATCCTTAAAAGAAATAAGAATAACAAAATAGCAGTTGCTATGATTTATTTTGAAAGAAAAAAAGAGGCAAAATTTCTGAAATATGAAGATTGTTTAGAGACTCCTGTTATTTAGGTGCTCATGAAATAGATAACATAGTATCTTATGTCACATGGCAAGTTTGATCAACATACATGCCATTGGTTGGCTTGTTCACATCTAAGAAATATAAGTAAATCAAAGAATTTTTACTTTCATGTAACTTGCAACTAGTAAACAAATAAGCCCTAATGCATTCTATAATAAATATAGACAACAATATTGCATTATAATTGGCAAACTTGCTATATCTTAAGACTATATCTTAATTACTCCCATCACAAAGAAGAAATGATAATTATGTGATATGGTAGAGGTGCCAATTATGGCTAAAATGGCAATCAGATTATAATACGTAAATGTGTCAACAACACGTACCCCTTAATTTAAAAAAAATTTTATATGTCAAATATGGTCCAAAAAATTAAAAAGACATCACCAACGATTAGAAATTAAGGAAAATAAAGTTTTAAAATGTAAAATGATTTCCTAATATTTTCAAAATTAACATCAGTTGAGGCAATGTACTTCTAACTGTAAATAAAACTTTAGCCCTCAAAGCACGTGAAATTCCTATAATTTCTACTGACACTCTATTTTGCGGTTCAGATGTTTAACATATACAGAATATGAAAATGTGTCTACAGTGGATCACTTTGTTCAGTTCAAACTGACATTCAAGCTAAGCTAAATATGAATACCTTAAATAAAAACACAGTTAAATGTAGCACAATCACATAAACAAAATTCCAGTGGTTTGAAAATATAATGTTGATGGGTCATTGCTTTGGGAATCAAAATTTCTGACCTAGATGTGGGATCTTAAACAAACTACCCTAATTTTATTGGGGGGGTAGGGAGGACTCTGCTTCCGCATTTAAATGAAGGTATTGGACCTAATCATCTGATCTTTGAAGGTCTACTTATTCATGAAAGAGTAACCTGTCCTCCAGGTTTTCCTGTGATCATTCTGATAAATTTTTTTCATCTCTTTTAAGTTTTTGAAAGACAAATTATTTACCCTTTTTATGAGATCACCCCTTTTCACTCTTCAAACCGATGAAGACAAGATTTCCCTCTGATCAGGAGAGAACGATTTTGATGAGGTTACCAGTGATCTCTAAGTTGCTAAAATACATGGGTGCCCAGCAGTCCTTATCTTATGTAACCTCTGCAGCTTTAGACATCAAGAGGCTATTTCATTTTGGAAATGGCCCCCTCTTTTGACTTTCTGATGGTATTCTTTCCTAATTTTTCTCTCCCTTTAGTGGCCAGACAGGTATATTACATTTAGTACGTTGGAACTCAGCTCAACAAATTTGACCACATAAAATTTCCTCTTCCTGTATTTTCTTTGTTAGTTAATGGTGTCACTATACGCAAAATCATAAATATTAGAAACTTAAAGTTTGGAGGCTGGAAAACCAGCCCATGGTTAGCTCACCAGGCAGAGCATCTGGGTGTAGAGTTTCACCTGCCATGAGAGAGCAGCAGATTTTTCTTCATACAAAGGTACATGTGCTTATCATCATCAAGTGTACTAATTGATGTAAGGTACCTCAGAAAGTACCCAAAGAAATGTGCACATTTCTTTACTTCAGTCTGTTGTCCACTGTGATACTATGCAATCGTATATATCGATTTATTTCTGCCTATTGTTATCCACATCTATGGCAGGAAACAGATGCAGACTGAAATTGGGTAATTTGGGAAGAATTTAGAGGACCATTTACAAAGATGTGAGTGGAACATAGAAAAAGCCGTATCTACAAGGGATAGTAACTACCAGGTTCCACCACCTTCCACAGGCTGGAATAAGCAGAGGAGGAATGTTCCCAAATCCAGGATAGAGTTGCATGTGGAAAGGGATACTAGGACCTTCAAGTGAGAATCTGATGGAAGGAGGCAGCCTGCCCACTGTTAGCCCCACTCCTCCCAAAGGTAGAATGTGAGCAAATACTCCAACACGTCTTTCATGTCTCCCCCTGATCTCCCAGTGCTACCGTTTGGTAAAATCCAACCAGAAGCCATAGGATAAGGGAGCCCATCAATACAGCTCCTACAGATCAACCTTAAAGGGGAAGAGTGGAGGGCTAGGGGGCAAATTGAAGATATCCAGCACACTCACCAACTCAATTATTCATTTACCATCCCAGAGTCTCAGATCTTTCTGAAGTTCAAATGCAAATATCTTCACATTACATCCAAGGTTTTTGATGGTCTGATCCATATTTTTCTCCTACAGCTACCTCATCTGGCTTCTCTTCTCACTCTACCCATAGGTGCTTTTCCCATGTCTTATAATGTGTCTCCATGTGTTTTTAGCATTAAAGTAGAGAGAACTGCAAATTAAATGGCATTACATACTTAAGCAAACTATTAACATCGGCTTATCTGTTAATTTTGCTAGAGGATGTGGATGAAATAGTGATTTCCCTTAAATAATTCTGTAAAGTCTGCATTCTTTGTCATATGAGACCACTGAAATCTTTGCTCAATTATCTTAGTGATTATCTAATAATTGTATAGAGATTCCCTTAAATGTCTGGAACAAGTAAACGATCTAAACTTTGTCAAGGAGCTCTAGGTACACGTGGAGTGTGTGTTCAATGCTAGGATGACATTTTACAACTCCACCTTAACCTTGTTTGTACAGAGCCCTTAGGTCAGACATAGGTAAACATGTAGGTCTTTTCCGGGCACTTATCCAGTCCTGGACATGGACACACATTTACATATTTGCATGGTCTTCTGGAGTTTCAGGGGTATGTTCTAGCTTTCAAAGACATCCAGTTACATCTCTTTCCCCAGTTTTTCCTTTATGTTTTTAGTCAGATTGTTGTTCATCCCCACAGTTGTCATCACCCTAGGTAGCAGCAGTGCTAAATGATCACCACTGATAGTTTTGTATGGTCTCCCCCTCCCGGAGATAATGCTGTCTCTAGTGAGCAGGTGAGGTCAGTCTGAATTGGATGAGTTCTGAGTAAGGTCAAATAAAGATAAATCTTGCAAACAGGATTTTCTCAGGGATCTGCCAAACACATCAAATAATGAAAATTATCTGGGAACTGGGTTTTGGAGGAACTCTAAATCCCTCTTCAGAGGTGGGTAGAGGGTTGATTTTATCATGATTGTGGGGCTCTTGGTTTTCAAGGCTCCCATGGTTCAGAGAGATTTGTATGAGATTATCATAATTTAAACACCAAAAACCTCATTGTTCTTACCAAGATGCAGCTGTTCTTCTTGAATAATTGCTTCCCGGTGTTGCGAGCTTTTTTTTTTTTTTTTTAAATTTTCAGAGTTCATAAAGAGATGATTTTGATAATTTTTGCCAGTGTTCCCCCTTGTTTTTATGGAGGAGAGGATTTTTGGAGATAATTACCCACTATTTCTACTGACATCATTCTTCCTTAATATATTTGCCTTATTTTCCAATGTGACTTTTTCAGACCTTCTCAGACAAAAACACATCCTTTCTTCCATTGCTGTTAGCTGATGTAATACTTGACTGATAAAATAAATGGAATCCAGGGATACAAACTTACCTACATATGTAATGACCACCTACCCTACTTTCCTAATGGAAGACATGATTCCTCTCCTACTGAAGCCCAATCCATTCACCTCTCCTGTAATACTCTAGGGCTTCTTCTTCTTCTTCTTCTTCTTTTTTTTTTTTCTCAAATTTCTCCTGTCTTTTGAATTATCATGTTTTCTTTCTCTACTGTGTCATGACCAGAAATATGTGACTATATTATATTTTCTATATGAAAAGATTTCCTTCCTCAACCACTTGTTTCCCTATCATTAACTGTTTCCTTACTATTACTTGGACTATTTCTCTGATCACCTCTTTGCCGAAGGTTCACAGATGTGTTGTCCTTAACTCTCCCCATATTGTAACTCCAGTTTCCAAGAAAGGAGTCTTTCTGAGCTGAGCAGTGAGCTCCCTGGGCAAACCGTGTCAGTCACGGTGGGCAAACACTGGGTCCGGGAAGGTCTTGGGGAAAGAGGGGCTAGCGGAATTATAACTAAAAGCAGAGACAGGTGTGCTATGTGATGTATGGAAGTCTTGAACTGGACTTGAAATTAATATAACACTGTATATTAACTAATTGGAATTAAAGTTTAAAAATAAAATTAAAATAAAAAAGGCAGGGACAAGTGGTTTATTCATGTCTGGAAGGCCCAAATGTAACAATAACTTGTTTGATGTATCTGTCATCCTTGATATCAATATCTTGTCAATAGCTCCTTAATTATATAAAATAAAAAGAAGTGAAGGTGGTACTAGAAGGCAAAGGAAGCCCCCGCAGTCTCAAGTATTCATGATTCGTAGAACCTCTGAACACAAAACCGTACACTGTCCTGGGATCGAGCCCCGCATCGGGCTCTCTGCTCCGCGGGAGGCCTGCTTCTCCCTCTCCCGCTCCCCCTGCTTGTGTTCCCTCTCTCGCTGTGTCTCTCTCTGTCAAATAAATAAATAAAAATCTTTAAAAAATAAAAAAAAAGAAAGGTCCTAGAAACTGTACCCAACTAACTTTGTATCACGTTTTTCAATTTATAATGCACTTGCACACATATCATTTAATAAAAAGGAAATGGTGTCAGAGAAGGGCAGTCTGAGAGCACATTTCTCCAATCAAGACTATGGAACCTCTACCTAAGGAAAATTTATGCAACAGAAACCAACTCAGAGATGACTTGGATATTAGACGTAGCAGACAACTTTACAATAGCTATTGTTAATATGCTCAAAGTATTGCAGGAAAATGTAGAAAAATGAGTGAATGAACATGGAAATGGAAACCACAGAAGAAGCAATAGATCTATAAAATCTATTCTAAATTCCATAAATTGAAAAATATAAAATAACTGAAATCCACAACTTTGGAAGATTTGACAGGAGAATGACTACCATAAGAGAAAGAATTACTGTGAAGACAGGCCAAATAACTGTCCAAAAATGAGGCAAAAGAGAAAAAAAAAAAGACTAAAAAAGCTGAATTGAATCAGTGATATATAGAAAAGTATCAAACAGTCTAAAGTATGTGTAATTTGTAATTTCTTCTTAGAAAGAAAAGAATGGGGCAAAAAATACATTGGAAGAAATATTGGCTAAAACCTACTCAATTTGTTGAAGACTTTAACCCACAAATCTAAGCACTACAAATCACAAACAGAATAAATGTTCAGAAATACATACCAAGGTACATCATTTTCAAATTACAGTGTACTAAAGACAAAAGAGTAGATTCTACGACTACTCGGGATTAGTGGTTAAATACTCTATACAAGGAAAGAGCAATAAGAATATCCACTGAGGGGCTCCTGGGTGTGGCTCAGTCAGTTAAGCGCTTGCCTTTGGCTCAGGTCGTGATCTCAGGGTCCTGGGATGGAGACTGGCAATGCGTACCCTGCTCAGTGGGGGGCCTGCTTCTCCCTCTCCCTCAGCCCCTCTCACTCATGCTCTCTCTCTCTCTCACTCTGCACTCTCTCTCTCCAATAAATAAGTAAAATCTTAAAAAAAGAATAACTACTGAATTTTTCTCAAACAATGCAAACCAGAAGACAATGGAGTGATATCCATTATGACAGATCTAGCCATGCCTTTGAGGAATAAATTAAGGCAAAGTGAAGGACCCCTTTCAAATATTGTTTAAGGATGATAGAGAGGTTATGAGTAGGTTGCAAGAAGTAGAGCACAGGCACAGGAGGAGTGCTGGGTCAGAAGAAAAGAGGTAGAGAAACGGTAATGGGGTGAGGATAGATGAACAAAGAATGGAGTATAAAACACCCAGAATATGGACTTACATATATACAAATGAATTTTGACGAACGCACCAATATAATTTAGTGGGGAAAGAAATCTTTTAAACAACTGGCTCTGGACCAATTGAATATCTGTAGGGAAAAAAGTTGAACCATGACTTATACTTCACATTATACACAAAATCACCATACCAAAAATTAACTCAAGGTAGATTACAGATCTCGCTGTAAAAGCTAAATTTAGAAAGTTCATAAAAGAAAACAGAGGGGAATATTATTGCAATGTGAATGAGTCTTCAGATTTCTTAGAATGCAGAAACATCAAACTGTTCTTCATCAAAATTAAAAACTGTACTCATCAAAACACAAAGAAAATCGTAGACTGCATAATCAGATTCTCAGTACGTGTATTCATCAAAGGAATAATATTTACACTACAAAAAAACTCTTACAAGTCAATAAAAAAAAAAGAACAACTCAGTAAAAAATGGGCAAAAAGCTTCCATGGACACTTCATACAAAAGAAAACACAAATATGTAATGAACACATGGAGAGATTCTCAACATCACTAGTTGTTGGAGAAGTGCATCTTAAACCACAGTAAAATCCCACTACTCACTAAAATAGCTAATATTAACAAGAATTAACAAATCAAATGTTGGAGAGGAGAGGGAACAATTGTTTTCCTTACATATTGCTGGGGGAACATGCGAAGGTACAACATCTATGGAAAACTTTTGCAATATCTTATTAAATTAAACACATGCTTGCCTTGTGATTCAACAGTTATTCTTGGTACTTACTCAAAAGATTTGAAGCATAAATCATGTGTATAAAATGTTTGTCACGCTCACTACATTAGAGCCCCAAACTGGAAACTTCCATGTATCTATCAATTAGAAAATGAATAAACCAACTGTTACAATCATAGAGTGACATTCTATTCAGCAATTGAAAAGAACAAACAAAAAAGAACCAACATGCAACAACATGAATGAATGAAAAAAGAATTTGCTTTAGCCCTGATTTCAAACTTTCTTGAAGCAAAGGAATTAGATACATAGATTGCTTCGTATTTTATTGTAAAAATTTCTGCGTTTTTTTCTATCAAATATACTTGTTGCTGAGTATTTTTCTGCCATGTTGAATTATAAATGCAGAACACAAAAATTCTGCTTGTTACCACATAACTGAAAACAAAACAAAAATCCGTTTTTTTTTTTTTTTTTAGATTTTATTTATTCATTTGACAGAGAGACACAGTGAGAGAGGGATCACAAGCAGGGGGAGTGGGAGAGGGAGAAGCGGGCTTCCCGCTGAGCAGGGAGCCCGATGAGGGGCTCGATCCCAGGACCCTGGGATCATGACCTGAGCAGAAGGCAGACGCTTAACGACTGAGCCACCCAGATGCCCCCCAAATCCCTGTTTTTTTAACCATCTTGTTTGGTGATCAGGAAGTGATGTTTTAATCATTTTACCTGTTTAATGATAATTTGGTTCCATTACTTTGTTTTGGTAACATTTTAGGAAAACAGAGGTTTGGGAAAGTAATATAATTTTTCTTTAACACAATGGAAATAAGCTCCAAGTTACTAGAAACATGTTTATTAGTAGTTTACTACAATTAAGCAGGAGATGCTTGTATTTGATTCTATCTTCATTTGTTCCCATCTGATCCCATGGAGTGTCCCTGACGAAGTCTCTGTGAGGGGAACGTGTCGCAGAGGCACAGGAGATAATAATGCCACAGAAATCCAAGTAACAGATTTCCTTCTTTCCTTCTTTCTTCATAGACCTGTCTTTTCTCTCACATACCAAAGCAGAGCTTTCTTTTTAACCGGGGTGTGTAAACATAGAGGGTTTCCCTTCCAACTTTTGTAACTACACAATCTCATGCCCCTGTCACGTTGTGGTTTGCAACATCAGCCTCGAGGTAAGAAGTGCCGAGAAAATGAAGCTCATTTGGCTTCCTCCACAAGTGGGAGCTTGCCTTAGGCTGATGACTGTGCTGGCAGCCCAAAGAGAAAAGAGGCTACTACTCCGATTTGTCATTTGTTTCTCTACCTCTAAATATGCACAGTTACCTCAACTGAGATAGCTCATCAGGACAGATCACACAACGGATGTTTTCTCTGTAACATGAACCCAATTTTACAAAGGCGATTTCCATTTCCACAAAGATGCTAAATAAACAAAAAACCTGATCACTCCCTTTCCATTTTATTTTTTTCCCCCTTTTCATTTTAAACATGTTTTAAAGTGTTACCAAATATGGTAAATATGTCTGAGAAATGAGTTTTAAAATATCTTCTCCCTAATTTCAAGGCATATTTTTAAACACTTCATAAAGTTCTTTGACTTGCTATGCTTTATATACTGACTGATTTGTATATGATCTGATAAGCCTTAAATTGACATGTGAACCATAGTGTTTCATTCATCAACATATTCACTTGAGAAGCTTGTCTGGAGTCTCTGTCTCAGGTCCTTGTTTTGTCTTTTGTTAATTGGAGAAATGCTTTTATGTTATGGAGAAAAGTAGAATAAACTACCTTTATAAAAGTTCACGTTCTTCATGTTTCCTCTGAGATTGTTTAAAATCATTTTTGTTTATTGATTTAATTTGTTTTTTAAGTATAGGATCATTACCTTTTGAGGTATTATAAGTTTTAATGATGACAGTATAATCAAGGTTTTAAATTATCTTCTAAAACTATATTCTTGCCTATTTCCTCAAAAGGTAGGAATAATGCTAATTTTTTGAAATGTTTGAGCAAGATATAGATATAAAAAAACATTCCCAGGAGTCTTATTTTATAAAAGGGGAAAAAACCCATTATAACCCTGATCATGTATTTGATGAAAAAAACCCAGTAACATTTGGAGTAAGAGCATTATTTTCCTATGCGCGTGTGTGTTTGTGTGTGTTTGAAAGTAAAAAGATGTTACAAACCCTGTGATTGTCACTTGTCTACCCCATTCTTTAAAAAATAGTACATTTGCAATATTTTTGTTCTTAAGTCAGATATTTTCAGAGAAAAGATCAAATGAAACAAAAAAAAATCATTTTGAAATTTTTATCTGACCCTGATCCATTTAATCTTGAGCTCAGCTATCTGGCAGCACTTTTCCCTTAAACTTGATCATCAGTAGGAAAATACTTCTTGTCAGACTACAAAGAAAATCTTTCCAAATCCAGACTCCTGTGAGGGCCTCTTGTTTTTAGTAAGTCAGAGAAGTGGTATGATGTATTTGTTTGATTTAGGATAGAGTTGTGATTTTTTGTTGCTATATTTGTCCATATTGTGTTTATTTTCTGGGAAACAGAAGTTCTTAAATCAGTCTATGAAACTCATAATGGTTTTAGATAAGCTCCATGGAGGCTTTTATTTCAAAGAGCTTAACACTGGGTAGATAAAAATACTGCATTCTTCCTATAGAATCATTTCACAGTGTTTTTCTAGCAACACTGAAGATTTTGTAGGAATCCATATAAGCACTCTGGGCCACTATCCCCATTACAAACCCTCCTTATTTACAAAACAGTTGGAGTTTCAGGCTACAGTCAACTGCCTTGGAATAGAGTGGAATAACCAGCAGACAACTCCTGACCTTTCTTACCTAGCCTGAGAAGTGAGCCTCACGTGCAGACCTGTCAGAACAAAAACAATATTCTGACCCAAGTGGGGACTAAGCCCATAACCAGTTTTCAATCTCTGTTAAAAGGTCCACATCACAAAATAGTTGGTTGAAGTACTAAAAAACAAAAACGAAACTATCGATGCTTCAACCAAAGTTTTAGTTGAGACAACACTGGTATCCTGTCTGTTTATGACTTAGGCCATTGCATCTATACTCCAGAACTTCAGTTTGTTGTTTGTAACCAAAAGATGTACAGTTACATTCTGCTTCTAAAATTCCTTGCCTTCTTCCGCCTGTGACTGTGAGCATATTTCCATTCCCCAGCCACGTTCACAAAAGATTAAATGAAAAATACCAGTGCCATGTTACACCTATGTCATCCACACAAAAGCTCAGATGAATAGAACTTTTTCCATGTTAACAAATAAATAACTGTGTGTGTTTAAAGTACCTGATTTTTTTTTTAAGATTTTATTTATTTATTTGACAGAGACAGACACAGTGAGAGAGGGAACACAAACAGTGGGAGTGAGAGAGGGAGAAGCAGGCCTCCTGCGGAGCATGGAGCCCGATGTGGGGCTCGATCCCAGGACCCTGGGATCATGACCTGAGCTGAAGGCAGACGCTTAACGACTGAGCCACCCAGGTGCCCCTAAAGTACCTGATTTTTAAGCAGGGTACTTGACTGACGTTCTTGAATGGAAACTTTCAGTGCCTTGCTAAAAACAGGGGTGCGTATTTACCTGACAGAAGCTCATCAGTCCAACAGCTCCTACAAATGTGATACTTTCTGTTTTTATATAGAAAATATCTGTCCTGGGCCTTTTTTTTTTTATTCTTTTTTATTCTTTTTTAATTTTATTATGTTACATTAATCACCATACATTACATCATTAGTTTTTGATGTAGTGTTCCGTGATTCACTGTTTGCGTATAACACCCAGGCCTTTGTTTTTTTCATCCCCACAGTGGATCATTTGCACCATTCCTGGGAATATCATCTCACTTGGCGGCTTTTTATTGAATGAGGGGGTGAATTTGTCAGTGTTCTCATAAGAGCTATATTTATATTTATCTGGCTGCTTTTATGGATTATGAGCTCTCTATGGTCCTGGGAAGGCCATGGAGAGCCATCAGTCTGTGCTTTCTGTCTATTTAATTCAATTAGTTCAGAAATGGCCTTGGCCTAGTCTATAAACCGAGTGTTGTTGGAGCAGTTCATTTCTTTTGCAAGGGTCGAACCATGCTGATAAATATATTTTTTTCAAGTTGTGTTTTATTACTAGCTGAAAACCAATGGAATGTAAAAGGAAAAAAAATTGTCATCATTAGATGAATTTTCATATCAAGATAATCGTCACCATATTTTCCCATTTAATCTCTATGCACTTATTTGTCTTGGGCAGATTCAGTCCTTAGTGCTTTTTGGCTTAAGGGGAAGATATTTTGTAATACTGAGATTCAATCTGTGTTTGCAGCCAAGTTCAAGTTATCACAAATATTTGAGACAATCATATAATTCTACTTTCTTCTCTCTCTGCATTATAATATCAAAATTTGGCTCGTGATAACATTTCTTCTCTAAAAGTACCACAAATACACTGTGCAACAGACTATATGTTGTTTAGACCTTATAAAATATCCAATAGAGTGCTTTAAAATACTTAATGATGGGCTCTTTGTCATCAAGGAGTAAATTCCTCATAGTCTCAGCTCCTCCTTCCTGTTTATTGGCTCACTAGTTGCCTCATTCAGGGGGTGTGTGTTGAGCATTCATTTATCTGACTAGTATGCTAGGCGTGGCAGTATAAACCTGGCTAAGTTGCGTTCACCACCCTCTAGAAGTTGATGATGTTAAGTAATCTCAGAGCTTCATGAATTTAATCTCAGTCTTCATAAACTCCCTGAATGAAGTGCTGCACGAAAGGCAAGGGATGGAATCCGAAGGACAGGGTTTCTGACTCTGGCTCTGCCCCTGCAACCAGTGACCTTAGTTCAGAAATGGCCTTGGCCTAGTCACTAGAGAGGAGAGTCACTAGAACCTAGACTGCAGTGTCCTCAGTGCACAGAATGAGAAGAATTTATTTAATTATCCGAAGGATTAAAAGTGATACAGAGTCAAACAAAATATGGCCCATACTTTGCCTTTAATAAGATTAGGGGAAATCATAATTGGATCCTGTTGTTGCCGCATATTTCTAAAGAGAAACCAGGAACTTGTCTTTCAGACAAGCAACTTTTAATCTTTTTGTTTTTTGTTTTTTTTTTTTAACTCTTCTGTTGTTCTAGTGGCTATTGAACTAACACCTGACAGGGTTGATTTATGATTTCATTTTACTTTTTGTTAATTTCCAGATAGACTAAAAGAGAGAAACAGAAGAATGAAATTACCAGGAAAGGGGGAAAAATTGGAGTTTATAAAGCTGAGGGACTCCGTATCATTTATTTCTGTGATCCAAAGCCAAAGCATGTCTGGCACATGGTCAGTGCCCAATAAAATTTTGTTAAACTAAACACAAATATTCTCATGCCTCTACTTTAATAGCTATAGTGGCCGGGGGGAAAATTGTTTTCATCATTTTGTGGACAATGGAAAAGCATTAGGAGTCATAGTTAATAATCAAACGTTCAGCTGCTCTCTGTAGCTGCTATTTCTTCTGCTAGTTTTGGATAAGCACTGCAAGGAGAACAGGATTGAGAGAAGAGAAGTACTGTTTATGTGGAAGAAAAAGGCACTGGATTCATCTGAAAATTCCACACTTCCCATAACATCCACTCTAGTGCTCGGCAATTAGTTTGAGTAGTCTTATGGTTACTAGAAAACACAATATTATGTTGATAAAATACATAAAATACAGTAACAATGATAACAATTATAATAACACCTACTATTTCTGGAGTCAGTCATGGCTCTGTGTCAGGTACTGTTCAGTATGCTTACATGTGAAATACTATTCTCATGAATACTGTCATAAAGTACATATATTATTATTTTCAATTAAGATGAGGAAACCAAAGCACTTGGAGGTTGGTAATTTGCCCAGTTTTTCAGCTATTACCTCTCTAGTTCTCTAACTAGAATTTGAACCCATGCAGTCTGACTCCTGGGTCCATAACTTTAATCATTATATTGCAAAATGTTGTATATACTGGTTTCATTATGTGAAAGCAGTAGAATGCTCTTGTGTTTGTCTTATAAATATGCATCTAATTCTGAAAAAGACTGTAGAAAAATTGATAAATATCCTGATTACTGGTTGATCAAAATTAATTTCAGTTACTCACTGCAAGATAAACCTCACCACAAGATAAACCTCACCACTATTGTGTCCACACTTAGCCCACTCACCTACCCTTCAAACAACCTGATCCACATAACCTCAGCAATCTGAACCATTTTTTGACATATTTTTTCATGCTTGAAAAATAAGGTCCCTGTCCCACCATTTGTAATGTCAACTGAGGTAAACGTAAGCCTATTGGTAGTAAGATCACTGTCTGGCAACCTTTGTATTGATCATACGTTGGCTACACTTTGAGCTTTTCTAAGACAAACTTCATAACAATCATAAAATTCTACCCCTACGAGCTCTCAAATGCTTAAGAGGGATGTTTGAATAAGGTACCTGGGCAATGTCTGGTGAAATGAATGTTTTTATTTTCCCGTAAGCATTTAAGGTGTCTTCTGTCAAAATGCCCACTGCAGGAGCTAAATTCCAATGTTAAGCCTACCATTTATTAGATGTGTTACTTTAGGTGAGGTTATAAATACTTTGTATCTAAGTTTCATCATTTAAAAAAAGAACTTAATTACTATCTTCACAGTGTTATTGGTAGGACAAGTAACCTTAACATGCATAATGTTTAGGTGAGTATGTGCTACATTAGAATTACTCGATAATGGGCGCCTGGGTGGCTCAGTTGGTTGGGCGACTGCCTTCGGCTCAGGTCATGATCCTGGAGTCCCTGGATCGAGTCCTGCATCGGGCTCCCTGCTCGGCAGGGAGTCTGCTTCTCCCTCTGACCCTCCCCCCTCTCATGTGCTTGCTCTCTCTCATTCTCTCTCTCTCAAATAAATAAAATAAAATCTTTAAAAAAAAAGAATTACTCGATAATAATTGAGGAAGATAATAAGAGTATTACTTTATGAGAAGATATAAATGTTTTTCAACAAAGATTCTAAAGTGAGCAAGGTGTTTTTCCTGAGTTCTATCCAGCAGTATGATTTATCAAGGAAGGCATCTTATCAAGGATAAGAGCAATGTATTTGGAGCAAGAAAACCTAGACTCTAGTCCTGGCTCTCAAGTGACCTTGGGATGGATCTCTTACTGATTATGAACCTGCACACTGCAGAAGGATTCTGGTGCTAGCTAGTTCCCTGACCCACTCTCTTTCCATTCTTCCTGTCCTCACTACCCTTCTGTTGACTTTAAAATAAAAACAAAACAAAACAACCCACACAACTTTATTAAGGTATAATTGATATTCAAAAAAAACCCTACATATATTTAATGTTCAGTGATTTTTGTCTGTTGAAAGCTACCTAATACTTTACTACTTAGAACATTTACCATCCCCCTACCCCTGTCCACCCAGATATTCTCCCTGACTTCCTCTCTCCATTCAAGTTCTCATCTTAAATAGTACCTTTTCATGGAAGGTCTTTTTTTAAATGATAAACCTGACTCAGCCCTAACCTTATTGGCTTCTTAACAATTATTATTATCTGAAATTACCTTATATATCACTATTTACATGATGTTGCCTGATTATATCTGTTAGCATATTTCTATGAAAGCTCAGACCTTGTCCACATTTTTGATTCCTTATATCCTGACACAAAGTAGATTCTCAATAAACATGTTGGATGGAAAAAAGAATAACCATTTTATTATTCTGAGACAGTTGCTATGAGGACAAATAAGTTAACAGATGTGACAATAGCTCTTGAACTATAAAATACATTACAAATTACTATTATTAGATCTTAACACTTTCATGTGACTTGCCCAAAGTTATAGAGCTATTATAGGAGAACTAGAATCTCAACCCAGCAGTCTGACTCAAGGGCTTGTAATTGTAGTCATTTTGCTGTAGTTCACGTGTAGCTACCAAAACTAGGCAACGTAAGGATGGCCAACTTCTTCACACAAAATAATTCTTTTTTTTTTCTTGTTGGCTCAAATTGGTGCATCGAAGATATTTTAGCCTATCAAAACTTCCAGTGAGTACAGTCCAAAACAAAATGGGAAACTTATTTTAAGAATTTGGTATACACTATTTAACTTTTTGTTAATATCTAATCTCTCTTTTACAGCTAAAGGCTGGCTGGGATCATTACAGTGAAGTATTCTTTGCTTTTTACCTTCCTATGCCATGACTAAGAGCATGTCAAGGAAGGGGTTATTGGCAAAAAAGTAGAAGGGAGGTGACTACATGAAGCCTATAATTTCTCAACCAACTTTTCCATGACCTCCAGAGAGAAATGTGACTACATTGAGTCCAATTTCAGTATTAAAGTATATTTGCTTGGAGTGAATGCTCTTGGGATTTCATTCACAGCTGTTAGAAAGAAAATGACTTAAGAGAAACCATATGTGCTTATTTTATAATTGTTTCAGGCACTGCTTGATAAAATTCAGGTTTTTTTTTAACCTTAAAATTCTTTTATATAACTGGCTTACATGAGTGCCAGTATTGAGAGTCTTTCTCATGATATAATCAAGACATTGCATATGATTTTTTCCTCATCCTCTGTCAGTATCATTTTATGTTCTTTCAGTTGTCCATATAGTTCTTATATTAATATTGAATAGGTATTTCCTTTAGACCTAGAGCAAACTTATACTTTGGTTTCTTCATCAGTTGCTTTATAAACACTAAGGAATTCAAAGGTTAACATTTGGTCAAATAGGGTAACTCATGAAATGATAAGAACTCTCCAATAAGAAAATCCTGATAATTATTGTTGAAAATGAAAGATTCAGGTCTTCTGCACTCATCTTGTTCATATTTTAAGATGAGTACTGACAAAGTAGATAAAACAGAATGTTGAGAGGGCTCAAAAGCATATCATATAACACTAAGGGAACAAGACATTTACTTTACCAAAGAGGGGATTATCAAAAGGCTTGTAATTGTTCTCAAATATTGGAAGGAACTCATAGTGAAGAACCATGGGAACACAAAGGTCTAATATCACCTTCTTTGATTTACCCTTTGGAGAAGAAATGTTGTATTAGCAGGTGGTAAGTTTCCTATAACTAGAACAATTTAAGTGTGAAATAGGAGACTGCTTGCTGGAGATGTTACAGGTAGGAATCAATTTTGGGGATTGACAAAATGAACTTTAGATTTCTTTCAAGTCTTAGATTTTTGTGAAATAATCATTGACAGGATGAGAGCCCTGGAAGTTGAAGACCTGAGATGTAGAACTAGTTCTCTCACAGGCTTTTGAGAATTGTTGGCCATGTCACTTAAGCACAGTTTCATTATTTTTAGTGTTTCCTGTAGATCCACACAAGCACTCAAACATGAATGCACTTTGGAGACTCTCTCCTGAAAATTTTAAGTTTTTCTTCAATTACTTGGGACTGGCCATGGCCAGCAATATCCAGCGGGACCAGTATCCAGCAGTATCCTGCCCAAGCCAGTGCCAGGACCTGTGTGGACCCCACTCTCCAATCCACTTCTGGATGCTCTTGAACTCTATCTTCATGCGAGAAGCTGACCAGGTACCCCAGGGATCTCCATAACTGGCATGTGTATAGTTATTTAAGGGTCTATGTTTGAGTCCAGGGCTGGCAATTTGATTGCTCCCACTGACCAGCATGAAATTTTTTCAATGGGTGGTATGAGATAGAGAGAAAACAGTGGTCAAGACCTAAAGAGTTCAAGAGAATATATTATTGGAAGATGTGTTATTTTATATTTTTAATATGTATGATTCTGAATGGTGAATTCAACATGCTCATATAGTGAATTATTATTTACATTTTTCTGTTTAATCTGCATAACACTTGCATTTGTGGTCATTGTCAACAATGCAGAGTGATAACTTTTGAGAGAATCAATGGAAGTCAGTGTTCACGGGTAGCATAGTGGATAACATAGCATTATGAGAAATGATGTAATTAGCATTAAATAAATGGTATTATAGAACTGCAGGGATATTAAGTTGTATATTATTTCAGTACAAACCTGTTTAAAAAGCCATTGCATTGTGAGTAATAACTGTTGCTGCATTTTTCTTAAGTTGGGAGATGTAAAATTAGCCAGGAACTGCATATTTCACAATATAGAACATAAAAGAATTTATTGACTTGAGGGGAAAGAGAGTGCTTGCGATCTATGTAGAATCTTCACGACCACTGATGAAACAATAATAAATACATAAATAACTCTTCTCTACTCATTGTTCTACATTTTCATCAATAAATTACTACTCTTAAGGTTCCATAGTTTTTCTAATAAATGTTTAACCAAGTTAATTATATAGATGGTTCCATAGTTTTTCTAATAAATGTTTAACCAAGTTAATTATATAGATTATATAGATCTTTGCTGAATCTAATAATTAATTTTGCAACTCACTAGCAAACAAGTTTATGCAAAGAATTTCTGCATAAATGTAAGATCAAAGACAAATCATGGCACAAGTGAATGTGACTTCTATGCTTTTGATTAGTTCTCCATGGTTAAAATTTGAGAATTCACCAAAAGTATAGAATTTACCATGTTAGACGAGCCCATGATCCCGAGAGAGCTTATTTTTATACACTGTAACCTAGTCTGGAGAGGAAAGAATGTCTTTTTCCTCCTGAGGCATTGAGCATAATATGATTCAGAGGCAGAAGTGGGGAGATGCAGCAGCGATGGGTGTTGTCAGTAAGTCTGGAGCAGGAACTGGAGACTTGTGGGAGAATTGTAAGAGGGATGTTGATAGAGTAGCTCCAAAACTTATATATCAGACTTCAGACTTCAGAGTGAAATAGGAGGAATCAGAGAGTCAGACATTGCATAGCATGGTGGATACATATGTGTTTTGGTGTCAGACAACTTGACTTTAAACACAGCTATTTAGTAGCTGTGTCATACTGCACAGAGCTGCTGTGTATGGTTGTGCAGGTTGTGCCCCGTTCAAGTTCTCTCGGTCAGTGAGGGTTCAGCCCAAGATCTACTTGCCAGGAGATGCTCAGAGCTGCTTCCACCCTGAAGTAGGGAATCCTTTGTTTCATTCCCACAAAGGTACATTGTGCCCCGAGGGTGCTTGTTAACATCTCTGAGACTCAGTTTCTTCATCTTTATGATGTACATAATATTTACCTTTCAGGGTTGTTGTTATGATTGCAGAGAATGTGTGTGAAGAGCCTCTCACCATAGAGGTACTTCATTAGAGGCTATTAGAATAATAGGACTATTGCTTTGTGCTCAGCTCTGTGTGAATGGGGAATTATAGCCATCATATGTGCCTTCTGGGAGATTATGAGTTATTTGTGGAAAACCAAATGTGCACATTAACCATATTGAGTAGGAGAGGTCAGGGTGGCCAAGAGAATAAAGGAAAGCTTCATGGCAGAGGCTGGGGCATTTTACTGTATGTAAAATTATACTTCCTTAGAGAAAGTTTTTTAAACAGTCCTTTGTTTTGGAAAATGACATATTTATTATAATTAATAATATGCAGAACAGCCCTTGAAAGAACCCCGGGATGAAATATAGCAACATGTTAATAGCACAGAGGGAGCACAGTGGAGTAGACTCTAGAGTTAGTGAGATCTTGGTTTAGAGCTTTTCTTTGCTGTTTACTGGCTTCATTCTCTCTAACAAATTATTCTCTGAGCTCCAACTTCCTCAGTAAAAGTAGATTATATAACATTATATAACATTATATAACATTCTGCAGTGTGAATTAAAAATGCAATCATGAAATAACTTATAAACTATGAATAGTATTATTATCACTGTGAATAGTATTATTATGCAGGAGCACAAAGTGACTTCACACATTTCTGAATTTTCAGTTTTCTCTAATGAGCATGAATTACATTTATAACAGAAG
Organism: Neomonachus schauinslandi; assembly: GCF_002201575.2. NCBI lineage: Eukaryota > Metazoa > Chordata > Mammalia > Carnivora > Phocidae > Neomonachus > Neomonachus schauinslandi. The sequence goes on along the minus strand of NC_058415.1, from coordinate 54,815,634 downwards.
GATATAAACTTAATTATAAAAATATGCCAGTCCCATGAAAGCTGTGATTGTATGGATGAAAGCAGATATGTTTCTGAATCAAAAGCAATGGAACCCTCTCAGGGTTATGTTAGGTGGGATAGAGAGAAGTTTTTTCTTCTGCTTACCTGTTTTCAAGTGGATGCTTCCATGGAGCTATCTTTCATGGACCTGCTGAGCTACTATCTGAGCTACCAAAGAGGGGAAGACATGTGACCAAGGTAGGGTTGCTAAGTTTAGGGGGAAGAAATAAGAGGACATTCAGTGAAATTCAAATTTCAGATAAACAATGAATATAGTTGTTGAGTCTGGGTGTGCCTCATATGATATTTAGGACATACATTAAAACAGTATTCCTTGTTTACGTGAAATAAAAATTTACCTGGGCATTTTGTATTTTATCTGGCAAGCAGACCCAAGGGCGTACGCATCAACCAGCGTAGTTTGGACTAAAGGTCACATCCTTGACCTTTCCTAAGGCAATGAAGCTATATCAGACCTGCTGAGCTCATTTCTCCTTAGGCTACCCAATAGGGAACAGAGTGTGCCACCAAGGCAAACTAGATCTTTCTGTTTACTCAAGGAATAATAAGGCTAACAAATGCACAGCAAACAAAACACAAAAAAAACTGAGGAAGGTGTTGAGGAGGATGACAAGATGACATCACAAAGGCTCAGTCTCTGGGGCAGCAGCTTAAAATACAGAGGAAGTGATGGAACCAGGAGGTACTTTAAATGTAGTAGTTGATGAAACTCCTAGGGTTTGCTGCTTGCAGCACATCAAATTGAACACAACTCAAGGAACACAACCCCAAGGAAGTGTTGAAAGCAAAGAAGTTTTATTACTTGTTACAAGTAAGGAGGCAGGGATGATGAGGAGAACAAAGGCAAGAGAAATACAGCTAAAATTAAATTTCCTTAAAACTTGCAGCCCACTGATAAATACCTGAGGCATGCAGAGCGTGACATTCCTCAAGGAACTCAAGGCTGCCTTAATGTGAATGTTTTGCTAGAGACTAAAAGCAACCTTATCTTGACAATAGCCAGCCCTCCAGGATCGTATATTTCTTCATTAACAGGCAGAAATCCCTTTAGAGACGTAGTTATCTCTACCCCTCCCCGCAAAACTCAGAAGTATATAATGAGTTGCTCCTCACAATCACAAGTGCAGCTCTTTCTGCCAATAAAAGCACCTTTTTGCATCATAAAATGTCTCAAGAATTCTTTCTTGACCTTTGCCCTTGGTGACCCACATCAGGGAGATAGCTCTCAGGGCACTGTCTCCTTGTGGGGTTAGTACAGAAAGCTTTTATTCAGTGTATTAGGAAGTGGAGGCAGGGAGCTTGCATGTGCATTAAGGAACTTACACATATTCTATGCCTTAGGCACTTTAGTTCAGTTGCTCATGCCTAGCACGTCAACATGCTAGGGAATACATCCTATGTTCAAAAAATGGCAGAAAACTCCGCCCATAGGAGGGAATCTTACTATTCTAATGAGCTAAAGGTAACTTTAAGACGACTTGTGGGGCTTCTGTGCAGGTGTCCACTCCAAACTGGCTTACATAAAGGGTTATAGGCAATTGCTAGTTCTGCAAAACAAAACGCATTCCTTCCCTGCTGTTGTCTCTTTCTCTCCTCCCTTCTGCTGATAGATGTCAGGCCTCTGATTGGAGTAATTTCACGTTGCAACCTAGCTTACAGTATTAGCAAGGCTAGTGACTTCTTGGAATAGTCTTTCTGATCAACTTTTTCAAGGCATGCATAAATCCATTTTGCCTATAGATCTCAAGGTATGAGAGGAGTCATGTTCAACTTTACACACCTACCCAACTGTTCTGACATCGGGAGATGGGGCTGGAAGCTGTGAACAATTAAGATTGCAAGTTGTTAGCTAGGATGCAGTTGTTCTAAAGTTAGCTTTATTTCATTATAATACTAAGATCTCCTATGGGTGGAGGTTTCTGCCATTTTTTGAACAGACAACGTATGCCTCAGCATGTTGACATCCTGGACACGCACAATTGAACCAAATATACCCTGCCCCCACGCGGTAGTAGACTGATGAAAGCTTCCTCACTAACCCCATGGACAGACAGTACTTTGAGAGCTATCTTCCTGTCTCCTCACTTGTGACAAGTAATAAAAACTTGTTTGCTTTCAATACTACCTTGGGTTGTGTTCATTTTGATGCTGCTGCACCTAAGTAGGAACCCCTTGAGTTCGGTTACAAAATGATGGGTGTGTGAATCTGGAGTGTATCTGAGAGCAGGAGGCTCTAAGGGAGATACATCTAAACTTACCTTCCAGAGTGTTCCATAATGTTTTTAAAAGGGTCATGTCTAATATACTGAGGCTAGGCTGGATTTTGTGTCATTGAAGATTTGGACATTTTAGGAATTAGCTGTGAAAGGAACTGATAGCATATCATCAGAATGTGAATTTGTTGATTGAAAAAAATGCATTTATCAAAAGATGGAAGGAAATTCCCATTCTACTTTCCATCATCACTGTTTTTCATTTGAATAAAGGAAAATTTAGTTTGAGAATCCCTATTGGTTTATCTTTTCTTTTAGTTATGTAAGCATTACTTACTTCAGACATTTTAGGAAGAATTGTTTTTGCATAAAAACCTTACAAATTATTATGTAGATGGGTTATGAAAGTCTAATATTTAAGATTTCTAATCTACTGCTTTGAAAAAAAATCCTCCTCTTTGGATGTGAAAAGGAAAGTGCTTTAGCATATATTTGTGTGCAAAAGATTTTGCCTTTTAGTATATTTTGGTGAGAAGAACTTTTTAGTGCAATTAATAATGCATTAGCTGACAGCTTATCATTGCCTTTTTTTTTTAATTAAATGTCTCACCACACCACTTTGTGATTTCACTCCGAGCCATCTGCCAAGCTAGGTACTTTTACCACGCTTTGTTTTACATATGTGGCCTACTTTGAAAGTCTCAACATTTTTCTGGTTTTGTTTTCAACAGACACCAAATTCAAATAACTGAATGTGTGAATGTTCCACATTTTTATACAAATATAAGCTTCACAGAAAATATACATACTATTATTACTTAAGAAATACTGCTCTTTAAGCTGTATTTAGTTGAGTGCTTATTTCTTGATAAAGTAATCTTAATACTTCTTTTTTGCTTAAGAGAATACTTCTGATGGCTGGAAAAGAAAATATCTCTAAGGCTTTCCTTGACTTTTGGTTATTCTCGACCTTAGTGAAGAAATATGTTTTTTGCACCCACTGTTGTTAGATCAGTCCCACAAATATGGCTTCAGGCTTTGAAGAGGATAAAGTTCTTGCTCCTCATGCTCACATATACATGACAGAGAAAGCCTCTTAGCATTTATTGAGCACTGAGGTGGGATGAACAGTAACCCCCATGCATCAAAGATGTGTCCATGTCCTAATCCCTAGAGCCCATAAATGTCATCTCATTTGGAAAAAAAGGGTCTTTTCAGATATGATTAGGAATCCTGAGATGAATAGATCATCTTGGGTTATCTGAGTGAGCCTTAAATGCCATCAAAGGTGAAGAGAGAGACAGAAAAGAGATACATAGAGAAAAGAAGTCTTTGTGAAGATAAGGCAGAGATTGGAGTGATGTGAACACTAGCAAAAGGATGTTGGAAACCAGCAGAAGCTGGAAGAGGCCAGGAGCAGATTCTCCTTTACAGCTGCAGAGTGAGTATGGTCCTGCCGACATCTTGATTTTGGCCTACTGAAAATGATGTTGAATTTTTGGCTTCCAGAACTGTGGGAAAAGAAACTTCTATTGTTTTAAGCCACCAGGTTTATGGTATTACAGTGGTGGTTCAGGCAGCCACTGGAAAATAAAACAGGAAACTACCATGTTCTAGGCCTAAATACATGGTAGGTATTTTTGTTATGTTATCCTACTTATTCCTCAGGGTTATCTGTACTGTGAGGATGATTATTTTTATCTTAATTTTATGGATGAGGAAAACTAAGCTGCTATAACTTGCTCTAAGTCCCATAACTACAGAGCAGCAGGGTCAAATTACAAGAGTTTGTCTACCTGGCCCCCAAATTTATAATGCATTTACCTACTCATCTCTTGCTTCTTAATATATGAATCCTTTAAATAGCATCCCAAACACTGATGGCCCTCCCCTTTGAAGGATTCGTTGAAAGGGTTCCTTAGGTCATAATGGAAAAACAGACAACTGTTGTCTTAGATAAAGCTTTCCTTGGTACCTGCAATGGAAAGAATGGTCACCAAATAGTTCTAATATTTATCTGCTTTCTTTCACCATAATAGTTATTTTCACACGAACCTGGCCAGCTTAAGATTGATCGACAGATTAGGTAGATTTTAAAATGATTGTGATCCCCAAAGTCTTGAAAATCTCAACTTTGCTCACTAGACCGAGTCTGAGAAAGCCGGTTACCCAAGAAAACGGTACATTTCATTTTATGCTCCCTAAGAAAAGAATAAAATCGAGGTGAAAGTGTTAAGCCACGTGCACACATTCAATGTATTCCTTATAAGATGACCACATTTACGCATTTATGGTTCAAATGGTTTCCTCTTCTACTATAAAATGATAGAAACATATACTGTTTTTCTTTCTCTATTTTATTTTCTTTCACTTGTAACATGCTAACAAAACACATTCTGGCCTGACTATTTTGTTATTAACATCTAATTAGGTATAGAGCTGAGCAAGGCTTTGGTAAATTAGAAATCAGCCCCTCACTTCATTCCCTTTCCTCTGTGGTCTCCTTCCTGACTTTGGATCAGTCCTGCTCCAATGCTCAGGCCTGTATGGATTTCAGGGAGGAAGCACTATGCTTTGTGCTTTAAAGGATAATCTTTAGCACAATCAGGTAGAATTAATAGGTAGGATACACTCAGTCCAGGTAACTCTGCAACAATGGCTGGAGAGGTTCTTTCACTGTAGATATTACTTAATATATTCATTGAAATGGATTGAACCCATTCAAAAGAATGTAAAGAAAATGGTGCTTTTATTATGTACATTTTATGTTTTGGATAATTTTATTCCCATGAACATAAATTTATTCATGAATTCCCAGCTTTTTGCTATTGAGGAAACAGTAATTCTCTTTAGTATGTTGGGTTAAAATCATAATCCTTGGTCTGGATGAGGCTGGACCTCCATTTTTCTTTCATTGCATCCATTGAATTGACCCTTTTGTTCTGAGTCCTGTGGGATCTGATCACTTATCATTTTCTGTTGGGATAATGTTTCCTCATTTCATGGCCCGAAATGTGATTTCACATAGTCCTTTTATGTAGGCTCTAAATGTTCAAAGTTCACTTTGTGTACAGGCTGTTTGCTGATTTTAGGCTGTGCACAAAACAGGTGCCTTTTTAAGTCAGGAATGTCTTTTGTCAGTCTGCTTGGCAGCTTTCTATCTGGAGCATGCTGGCCTGCTCCATCAGCATCTTCTGTTATGTTGCAGCAAATAGCAATTACAGAGTATTTTCCTCTTGGCAGAAAAAGTTACTTTTTAACTAAAAATGGATTCCACCATGAAAACTGCCATGACATTTGCTGACAACATCACTTTGGTGGCAATATCTTTTTATCTATGAGGTTCAATTTATATACAGTAAAATGCACAAATCTTAAGTTCATAGCTTGACAAATGTTGACATCAAGATATTGGATATTTTCATCACCTAATAGATGTTCCTCATGGCCCTTTTCTATCAATCCACCCCCTTCCCTACGCATTCACTCTTCTGATTTTTCTACATCGATTAGTGTTGCCTAGGCTTGAACTTCGTATAACTGGAATCATACATCATATATTCTGGATAACACACACATATATATATCATACATCACAAATCTTCTGTGCCTAGCTTCTTTTGCTCAACATAATGTTTTTGACATAGGTTTATACTCATCAGTAGCTGATTTTTGTTAATGGATGGATGAGTAGTCTTCTATCCCATTAATATGCTATAGACTATGTGACAGATATTTGGGCTCTTTCCAGTTTGGGACTATCACAAATAAAATTGGTTTGAACATTCTTGTACATGATACAATTCTCTTGGGAATATATCTAAGAATGGAATTGCTGTGTGTCACAAACTAGGTGTCTGTTTAACTTAATTAGAAATTGCAACATCAATATCATAAGAGAAGTTGTTAAAATATTTTGTGACTACTACTAGATAGGCAAGAAGATCTGAAACCACTGTAATAACACAGAATCAGCAATTTGGCTTTTATTGCTAAGTTTTAAAGACTGAGTGTTTTATTTATTCATCTATTTGACAAACAATAGAGGAGGAAAAGCAGGATTATCATATGCATGACCCTAGAAGCTCAGGTTGTCCCATCACAGGTGGACCATGAGCAAGGCCATATTTCCTTCATGGAAGGAATTGCACCCGAACTTACCTTCAGATAGTGAGACTCCCTTCCTTTCTCTGGTATATGCATTCTCAGTGGTGGTAATACACCCCCAAGGGGGTAAAAATTGGTTCTGGGGGGGGGGTACTGAGAAAAATCTTCTTCTTTTTAAGCATAAAGCACAGATAATATACATATATCACACAGACAGAAATATAGTATATTGGGTATTAAAATTTCATCAGGGATGTTATTAGGAGCAAAGTCTACGAAAGGCTCTTTGGGGTGGGGCACTAATAAAAATTGGTTGAAGAACATTGATTTAGTGGCTTAAATACAATTTCTCAGACAACTCAGACAAATGCACTGGCATTTATAGACTCTCTAGTGCCTAGGTACTTTCCTTTTTATACCTCGCTTCCAAGACTATGCACCAACTTGTACTGTAAGTAGGTATGGAAGAGAAAACAGGGCCCTTCCCTGGAGTACCACTGCATGGCTATTACCTCCAGCCTCATCGTGTCCTCACCTGGCTTCTCTGTGGTATGATGAGAGAATGGTGGAGTATGTGTCTACACTTGGTAACTTGGGGCTTATAGGTTTCCCCTATAAAGGGTATTCTTGACCCATTCCATGAGATACAGTGTTTTGCCTTTACCCACCTTGTCAAGAATGTCTAAGCCCTAACCATATTCTATTTTGTATTCCATGTAAAACAATCTATATTTATTTGCTTGTTTTATTTTTTAAACCCTTCTTTGCCAAGAGCTTATTTAGAAATCCATAGTCTTGTTATTATCAATTTCTTTCCCTGAGACTAGCAGTCTTGCTCCTGATCCAAAGCCCAGTGCTTCTGGTCATGGTTCCTTTTGATCATACCTAAAGAGACCATCTATTGGGCTGTCTGGGCATCCAAACTTTCCCTGCTTTGCTCTACTGACTTAGAATATTAAGACTCTTTGATGCTTCATTTCATTTCCCATTTTCAAATATTTACCTTAAGGAGGAACAGAGATTTCTGTACTGATTACAACAGGCTTTGTAACCTAAATGGTGTTTCACTGACTCCAAATATGTAAGTTTAGTGCTATGCCCCAATCTTCCTCCAGCCTACTCTGTCTTGCTGCAAATACACTGTGACATCTAGTAATCAAATCTTGATTTCTGACAAGTGTAACTCTATAAAAACTGGAGGAAGCGGATTTAATTCCTCTTTATTCTTGTATCTGTGGCAGACAACCTCACTGAAAAATTTGCTGTAGTAACTTCCTCTGGGCTTATCAGGAAAGAATGACGGGAATTCTTTGCCTCTTTTTCTCTTACTCTCTTGGAATAAGAATTTTCAGGAGGTAAAAGCTGAACTGTCTGAGCCTGGTAGGATTCTTGGTTTTTAAAAAAGGAGAGAGGAGACCCTGAGGACATATGGATTCCCTAAGTTTTGTAAATTGAATGCTTTGTAAATTACAAATTTGTAAATTAAAGACAGACTTGTACTTTACCCAGAGGTGGTAGGCACATTTAAGGGGGCATTTGGGTTACTAGGAACTGAAGAATAAGTGATAGAGTCTTGAGAATCATAGTAACGAGAAAGCTGGGACTTGGTCTAGAGCATCGACACTGTATGCCTTTGAATGACCCATGCAGCCTTGGACAATGAAGATCTTTGTGGGGGCCACGATGCATAGATCTGTGGTCTTCCTTTAAGCTTTCCAAAGTTATTATGTTTGGAGTCCTAAATGACCTTAAGAAAGTGAAAGAGTCTCCTGCAAAATGATTGAATTTCTTATTAAACATTCAAGGAGAGGGTAGAGATAAGGAAGTCCTCAAAGACAAACTGAACTCAGTTTGGAACATGGGGAGAGAGAGTTTATGCACTCAAGTGTTGAGAATCAAATTTATACCTATTTTACATTTAATAGTAACTGACTTTGTTAGACTTTGACTATGTTCTCTTAAATAGGCTGAGACAGGGAAACTAAAGAGACCCAATGAAAAACTGCTTTTCTGCTCCTTTTCCTGCTTCTATTCTTGCTGGGACCTACACCCTCACCTTACACCTGCCTTATAGAACAGATAATGGATGTGCTCCTTGGAAAGGTCAAGGAGTTAATGATTTCTTTGGAGTCTTCCAGCACAATAGGTAGCATCTAAGGAGTGACCAGGTGGGATCATCATGAATATTTTCCAAGACCACTGATTCACCAAGACCCCTGGCTCCAGGGCATAAGTGACTTATGGAGAACACCTAAACACTCGTCTTTGTTCCTGGATGCCTAAAGAGACCACAGTCCTCAGTAAAAACTCTGGACCCCAAGCAAGGACAAGACTCTCTCTCCTTTCCCTTCTGAGTCTCCCAGACACTCTGTATTTGCTCTATGTCTTCAATAAACTACTCTCACTTCCTCTCAGCTTGTGTTTGATTTCCATCCTGTGTGAAGCCAAAGACCCTCTTGGCTGGTCCTGTGGGACCTCTTCTGGGTTCTTGGACCCGGCCAGCCTGCATCAAAACCATCCATCTTGACTACGTATCACCTTACCTTTTCAATTTCTCTTCCATAGCACTTAATACTCATCTGATGTGATATGCTTATTTATTAATTTTATCTGCACTAGTTTTAAGCTCCATGAAGGATGAGACTGTCTTTCTTATTCACTGTTCTATTTCCAGTGCTTACAGTAGTGCTGGCATATAGTAGGTGCTCAATAAATACATGTTGATTGAATGAATAGTATTTAGAAACTCTCATGGTAAAAAAATGGGAGAAAGTGATGAAGATGTCAAGATATTTAATCTTGAAATATAAACAAGATGAAGCTCTGTATGAAATGAAAAGTATTTCTTGGATTTCTTGAAAATAGTGCTATATCGTCATTTTGTGTTTTGCTTTAATACTTTTCAATTTATCTAATACCTTTGCTTTTCCTTTTATGGCTTATCTTTGTTCAGCAGATGATCCCCCTGGGGTGTGTTGGCAATTGGGAAAGTGTGTGATTTTATCAGCTCACTCCCTGTATTTGGCAATCTGAGAGTTTCAGTCAAAGTGACCTTATTTATTCTCTCTTTGCATATTGCTTATATAGCTTGCTATTTTTTAAACATATCTATATTTTATATTCTCCCTATTTGAGTTCCTAAAGTAATGATGGATCATTTTTATACGGTGGATATTTAGCATTCTTTACCTTTATAGTCTACTTGGCATATTTACTTTGATACCAGCATGGCATTTTTAATGTATTTTGAAGTGTGGAATTCATGCTAAAAGGATTAAGACAATGCTTTCTTTAATCTAGAGTTAGCTAAAAAATAAATGTGAGATGGGGGAAAATATTGTGAGAATTTAAGAAAAAGGGAGAGCAACCTATTTGGAGCCAAATTCCAACAGACTCTTACCAGCAATGCATGCAGTCTGAAGAAAAGAGAAAATCAAGGAGCCATAGGAGTTTCCATTACCATGAAATCTCACCAAGTTACATATCTCTCCAATGGGATAAATTCTCCTTTATTAGTTATCTAGTGCTTAGTAGCAGATCTTCCAAATATTAGCTTCTTAATCCAACTGTAATAATTTCATATCTCTCACAGTTTTTCTGGGTCAGGAGTTTGAAAGGGACTTGGCTGGGAAGTTTTGGCTCAGGGCCTCTCCTGGGGCTGCAGCCACATGAAAGTTTGCAGAGAGCTGAAGGATCCACATATAGGAGATGCTGTTGCAATGTTGGTATATTGGTGGTCAGTATTAGTCGGAGGCTTCAGTGCCTTTTCCTGGCCTTTCTAGGGCTGCTTAAATGTCCTCACATCATGATAGGTTTCCCCCAGAGTGAGCAATCTGAAAAGCCAAAAGAGAAACTGCAATACCTTTTATGGTCTAGCCTTGGAAATCACACTTCCACCATATCTATTGGTCACACAGACCCATCCTGATTCAATGTAGGAAGAAACTAGACAAAAATATGAATACAAGGAGTCAGGAATGATTAGAGTCCATCTTGTGGGCTGAGTGCTACAACTACTAAGCTTAAAACTCTCTCTAGGCAGAATTAGAGAGACAGAAAGCAAAAATGTATCTCTCCAGTTGTGACTGCCCACATAATATCAGCTCCCTTAATAGTTTTTTTCTGCTATCTGAATGAATAATCAAAATCTACAACATCCAGCCCTACCATACCTTAGGGAGAATTCAAATGATGTTCAGACAGACATGAAGGAGACCTAAGTAGAATATACGGAAAGTACTTTTTCTTTTTTTCTTCCATTTTTTTAAAAAAATTTCTTTTTCAAATATCAAGCTTGGTAGAATTGACCTATTCTCATTTAAATATTGGAAAAGAGGAAAACAAAGCAAATAACAGACTAGAACAATAACCATATGACATTTCCTTAGCCTATTTTCTCTTCTACTCCCTGAAATTATCCTTTTGTGCCTTCACTCTCCTCAAAGCTCCTGCTATACTGTCAGTTGATGACCTTGCCTCTTAGTTCTTCAGCAATTAGCCTCACTTCTAGAAGATTAACTTTCCTACGTCTGCACCACATGCTCTCCTCACTTCTGTTGTTAGGGGAGAATTGTCTGTGCTTTCGGCGGCTCTCAGTTCTTCCCCTCATGCCCTAGAATGCATCATCTCTCCCTCCTGGAAACTTGGCTAACAACTGTGTCTTTTCTTTCCTCAATTTTCAAAGTTTTTCTTTTTTGCGGTCATTCCTGTCGGCCTAAGAACATGCCATTAATTTTCTCACTTTATGTTATTTTTTTCTTGACCTCACATGCATCTCCAAATCTTGCTCATTTCTCTTTTCCCCTTCGAGAAAGCTCCTCAGAAGATCTCTGTATACTTGAGGTCTGTAATTCCTCCCTCCTCAGTCTCTCTTGAACAAACTTCATTTGAGCTTTTACACGGTTCCACTGAAATAGCTCTTGTCAAGGCCATCATCTAACCATCATATCGCTATGTCCAAAGGTCAGTTCCAAGCCCTCTTACCTGACTTATCAGTAGCACTTGACACAACCAATCACATCTCCTAGATCCTCCTTCGTCTTGGCATACTATGGTTAATTTCTTTCTCCAGTGGTTTTTTGCACCCACAATACACATCCAATGTTAGAGGCAGATAGGAAACTCTTTACAGACTAAAGACTGTTGAAATGGCTGCTCCTCTCCTTAGAGCTAATGGGATCCTTCCTGCTTTCCCCTATTTATTTTCTTTTAACAGAGAGAAACAATAAAAACAAAATAATGCAAACAAATCAACAAGGTCATGAGTCTAAGAGTAAGACTGCTTGTAAACAATATGAACAATCACATACGAGTTAGAAGGAGGGATATTAAGAGCTTGGGTATAGCAACTCCCCCAGTTTGACGTGCCAGTATGGGAGATGGGAGCTCCTCCTGAATACCAGTCTTCCAGGCCTTGTTTTTAACACATGTATATTCTACGAACATTATAATTGTGTAATCCAAGTGTTTTATATTCCCTGTTTTTCTTCAAGTACCATGAAATGAGAGCATATTAAATTCTCCAATTAAAATAATTCTATCAATACTAATTTTCAAGATTTTTTTTTCTGTATAGTCTTCAGTGCTATAAATTCTTGCAGCTGTTTCCATTTTACATTGTTGTGAAGAGATCAGGTAGATGAGGAAGAAGAAACAACATGAACTGAAGACGTGCAGCCATTGTGACAGGCAGAAAATGGAAGAGTGTATGTCACTGAAAACCAGATGGAGAAAATATTTTAAGGAGGAGATGTGATTGGTTGTGCACTTGTTTTTGGTGAACTTTCAACTATGGGGCTTGAGGTGGGTTGGTGCACATGGCCTGCACCGCCATGTTGTTTAAGGGTCACCTGTATAAGAGGTTTACAGTGGGCAAACTGGTAAAGACCTGCCTTAGCAGGTGTGCTAGGTGACTGTCAGCTAGTTATTTACTCTACAGCCCTCAGTTAGGTTTCATTGTTATTTCCAAGATGAATAAGTACCGGTGTTATATGATTGAGAAAGCATAACAGCAGGTCTTATGAAAAACACTTTAACACCTTGCACACAGACTGTCCATTATCTTTAGCAATGTAAATCCTCTCTGACATTCACATTACATATTTGCTTTATAATGCACTCCCTTGTTCCTCACTTTTATCCCTAATTCATAATTATAACCATTTTGTTTAGAAGAGGATTAGGATCATTATTATTAGGAAAACGTTCTTTCCTATCTAGAGTCAATGAATTCAGTGGAGATTCTTGCCTGTGTGATGATTACTTGATTAGGTACACCTGGAAAATCATAAAAGGAAAGGATCCAAACAAGAGAGACTATTTTTGTTGTTCAGACGTGCATAAGTGTGGAGGATACTAGGGACACTCAGGCTGCAGACATAAAACCATTTATTTAAAACATGGATCTAGGATACTTATTGACACTTGTGTTCCCACAGCAGGGACCAGAATCCTAGTGCATTTAAACTGAACAGAAGCTGGGGCTAAAAGAATAAGAGAGTAGTTTTATTTAATAATTTAAATTGCTGATTTTGGTAATAACACCTGTTCAGATTTTCTTACCCACAGAATAAAGAATGGCATGGAAACTTTTATCTTTTCCATAGTAGTATTCATTGAGAATTTTCTTTGTAAGTACATACAGGGAGCATGATCAATTGGAATATTGTTAGGAAGAGGGGTGGCTAGTATGTATATCTACTAATTTTGGAGGTTCATTAGAGTCTAGAAAGATAGGAATTCAAAAGAAATGTTTTCCAAAAGCAAATAGATAAAATAATCTACTTAGCATATTTTAATTTAATTAATCAATATTTAAATAATGTCTTAGGTATCCATCAGTGGAAGACATTTTCTAAGGCATATTAAGACATAGTAAATGTTAGGGAAAAAATGATAGGGGCACTGTCTCCATAATCTCATTCCATAATTGGTGCAATTTGTGCTTTGATGTGCACTTTTGGGAGTCAAAGGTAAAGCCTCTGTAGGGTTATTTTTTAATATAAATGTCCTTATGGGTGCTAGTCATAGTAATTTATGAGATCACCTATTGGGGATTATCTGGAAGTACAGCATTATATTATAAGTAAAGTTAGTGAGTCTCTGATATTGAATATAAATCAGGGCTACTAAAAGTGGAAAGGATCCTATTAATTTATATAATGAAAAGTAGAATCCTGTATTCATTTTTTGGGGTCTCGTTTCCTATCAAATGGCAATAACAAATATTGGAACTAATATTGCTTCAAATAATATATAGAACAAGGTAAGTTTTGTGCTAGTGAATGTTTGATTAAAACTATTTGAACTAAAATAAACATTGAAATAGAGCATTATTTGGGGATTTCAGGCACGTTAGGTGAAATTGGCTAGCGACTAGTATGAATAGTGATAATCTACTTGTATCTACTGGCAAAGGTGTAGAGAGTGAGTTGAAAAATAGTACAGTAAAAACGTAAAGCTTATTTCTTTATGTAGTAAGTTTATTAAATAATGAGGTTTTAAGAGGTAGTTACTTCAGATTTTATTTGTTTTGGAGCACCATACTTAAGGTGGGAAAGCAATTTTTAAAGTTGATATGGACTGAGAATTTTGAAATAAAAAAAAATGCGTATACCTATCAGTCTTAGAAGAAGTGCTAAGCATTCAGTTCTAATAAAGTATTACAATAAATAAAAATGATGCCCACTAAACATTATAATGAAGTTATTATATGGGATAAATTAAAAGACTTAGGAAGGCTATTATGAATGTAACTGAGAGGATAAGGGTATTAGGTAATGATGGTATAACCCATAATATAAGGTGTCAAAGTTATTTGCCTTGTGCTTACACTAACTAATTTTACTCTTACAAGACTTTTTATAACTCATTTTTAGGCTAAATCTGTGACTCATAGCTTTTATTTTATTTTATTTTTACTTATTTATTTTTATTTTATTTATTTACTTCTGTTATAGGTTGATATACTGGGAAGTCCAAGGCAGTGTTAGTAACAATGAACTTTGGGGGTCAAACAGTAACACTTTGATTAATATGGGAAGCATTTTGTTGTAAACTACAGGTGGACAGTTCTAGATTTTCAAATCCAATTCACATGTTCTTGATTTTTCTGTATATAGGTAGTTATTGTGGTAATAGGAGTGAAATGACTAATTATGGAAGTGAATAATGTTAAATATCTTGATACTAATAGATTAATTGCTCTTCACTGGGTTTAAAGCAAAACTAAGATTCTGAGTTAGTTGCACTAAATTAGTACAAGAAGAATAGGATCAGTATCAGTACATTAGTATATAAAGTCATAAAGAGCAATTAGAAGGGTCAGTATTAGGGTCAGTTCCAAAAGTGAAGTGATCGTGTGTGAAGTAAAGCTTTATTTGGCATATAAAACATGGTTGGGGAATGTTTTACCAGTAATTACACACTTTCCATGAGTCTATTTTTGTAAGTAGTCATGAGTCATAGATGCTGTCAGAATTAGTGTGTGATGTTTCATAATAATTCGAATGTAAACATCTAAGATGGTGTTGATAAATAGTGTTTGTAATATTTTTAAAAATTTATTTCCTTTAGGCTGTGGGGGCTCAGGTGATAGATATGTCATCAGCTAAAGAGATAAAAATATTAAGACATGATACCACTAATGGGTTTAGCATTGCTATAAAGAAAATTATTATCAAGACAAGGGCAATAATAATCAATTATAATCAGCCATAAATCTAAACATCTCCTAATAAAAGCCCTCACTGATTAAGGTCAGCCTGAATTAGTTGTCTCTACTATTCTATTTGAGTTTAAAAACCATGTAGTCAATATAGTGATCACTTTGTGATTTGCTGAGTATAGTCAAAAGTAGATAAGTGTATGTAAAATGGCTAAGAATAAGCTTCATTCAGCAAATGTAAGGGCAGAAAATAATTCTTCATTTTACCAAGTTGGGAGGTTTAACTTATGTACTGAATTGCACATTCCAAGAAGCAGTTAAATAAAACCTTGTCTGGGCTTCTTCTGCCTCTTTTCCCAAAAATTACAAGTAGATCAAAGCCAATTATTTAGGGAAGGTAGTTGTTCATGCAAAGGGCACATGTGCATATATTTATGTAGTTATTATTACCTATAACAGAATAATTGCCAACATGACCTCATGTGGAAGTTTTGTTATGCTCACACAGCTCCAGTTAGAGGGCACACTCTGAGCTTAACTGTCTGCACCGCTAAGCTTCATACAGACAAATGGTAGTTTGAAGTTTAATTCTACTAGTGGATATGATCTTAGTGTGGACGTTCAGATTGTTTAAGCAAGGTCAGGATGATAATAGGTGCAATAATCTATATTAGTGTTGATAAAGTTAGAAGTCAAAGTTGTTCTTTGTTGTATCATTTGATGGCATCTGCCAGTGGCTGAAGTCCAAATGGACCTACAATCTTTGGTTCTTTTTGAAATTCAATGTGACCTAAATTTTTTGGTTAAGCATTGAAAAGGCCAAGGCTAATAGATAGGAGTAATTAGTAACTGCAAAGTAATTGGTAACATGTTTGTTAAAATAAAAAATTTGAGCCCCCCAAAACAAAGTTTTAAATTTATGTTATTACCTATGTTATTATGTTATTACCTATCACCTCAATGAGCCCAATTCTTACAGAGGGATTTTAATAATCTCTTATATCCACTGATATTTAATATCAGTCTTTCATGTTGAATAGACCTTATTTCTCAAGTCCTTTTATAGTATGAGGTATCTTTATATGAAGTGAAACCAAAAGGAACTGCTCTGATTTGATCTCAGGCCACGCAGATTTTAATGATGGAACAAAAGAATATTTTTACTAGAAGTTACATCTTTAGGATGTCTGGATGCAACAATAAAACCATACATTTTAACATCAATTTGATCTCTAAAATAGGATTTCATTGTTTCCACTTGAGAAATCTGTTCTATTGATAAAAATTTTGGTGCAACTAATGATGGTGATGTATTTTGAGTGATTAGTCTAGATTTGACCATTTGCTGGCTTTTCTGTGTTCTGAGGTCACTGAACCAAAATAATTAATTCAGATAATTATTCCTCTGCTTTGGTAGATACTAGTTTTCATATTCAATTAATACATTTAGGTTTTTTTTTTTTTATGGGTTCCTTTAGCAAATAAAAGGAAGGTTGAATGTTCATTTACTTTAACTTCTTTCAATCATTCCTTACTGCATTTATATTTCAGATTAACAGTATGTTAAATTAATATATTAACAAGTTTTTTTCTATCCTCAATCAATGGCTCATCCATTTTCATAAGGGATTATTCAAAGCAGTATTTATTACTATAGTACTTTTTTCTCTGCATATATAGGTTAATCCAATATAGTATTAAGAGATGATTTTGCTTATAGGTATTTAGTTATGGTTGAGCTGGAATGCATTTGTAATTGGTGCTGCCCTTAAGCCAATTATAATTTTACGAGTAATTACTCTGGAGGAAGGTTTTATCCTATTTCAAATGATCTCTACATCTTCTGATTAACATTTAATTTACATTAGGATTGATTCTTAAGGTAAGTTCAAAGTTAAACTTAAATTCTGCTTTGGATAACCAACTGTCACCTGGCTATATTTTATTTTACCTCTATCTGTAAATCCTTGTCATTATTTTGTCACAGAGAAGAATTTTTCCCTATTAACTGTTTACAAGTAGCTCCTACGTGGTCTACGTTTTAAGTTAAAGTTCTCTTTCTTATGTTCTAGTTAATTCATTATGCCAAAATGTAAGATTTAATCTTTCCTCTTTTGGGGGGACCAGGGAAGGGGTTTGAGCCTTTAGTGGGAAAAAGATAGAATATGGAGCTCAGGAGCACTGAATTTGGTGTGTCACCTGTGTCAAGGGTTGGGGACACACGGCAGCACCAGCAAACAGGATATACATAAACAAAGATCCACAGGGGCGCAGGATGAAAACTGGTATGTGGCACGATTAAGTCTGGGTGCCTTCCTCACTCAGCAGCATGTCGGAGATCCTGCTGCTGTTGGGGAACAGATGTCCAGACTCTGGGCATTGCAAGGTGCCCTCTGACACATCCTTCCCCAGCAGTGGGTGGTGCATCTTCCTTCGAAATTCCTCATCATGCTCAAACCCCTCAGTCCGCCCTCTGGGCACCTGAACCAACAGAAGCAAGGCAGTGGCCACCTCCAGAAGCCTTCCAGATACCACCGCGGGTATCACAGGTGACAGAACTCGAGGCACATGGGGTTGGGGGGAGGAGCTACAGAGCCGCACTCCCAGCACAGGCGGGCTCAGCGCGTGGTGGAAGAGCGGCTTCATGTGTCTAGGGTCTCTACCACGTGCGCAGCCAGGGGGAGCAAGGAGGCCAGCTCTGGGCAGCTCCACTTACTATGTTGCTGTATTAACCTTTGCATCACCGAGTTATTGTACTAAACTTTAGATTAATGTTACTTACTTGAATTTATTCGTATTATGTTTGGAGTTCTGTTCGAGGAAGGTGAGCTATGTGCACACTTCAAGGCCTGATTCTATTTTTTGTTGTTGTTGTTAATTTACTTTTAACTTCTCGGTTTCCCGAAGGTACTGTTAATGGACTCAGAGAAATGTAGCTCATTCCATATATACTGATCTAACATTGTTATGGTAATTCTTGTCATTATTTCATCACTCTTGAGAGTTTGCTGAAATGGCACCATACTGGTGAAATGAACAAGTGCTTATGAAGATTTATTTATTATAGAACAGGGTTCTTTAGAGGAGTTTAAAGCATTACAAAGTCTTTTGGATTTTTTTTTAAGATTATTTGAGAGAGAGAGAGAGTGGGTGGAGGGAGGAGCAGAGGGAGAGGGAGAGAGAAAACCCTTAGGCTCTGTGCTCAGCATGGAGCCAATGCCAGGCTTGACCTCTGGACCCTGAGATCGTGACCTGAGCCAAAGTCAAGAGTTGGAGACTTAACTGACTGAGCCACCCAGGCCCCCCAAAGTATTTTGGATTTTAAGGTGCTGTTAGTAGTACTCTGGTGAACATACATGTATATACGTATGTATGTATATATGTGTATATATATACACATTATGTATTCTAATGCATTTGTCCCAGTTGCTAGAATTCGTGGGGATACTTTCTTTGTATAGTTCCAAAATATTTTATTTTGACATATCTTTAGAGAATTTGATTTCAAAGTCAAGATTAGTTTTTTTAATCTTATCCATCCAATAGTTGAATTGGGAAAATCATTTCCCTTTAAAATACAGCTTAAGGGCGCCTGGGTGGCTCAGTCGGTTAAGCGACTGCCTTCGGCTCAGGTCACGATCCTGGAGTCCAGGGATCGAGTCCCAGGATCGAGTCCCGCCTCGGGCTCCCTGCTCGGCAGGGGGTCTGCTTCTCCCTCTGACCCTCCCGACCCTCCCCCCTCTCATGTGCTCTTTCAGTCTCTCTCTCTCAAATAAATAAATAAAATCTTAAAAAAAAAAAATACAGCTTAAAAAAAGACACATGAATAAACATAACTCAATATTGTTAAATATATTATAAAAACCTCTGAAATTCAAATAAATAACTTATAGATTCGTTGGTTGCCTATCCATCCCTAGCAAAATGAGAATCTCTGTGCTGTTGGTGTATTAACATTTTTTCAAGGTGTTAGCCTTGAATAGAACAATCTTATTCTCATTTTGAAACTGGGAAGAAGAATAAGATGGCTTCTGAATGGATTAGTGAATGGACACTTTATGTTCCTTAATTTTATATAGTTTATTTTATTTTTAAAAAACCAATGTTCATACATTTATGTATTCTTCTATTTTTTAAGGAAAAGAATCCTAAGAAGTAGGAGGAAGTCCTGGAAAAAGTACAACTGAAGTTTTTCAAGCTTTGATAAATTCTTCTGTCAAGACTCATAAACTAGGAATAGCACATGGCTTTCAGGGGGCTGCGCAGTGTTGGGTAAACGAGGAAGTAGAACTTGGCACGGTAGTGAGAAAGTGGAAAATGACCCTAGCAGCCTGCTGGAAGCTGACAGCATGGTGGAAATGTTCCACAGTAAACATAAACAACTTTTCGGGATAGAATCAATACTCAGAGAAGACCATTCTGTGACTGCTATAGAGTAAGACAGAGATGTTACACTTGCAACCACAAGCGTAACATCCTCTTCTTCATGAAGGCATGCATGACTCTTGTTTCTTTACTAGTGACAAGTCTAGCTCCGCTTTGAACTCCCTGCCTCCTAGATAAAAAAAAAAAAAAAAAAAAAATGAAGATAGCCAGTGATTGATTTCTCTGTGCTGTCTGACAGCATCCCACTCTGAATTCTTCACATGTCTCTAAATCCTACTTAGCAGCTCTGGCATGTGTCCAAATACTCTAATAAGCTCCTCCTAACTCCCTTTTAGAGAGACACTTCAGTGTTCCTCTGATGTGTGTTCTCCCTTGCTGCAAGAAACTAAATAACCCCAAATGTGTTTGGGGAGAGATGCGTGGTGATCATTGGTTGGTAGGCTCTCACAGTCATGGCAGATGATTCTATGCTGGAATGAGATGATAAAGGCATAGTAAAATGCCTAATGCCAAGAAAATGGCCCTTCATCTTGTCTGCCATGGATGGTTGCTGGAAGATATAATAGGCAAGAGGGAGCACTTCAGAATTGTTTAAAAACATCATTTTGGTGGTGGTTTGGAAAATACATTGGTGTAGGGGCCAGACTGAAAGGAAATAATCTGGGTTTCAGTTTTAGCAATCTGGACAAGAGGTGATGAGGACCATAGTTAAAGATGTCTAATCTGAATATAAAGAAGTAGACAGACAGGAAAAGTGCAGGGCTTGGTAACTGATTCTAGTGATGTCATTTACTGAAAAGCAGTGTGGGAGGAACAGCTCTGGGGAGGCCTGAATGATTTGTGGAGTAGGAGTTGCTTGTGAGATTACAGTTTTGTAGTCCAGGAAGCAACTCAATTCTTTGATCTGAAACTCAGGAGAGATATTTGGGTTGGAATGCAGGTTTGGTTGCTACCAGCAGAGAGGTGAAATTACAGCCATTTAATTTTTACAGGACATTTAATTATATCCTACACTAAATGAACCCCGAAGGCTCTGTTGTACTAGTTTTTGCTATCTCCTTCTAGTGACTGATTGATGCATTCAGTTGTAAAAACACCAAGTAAAATTGAGTTGGATAATTTATACCTGCTTTAAAAAGGTAAGTAAACTAGATGCAGGCAACTCATAAATACAGTTGGGCTATGAGGTAGGATAAATAAACATTCTCTCCAGTCCATGAATCCAGATTGTCAAGCAGGAAAGACCTTAGGGATAGCATTGCTCAGTTAATTGCTCAGATCCAGGCAAACCCATGACTGTGGAGGGGAATGAG
The DNA here is from genome assembly GCF_002201575.2 of Neomonachus schauinslandi. NCBI lineage: Eukaryota > Metazoa > Chordata > Mammalia > Carnivora > Phocidae > Neomonachus > Neomonachus schauinslandi. Next base: position 54,794,888 of record NC_058415.1, on the reverse strand, counting down.
ATGAATAGATGCATAAGTGGAGGGTTTCCTTTGAAAGTGGTCTAGTCCTTCTTCCTTTTCCAGGAGAGAATACATATAGTAATGAATAATAGCAGTAGTAATAGGGAAGAAAAGTTTGGTAATCCATAGACAAAGGATTTTCAGTAATTATTCATCTCCACATTCATTCCAAACTAAAGGATTTTTTCAGACAGCCAAAATCTTTTTTTAAGAAAGATTTTATTTATTTATTTTTGAGAGAGCAAGAGAGTATGTGTGTGTGAGCATGAGCTGGGGGAGGGGTGGAGGGAGAGAATCTTCAAGCAGACTCCCTGCTGAGTGCAGAGCCCGGTGTGGGCCTCAGTCCCACAACCCATGAGATCATGACCTGAATTGAAACCAAGAGTTGGACACTCAACTGACCGAGCCACCCAAGTGCCTTCAGACAGCCAAACGTTAAGGGCATTTGATTCCTTACAGAATAAAACATCCTTAGTCCATGATTAGGCAAAGCCTTTGTATAGCAGGGTTTTCTTTTTCCCCCAGGAGTTGTAGAGTATGAGGATTTATTGTTTGATTCCACCCTTATCACCCTTATTTATTTTTCAGTCACAGCTTTGGAAGATATGAGAGAGAATGTTATAAGTATAATGATACTGGGCATGCATGCAGTAGACACTGTTACATACTTACATGTATTATAGTGAATTGTCATCACAATCTCATGAGTTGATTAATAATTCATCCTAATTTTAGGGTTGAAACAACTGAGAAATAGAAAAAAAATGTCTTTATAATGTAATTAATAGGTAATGGAATTGTTTCTGGAGGTAGAGCTCTTAAGTATTACATATACATAGTAGAAAATTAGTGCATAGTCTTCTGATGAAGAAAAAAGAATGTCACTGACCTAATCATTATATTATTCCTGTTTGATAGCAATATTTATCATAATTTGCTTCTATTTTTTGATTGGTTACAAAATATAATCACTGTCTGCCAAATTTTATATTGGGCATATATAAATCTCTAACATTTTACATAATGTAGCTTCAGTTTCTCACCAAGTACAAAATTATAATCATATTCTCCCTCTAATCTTCTCTTAAAATTGGTAAGTTCTTTTCTTATCTTTTAAAATCACTCTTTTTAAAGTATTTTTTCTTTAACAACAAAAGACTCTAACATAGATGTACTTACCTTTTCCTTTTCTGCTGTTTATTTGGTTTTAACCTCCACTGATGAGGAGTGTTCTCCTTGTTCTGTCACATCCCCCCCCCCCACACACTTTTCCTGTCGGCATCCTGCCTGTGAACCTTGGTGTGCTGATTTAAAAGTTTCTTGGATTCCACATTATATAAACTGAATCAGAGGTCTCTAGGGATGAGGCCTATAAAGCTTGAGGATTTTTATCAAGGGTTTTAAGTAAGTTTTATGCATACTATAGTTTGACAACCATAGTTCTAGGGACAGATGATTGGACATAATTTTCTAGACTTTTTTACCCTGATGCTAATCTTTATGATGAAAATCAAAATTTGTTTTTATTTTCTCTGAAATTGCAAATAATACATTATCACTCCACACTCTTTATAATTTTACAATATATTTTTAGTATCACATAATTAGTATATTAATATAATCATACATATAAAACTCAAATGTTAAAAGATGCATTTTACTGAACATATGATTCAGTGTTGGAATTTATTTATTTATTATTATTATTTTTTTAAGATTTTATTTATTTATTTGACAGAGAGAGACACAGTGAGAGAGCGAACACAAGCAGGGGGAGTGGGAGAGGGAGAAGCAGGCTTCCCGCCGAGCAGGGAGCCTGATGCAGGGCTCAATCCCAGGACCCTGGGATCATGACCTGAGCCGAAGGCAGACACTTAACGACTGAGCTACCCAGGCACCCCAAGTGTTGGAGTTTACAAACATGAATTAACACTTTAAAGAAAAACAAAGAAGACTCATGGCCATGAACACAGAGGATAAAAGTTTTATTCCGAAAGGATGAAGGAGAAGAGACCAGGAAGTTCTTATCATATCATTGGAAAAGGTTAGTTTTCCTTTAAACAACTGAAAGGGGAGACAAGGTAACACAATTACATGAGCTAAAGGCATCATGATTCATTTTATCAATTACCTTAGAAGAAAAACCTTAAATAATTAGTCTTGCCACTTTCAAAACTAATGTAAACATAAAATTGCCTACAGTGAATAAAATGAATATAAAAGAAAAGAAAAAAAAAAGAAGAAGAAGGTAGCGGGAGGGGAAGAATGAAGCGGGGGAAATCGGAGGGGTAGACGAACCATGAGAGACGATGGACTCTGAAAAACAAACAGGGTTCTAGAGGGGAGGGGGGTGGGAGGATGGGTTAGCCTGGTGATGGGTACTGAGGAGGGCACGTTCTGCATGGAGCACAGGGTGTTATGCACAAACAATGAATCATGGAACACTACATCTAAAACTAATGATGTAATGTATGGGGATTAACATAAGAATAAAAAAATAAAAAAATAAATAAATAGCTTTAAAAAAAATGAATATAAAAGATACTGGTAGGGTGCCTGGGTGGCTCAGTGGGTTAAGCATCTGACTCGATTTTGGCTCAGGTCATGATCTCACGGTTGTGAGATTGAACCCGAAGTTCGGCTCCACATTCAGGGGGGAGTCTGCTTAAGATTCTCTCTCTCCTTCTTCCTCTGACTCTTCCCCCGCTCACACATGCTCTCTCTTAAAAAAAAAAAAATATATCTATCTATATATATATAGATATATACACACACACACACACACACATTGGTTTTATATTATGGTTAGGTAAGGGAATGGAAGGAACATGGGGGTAATAAATAAGGCAAGAAAGTGAAGCCATAGAAGCAGAAAATAAGAGGGCAAAGACAGGATCATAGCAAATTAACAAGGTTTATGTATTAGTGGGGAAAAACTGCAGGGGAAAGAATGCAAGCATCTTCTCAGACTGCTAATTGCTGCACCCGATCTATTTCCTCCTCCTTCTTTAGGAGGAGATCCTGAATATCACTTGGGTGCTCAATATTTTCAGCTAAGTGATGACATTTCCCATCCTTTGTGTCTAGATATGCTATTGAGACCAAATCTGAACCAATAAAGAAATACTAGAAGGTGGCTAATAGCATTAACTCAGTTGGGAGAAGCACTCTGTACCCTTCCACTCCTCCTCTACCCTGCTACCTGGACTTGGATGTGGTGGACAGAGCTCCAGAAGCTCTCTTGTACTATGAAGTACACTGGAGCACAGATGCCAAGCTTGGGTGTGGAAGCAGAATGATAGAACAAACTCCATCTCCTTGATGATGCTCACACCAACCCTGGACTACCCACAACTGGAATTTTTCTGTAAGAGGGAAATTCTACCTCGATTAGGCCTTTGTAGCTTTGCTAGTTTGTTAGTTACCTAAAACTGAAACTAATTTGAACTGAACAAAAGCAAGTCATCAAAGAGAGTAGATATATATTTCACCTTTTCCTCCATCTTTTCTGCAATTGACTTTAATGGAACCAAAATCTTAGCCCTAACTTTGGCTTTAAACTCATTTGTCTGGGAATTCCTCAAGCAATAGAAGAAAAGACATCATATATACTCCTATCCCAGGGAAAGCTATTCTGTATTGAAGAGTCTAGGCCAACACTTGAAGGGTGGCACTTTAGCGTTTCTGCTTGCTAGTAAATAATGTTATTGGTCAGTATAATTAATACTGGTTAATATCTTTAATTCCATCAACAAACCATTGCTGACTCATATATCCAGTACATGTTGGCCTGAGCATCCCAAACAATATCACCCTGGTGCTAAATCCTGCACTTCCTCATTATACTTTTCAAGCATCTGTTTTATAATCTACCCTTATCAGTCTGACCTTTATTTCTTACACTCTGAAATTGGTATTTTAGAAAAAGCAATGAGGAAAGATCCTGGAGCAATGAAACATGGTCCTCAGCTTTAATGATTTTGATAGTATGTACAGTTGTGAATAAGTTATGTGAATTTTTATTGATAGTGATGGTAGATTGAGTTGATCCATATGCAGCAAAAGAGGAATTGACTAAAGGTCAAATTCTTATATGTCCCTCAGACTAGAGGGAAGGGCTACAGAATCAGCTATTCATTCTTTCCTTTTGGTCATTTCCATAATTGCAGTTTGAAACTTAAATAATTCACAGTTATGGGATGATATTTTGTTTCTAATATATCTAATTTTCCCATCTGCTAATATGATCACTAGAAGATATGATTAAAGAAAATGATCAAGAAATATTTTGTTTCTGTAACCCTGATACTAAAAGCATTTATGGGACGATCTAATTGAAAACACATTTTTCAACAAATTAGGAAAAATATTAAAATAACAAGAGATCGCCATATATGAAAGTCACATAAATTCATAAAAGGGCTACACTATAAATACATGATGCAAATGGAAATCAAGTGCATATAGTGGCTTTATTCACAATTAACTCAGGAAAAATAGGCACCCACGCATTTACCATGATTTTAAGAAACACGAAATTGTTGCTTTACCAGCTAAATTATGTCTGAAATCAAAAATAGAATTAAATAGCGGAGAGTCCCCTAAGCACAAAGGATTGAATTCATGCTTTTACCTTTGCTTTCTCCCAATACTCACTACAATTGCTACAGTAAAGCAAGATGCACAGGGACTAAGAGAATGAGAGATGGTGTGACCACAATATATTTGTGGAAGAGGGAAAACAGATAGATGAATGTTCAATGATTTAAAAGAGCAGAGAAATTTGAAATCTAAACAAACGGTCAGGGAAGTGCAGAGGACAGAGTCACATACCGAACCATGGAAAGGCTCAGATAGAAGAGGTGACAGGGATCTCCATAAATGGAGATTCAGGTGGAGAAGATTTTTTAAAAATTGTATAAGATGCTATTTGTTATCTGATCCCTTTCCATATCTGTTACAGCTCGCAACTACCCTTGCTCAGTGCAAGCAGAAGAAAGAAGGTTCACTCTATCAATAGTCAAACTAGAGGGAATCTGGACTCTGGGATATTCGTCACAGATGATAAAAGGAGTAGTAAGTGAAGTTCAATATGCTAAACTGTCAGATTTATCAGCCCATTTACACAGTTACCTATCACTGTCAGCCTCAAAATCTCTAATTAGGAGTGTGAAAGTTTCATTTCTACAAACAATCCTGTATGAGATAACATTCTTTACGATACAGAGAGTAGGAGTTCCTCCATCAAAGTATGTAGACTGGAGCTGGACCTCCCACCAGTCTGCAAGCCCTACTCCTGCCTTCAGAGCTTCTGATATGCTTTCCAGTGCTTCCTACTAAATAGGAATTCATAGCAAAGAATGGCAAGAAATTTAGGTAAACAATTGAATCTGAAAGGCAAAGACCAAAATGAAGAGGTGTAAAGGAAATGACATAAGTATATCGATACACATAGATATGTAGAAAGAGAGAGCAAGAGCCTGAGTGCAAGTGAGCATGCAAACAGGAAACAGGAATAAATGTTTTACTTATATATCTATCTATATAATTAATATTCTCAGAGGAAATTGGAAAATATTCTGTGACATAAAGAAGACATTAAGGATAAAAATTTATAAGATAAGAAAAAGGCTTATATTTAAAATATGAGAGCAGAAATTAAGAATGAAACAATTGGAAATAAAATTGAGATATTCTCTCAAAGAATACGGAAAAAAAGGTCATGCAATGAAAAGCAAAAGTGAAAAAATAATGATTTTAGGCAATAAATATAGGTTGTCCAGCATCTGAATGATAAAAATTCCAGAGAGAGAGAATTGAGAAACTAGAGGGGAGAAAATTATGAGACAAATAATTTTAAAATGTTTTGAAGAACTGAATAACATGTGTTTCCAGATTGAATAGGTCCAGTAGTGTCTAGAAAATGTATTTTAAAAGGACACATCCAAAAGAATATGATCAAAGAGAAAATCCTAAAGGATATATATGTATAGAGAGAGAGGGAGGGAGGGAGGGGAGGGGGAGGGAATGCAGAGAGAGAGATTGAGAGAGAATAAGTCTTATTACAAATATTTGGAATCAAAATAGTATTGAGTGTCTCCAGAACTATACTCAAATCTAGAAGACAGTGGATCAGTGGTTAAATTACTTTAAAATAGTTAAAGGAAAATTGTTTTGAACCTAGAATTCTCTACTTGACCAAGAAACCAACTAGTTAGAAGAGTAGCTTGAAGACATTTTCCAGACATGCAAGGTATCTAAAAATTTCCTCTCTTGCAGTCTTTCCAAGAACTCTACTGAAAGAGGTATTATCTCAACTGAGATAATGAATTAAAAGAGTAAAATATATTTTAAGAAACAGAAGATTAAAACTGTATCTAGGAAAGAATCTTCCCCCAAAATTAAAACTGAAGAGCCCAGGATATCAACTTTGCACTAAATTTGGAGAAGCAGAGTCTGGATTTGAGCAGAAGGATTTAGGACTCCATAAGAAGTATTTTCAAAAATAAAACACATCAAATAGGATATTTGATGGTTTTTAATATTTACAAAGCAAATTTACAATTATGATTGGTTGTTTGGTGGATACATTAAGATACAAAGAACAAAGCAAACAAAATAAAAATGACTGTTTCTTCAAGGAAAATGAGGAAAGCTGTACACAAAAGAAAATGAAATCATAATGTACTTCAGCAATGTTATTTACAATGTAATAATGACAGTGACACCAAACATTGACTTTAACATACATTATTAATCACTCTATTGAAGAGATGGAGTCATGGAAAGAGTGTTTCAGTTTACAATGTAAGAAACCAGCTAAATCTACACTGGATATTTTTAAAAACTGAAAATCAGAAACAATACTCTAAATATGTTATTTAGAAACATGGAGTTAAATACCAAATTTTCAACTAAAAGAGTTGAAATGGGTGATCCCTGAGGAAGAGAAAGTGAAAAAGAGTAAATGTTTTTCATAAAAATGTCTTGCATTTTTGCAAGACGTACTAAATGCATTTTTGTATTGACATAATAAACTATAATAGTTTCAATTATAATTCTAAATAAAAGTAAAAGTAGTTTTTAAAAGATGTAAGTGTTCCTTGCATGATAACATTTTAATGCTTTCATGCCTTTTAAATTTGGAGTGCTCCATGTTATCAGCTGCTTCCTAACGTAGCTTTGCACGGAGGTGTAGTTTGCACGGAATTGTGGTTTGCATGGAGTTGTAGTTTGCACAGAGGTGGAGGAGCAAGGAAGCGGGGAACACTGTCTCTGGGGACAAGGAGAAGATGGAGACACAGCAATACCCATTTTATACTTTCTAGCTTACCCTGGTTCTGCTTGGGACACTATTTATTATCTAATGGCAAAAGACCAAATATAATCCACTAAGTTAAAAATAATGAGCTACCCTTTTAATGAAGAAAATTATAAAAAGCCAGAAAATATGGAAACCTCTAAAAACTGTAATATATATTTCTTATAATAAATATGTAACAAATATATTTTTATAATATATAATTATATCATTAGGCAAATTTTTTATTTGTTTTGCACGCTGTTCAAAGTGACACAAAGCAGCACTCTAGCCTTTATAGTGACTTCAAATTATTCTGCACCGTGGCAGAATGATGTACTTACTATCAGAGCTTTTTTTTTTTTTTTTTTTTTAAATCATGACTGTTCTTCTGTTACCATTTTTATGCCACCTTCCTTTGGGAATCAGTATTAACGCTATTCAAAGCATGATAGGAAAATCAATCTAAGGGTTATTTTTTCCAAAGGTTGCCTCCAAGGACCTGTTTACAAAGTTAAACGTCTTCTCAAGGACGACTCTTCTGATGTGATTGAGTCAAGAGATTGATGAAGTCAAACAAACTTGCAAAAATCTTTTAAGAAAAAACACTAACTTTATAAAACAGAAAAAAGAAAAACAAACCTGATCTTTAGGTAATACTGGCATTTGCCTTCTCCCGCTCTCTTCCCTCCCTCTCCCTTTTCCTCTCCTCAGATGCACATGCAAACATACACACACATCAATATAAGTAAATGCACCCATCTATCAATCATCACCCTATGTATGTACAGTTACAGGAAGAAAGGTGTGTTGAATTGACATAGAAATAGATATTATAAAAGACCAGACTCCAATACTATTACTTTACTGTTGTTTTTCACATAATGCTGAGCTAAATATTAATGATATATGGAACATGCTTCCTACTGGTCTTAAATTAATACCCAAAGCAAACGGAGCATTGTCTAATCTTTGAGTATGTCTCAGAGAAATATTACATAAGGATCCCCTGGATATTTTTTAAAGTTGCAGATCACCAAGTCAATGTCTACAGAATTATGGTGTCTGGAAATAGAGGCTAGAATTTGTGCTTTTAAAATGCTTGCTTCTTAAAGAAAAAGTTTGAGAATCACTCACTGCCTGGGTCCTTCCTTACATTCGCTATGCATCTCTCAGTATGAAGTAGAATCCTATTGCCATTAACAAAACAGCCAGCATCTGAAATTTTGGCTCAAGCAATGCACAGCACTGCAAAAGAACATGAAAATGTAGAAAGAACTATAAAGCAAATCTAGTTAGATTAAACTAAGTGGCTCCCCAAAGTGGTTCTATGTACTAGCTGCATCACAATCTCCTGGAGACTCTTATTTAAAATAGATTAGGATATGTTAACTAACTGGAATTTAAATAAAAACTTGAAACAACAACAAAAAAAATAGATTAGGCACTTTCCCCATAACTCTAAGATCACAACATTCTAGAGTGTGTTCTGGTAACTAATAGATAAAAATTGAGCTGTTTCAAACTACCTGCTTAGACTGAGATGATTTTTGTTTCTAATATCGCCTTTGTTTATATTTAATTGTAATAAACACTGAATGATAATTGAGGGTAAGTTAGTTTCTGCCACAGTTTTAAGGTTGTTATTGCATAAGCCACAACCATAATGACTGAAGGTAGATCTTCCCTCGGGTTACAAATTTAAAGGGTAAGGAGCCACTGGAACCACAGGGGTAGAGTTGTGGGTGGGGGAGTGGAGAATCCTTGCTTTAATTTGTCACTGAACGTTGTGATCTTGCCTCTTTTGTAGAAATAGGAAATTCATCCCTTAGGCTTAGAGGTTATTTTTCTAAACTACAATTCACTTTCAGAACCATGGATGAATATCTGAGGGAACACATGGTATAAAATATTCTCTGAAGACAAGATATTAAGTCACACGTGTCATGAGGGATCAAAGAAACTTCAGATACAGAGGCATGAATTTAATTGTCAGAGAACTCCAGGAAAAAAAAAACTTGTCATCAAGGATAGATTTTTTTTTTTTAAGAAGGACTGGAAAGTCCCCAAATGTTAATAATGGTGTCTATGAGTTAAAGGGACAATTTAAAAAATGTTTCTCGTTTTAGCATTCTTTAATTTTTTCAATAAAGATCATGCATTACTACTGTATTTGGGAAAATACTAAACATAATCTTAACATGCTTCCTTTAACAGAAAAACCATTAGGTGGGTTTATTTTTATTTTCTTATGGTCACAAAGCTGGAAAGTGAGGTGACTCACTTTCAAACTTGTGTCAGTCTATTTCAGGCTCTGCATCAGTTTGTAAAATTTCCTCCTACACATAGAAAGTCTTCCTCGTTAATGTGGGGGTTTGGGATTTTCAGATTTGGGTTTGTCTCTAGAAGTAAAGAGCAGTCTGGGAAATAGCTACAGTATGGGAGGTCAGAGAAAAGGCTACAGTATGACAGAATATGCTTGATTAAATTTACCCCATATTACTTTAGGGGATAGTGGGACTCTCTTGCTAATAATTTTATTATTAAAATTAATAGAGGAGATACCCAAGTAAAATTAGGCTATCCCTTTTTTCTCTTCTATGACATTGACAGAAAGATCAAAGGACTGTCCGTGAAGTTCAACATCTACTTTACCTACAGACGTAGGGGGGTGTGCACACGAGCTGGTCAGTCCCGCATGGTAGTCTGCTTGTTACGTGTTGGTACAGCTATTGCATGTTGAGACTTATTGTAAAATACACCCTATAACTTTTAAGTGGTTTTACCAGCATGGATATATATATATAGGAGATGGGCAAGAAAGCCTTTTTATAAGGGAGCAGGATTATCAGATAGTGACTAACATTTCTAGACGGGAATATTGATGAATGACTTTCTGCTTTTGACAACTTGGCAGCTGTGTCTGCACAAAAGGACATTTGTTTAGAGTGGGTTTGCAGGCCCTGTTCTGAGACTTGTCTTTTTTAAAGAAGTCCCGCTTTCTTTAATTCTATGTAAGTCACACATGTGTGACTAAATACAAAGTTTTCAAATTATGCTCTGAAATTTTATGCCCCTTATGGACAGATATCAATTACTTAGCTATCCTCGAGTCTGCACCCCGATTAGTAACCGTACCTCATGAGAGTCCATTAAAATGGTATGATCCCTTATCCTAGTGGTTGTAGACACCAAGCCGACTGTTCTTGAAGCTCCAAGGTTTGGGGAAAGGTTTTATTCCTTTTAATCACCTCATCGTGATTTCGCTCTGCTTCTTCTTAAGCTACTGTATTATGATAAAATTCACTCAGAAGTTAGATGGGCACGACCTTCTCCCACTGAATCTGCTGCCTGGGATGTGAGAATAATGGCTGGAGCGCCAACAGTCATCTTCCTAATTGTATCATTGCATTAACTTTCTGCTGCTGGCTTTCTGCTGCAACTCTTGAACCACTCCCGTCTCTTCTCAATAAAGCAGCCAGAGAGATCCCTTTAAAAGGCAGAGGAATTATTTCATTCTTTGATAAACTCTCCACTAACTCTTGCTCATTCAAAGGAAAAGCTAAAGTCATTTCAGTGGTCTACAGATCACCACAGTTTGGAGTCTTTTAAAATTTGGGTCTCAGATTACTGCCCTCCTGCTTTTCACATTATTCATTCTCCAATACACTAGCCTCTTTCTTTTTCTTAAATGATTCATGAATGCTCCATACCATGGATTTGCTCCTCCCTCTATCTGGAACATTCTTCTTCAAGATAATCCAAAGTCTCACCTCCCTTATCCCTTCAGGTTTTGCACAATTCTCAACTACTCAGTGAGACCTCCTTGAACAACTTCTTTAAAATTGTTATGCCCATAACTCCATATCCTTCTCCCTTCCTTGATGCATTTTTCTTCATGGACCCTCCCATCTTCTAACATATTGTAAAATGTGTTGATTTTGTTTAAGGTGTCCTCAGTGACTAGAATACAAACTTTGCGTTGGTGAGGTTTTCTTGTTTTTTCTTTCTTTCTTCTTCTTTTTTTTAAAGATGTTATTTATTTATTTGGCACAGAGAGAGAGCGAGCACAGGCAGGGGGAGCTGCAGGGAGAGGGAGAAGCAGGCTTCCCGCTCAGCAGGGAGCCCGATCCGGGACTCCATACCAGGATCCTGGGATCATGACCTGAGCAGAAGGCAGCCGCTTAACTGACTGAGCCACCCAGGCGCCCCATGGCGAGGTTTTCTTGTCTTCTTTTGTATCAGTACACTATCGGCCATACCTAGAACACTGCTTAGCACCAGCACTTCTTGTTCATGTGCCCAGTGTAATTGCAAGCAGCCCCGAACTCAGAAGGGCCCCATACTTGGAATTTAATGTTCTGCAGTTGCTATCTTGAAATGTAATTTTTTTTTAAGATTTTATTTATTTATTTGACACAGAGAGACACAGACAGAGAGAAGGAACACAAGCAGGGGGAGTGGGAGAGGGAGAAGCAGACTTCCTGCTGAGCAGGGAGCCCGATGCGGGGCTTGATCCCAGGACCCTGGGATCATGACCTGAGCCGAAGGCAGATGCTTAACGACTGAGCCACCCAGGCACCCTTTGAACTGTAATTCTTGAATGTAATTCTTAATGATTTTCTCTTTGAGTTTGCATTATAAGTGAAGTCCAATTAGACAGTGAAGTATGTGTCTAGGTCTTGGAGCCTGAGCTCTAAGAGTCTGCCTCCTGCCACCTCCCTGTCTTCTCTGAAAGGTTCTGAGCTCACTGATCCCCTGACTCCAAGGATCCTAGATTCTGCCGGGTTTCCCTGTGTTGCCTTCAGCCCTTGGCATCTTGGGTAGGTCTGGGCAATGACAGTTGGACTGGCATTATCATAATGCATTTGGTGTGTGGCTCAGTGGAGTTGAGCCTCTTTTTCTGCCCCATTAGGTACCAAAGCTAAGTAAATATTACAAGCTCTAGTTCTATACACCTTCATTATATAACGATCAATTTCTCCCTCTTATGTGTTCTGAAATGTATTAAGATCTAGTCATTTTCTTCTGCTATGGCCTACCTGGTTTCTGGCCAGTTTTTAATTCTTTCCAATCATCCCAAGCTCTAGGGTTAGGCTCTCTTTCTCCCAGCAAGCCCTGTGGCTCTCCATCTTTCTCAGAGTGTTCTTACATATCCTTATTTTGTAGCGGTATGTGTTCTATGCCACATTCCTTTTATGGAAACAATAATTTACAAGTTGAGTTTTAAAGAAAAGTTGTTAGGAACTGAAAATAAACCATGGATAGTGTCCCTACTATAAGCCTTCAAAGATATGTCAGTTTTCAGGAAATATGTTTACATTTTAAAGAAAGTATTTGATTTAGGGGCCTGGGTGGCTCAGTTGGTTAAGCATATGATTCTTGGCTTCAGCTCAGGTCCTGATCTCATGATCCAGGGATCAAGCCCCCTCCTGTTCCATGCTCAGCGTGGAGTCTGCTTCAGATTCTTTCTCCCTCTCCCTCCCCTATACCCCTCCCTGCTTGCGCTTGCTCTCTCCTTCTCTCTCTGAAATAAATAAATAGGGGCGCCTGGGTGGCTCAGTTCGTTAAGCGTCTGCCTTGGGCTCAGGTCATGATTTCAGGGTCCTGGGATCAAGCTCCGTGTCCATGTCTACTCCCTGCTCAGCGGGGAGTTTGCTTCTCCCTCTCCCTCTGCCCCTCCCCCTGCTCATGTTCTCTCCCTCTCTGCTCTCTCTCAAATAAATAAAATCTTTAAAAATAAATAAATAAACAAACTATTTTCCTTCAAAAAAGAAGGTATTTAAATAGTGTATTTCTAAATTTTAATGGTACAATAAGTATTTCCATCTAGTTATTGCAGGACACATAACCTTTTGAAGTCACTCTACAAGTATCTTTCAGCATTTTGATGTATGAAATGGTTCCCCAGAAATAAATTTAATCATTTGAAAAGTATGATTACAAAATACTTATAGAAAAGCAAATGAGATCTTTGTTCAGATACTCCTAGGATTATTAAAAAGCATATATTCACATGAGAGACTCTGAACTCTGGGAAATAAACTGAGGGTTACAGAAGGGAGGGGGTGGGGAGCCGGGTGATGGGCATTAAGGAGGGCCCATGTTGTGATGAGCACTGGGTGTTATACACAACTAATGAATCAGTGAACACTACATCAAAAACTAATGATGTACTATATGCTGGCTAACTGAACATAATAATAAAAAAATAAAGTTATAAAATAAAATAATTATAAATTATTTTATAATTATAAAATAAAATTATAAACTTACAATTACATTAAAAATAAAACAAAGGTAATACATACTCAAAAATAAAAACACCCCATATATTCATTTGCTGACCAGTTAGTCATCAAAATATATTTACCATCTTTTTTGTAGCAGTCTCTAGAGACAGGGAAAAATAACAAACTTTGAAGATATACCAAACTTCAGGAAAGTTACAAACAGAAATACTAAGTAATAACAGCAGACATGTGGAAGCAGTGCTACTTAAAAGTGCCAAGTGGGATAATGGAACAAATACAACTAATATGTGTTTAGTGCCCACGATGTGTGGGGCTTCACACCAGGCACTGGAGGTAGGAAGGTGAAGGAGAAGCACAAGATTCTGGATGTCAAAGTGAAGGGATTGAAATCACATGAAATTCACGTGGGAAACTGCAACGGGAATAACCTCTTCCACATATTCTGGGATAAATGAGAGAAAAGTGGGGAGTGAAACTGATATCGTTTCATTTATTGAGCATAAAAACCTTACAAAAATAATAACTAATGTTTATAGATTGTTCATCAGGGGCCAGGAACTCAGTTATGAGCATTCAAGGAATTATTTCATTTAACCCACAGAAAATCACATGAAATAAAGACTCTCCTTTTCTTTTCTTTCTTTTTTTTTTTTTTTAAAGATTTTATTTGCCACAGAGAGACAGCAAGAGAGGGAATATAAGCAGGGGGAGTGGGAGAGGGAGAAGCAGGCTTCCCACGGAGCAGGGAGCCTGACATGGGGCTCGATCGCAAGACCCTGGGATCATGACCTGAGCCGAAGGCAGATGCTTAACGACTGAGCCACCCAGGTGTCCCGACTCTCCTTTTCGTCCACTTCTAGATTTTTGCCCTGAGGCTGGGAGTTTAACTAACTCACTAAATTTACACAGCTGTTAGTGGCAGACTAATCCCCGAGGCTGTGCCTTTAATAACGACACGCGGTGATCTAAGGTTGCGTCTTAGGATGAGAAAAACAGTGAGGGGACTCAAGCCTGTAGTAACTAACATTCTCAGGCTCACAAAACTTTTATGAGCAAGAAATGCTATTAAAAGTCGCATCTACATGATTTCAAATTACCCGTTTTTTCTACTAAATCAAAGCTACCTCCCAATGAGATTAAAATGGAAGTTTGGGGTGATGAGCAAAAGCTAGAAGTGAGTGGAAATAAGGTTGACCGGGCAGCGGGGTGAGAAATCAGTGGGAGGCTGTATAATTCCTACTTATGCAAGCTGTGTATTTTTATGTTATAGTTTGACACCTTTTCCACATTTCAATCTGCATGAATTTTGGAAGAATTAATTTAATGAAAAAGCATATTTAATCTTTCAGAAGAAGGAAAAAGCAATATTTATTTTTATTTCTCCATCCAAATATCACAGACTCTACAGTGGCTAGACTCTAAATGAATACTTTAAGTAAATATCACTGTAAATCTTTCAAGAAATATGAGTTCTTTAGATCTTCAAGGCAAATAGTATGGTTTCCAGAAAGGATGTGCACTTATATGGCACTTGGAGGGGAGTAACTCATTTTCCTTCAAGATGTTGGATGAACTTCTATTTTATGCCCAGTATTTCCCATGCTGCCCTGACACGTTCACTGGAGATCATTTTTTGGAGCAGTGGCTAAGGGAACATTTGAATTTGTGTGTATGTGGCTGTGGCATTTAATTACGTTTTGTAACCATTCTTGGTTAAGTTTTCTGAGATGTAATGCTAATATTTTATTTCTCTTTCAATTTCATGCTTTGAAAGGCATCTCTGAACTAAAAACTAAAATGTGCACATGTTCTCTTTCTTATGCTTAATGCTAACGTGTAATTTCTTAAATAAGCCTAGACTAATTATTAGAGACCAAGAGCTACACTATTAAGTGTATTTCTTGATTACTTGTCATTTGCTCTGTTTGAAATCTTTGTATGCCTTGTCTCACTTAAGTATTTTTTAGATATTACTGTAATTAGCCCTGCTTTACAACTTTAAGTAAGTCCCCAAAGCCAAAGAGAGAGTTTGAGTTAGAATTTTATCCGTGGACTCCAGGCTTACTCCTATCATTTGCATTCCTGACTTCCTTATTGTGGTACGTTTTTAAGCCAGATTATGTTCTTTTATGTAAAACTATATTTTCTTAAATACTTCAGAATGTCAACATAAGAGCTACATTTATTTTTATAATCACAGAATGGTATTCAGGTAACAAAACAGCAATAATTATGTAAGCTGCTTCAAACACAATTAAAAATGAAGAAAAATACTCCACATATAATTAATTTGTGTTGTTTATGGCCCACCAACAGGAAATGTTTTCAGTGTCTACCCAATTTCACACTCCCATACTCTACCAGGTGAAATGAGTAGCTATTTCATATAGCACCAGGCCAGAACTATTTAAAGATATAATGCATGCTAATTATATATATCTGATACAGCCTTGTATTTCAATGTTTTATTTTCTTTCCAAAGAAGGGGATTTTCTTCCTTCCGGACAGGAAAACGAATGTACTGGAACTAACCGGGTTTGTGTCATAATCTTGATCTTCCTCCTTCTGTTTTCCTCATGTATCACATCTTTTCTTGGTTTCTTTTTCCTTGTATTTTTCAGCCTTGGCAATTTCTTTTACTTCCACATCAAATTTTCTTCCAGTCTGGTATGCAGTAAAATCTGTTTTTTATTTGTCCTTTGTTTTACTAGCCTCTTTTTACAATACGGCCACTTGTTGTCTACAGCAGTATTTTCACATCTTATAGTTTCTTTGCAACATAGCCATTGGTTAGGCTCAGATGCTTTCTTTGGTTTGGAGGTGATGCTAAAAAAACAAGAAAACGATTAGAGAATGCTTATTGGGTGCACTGGGGTCCCTGCTATTCCCTCTTATTTCCCTTTTAGGAGCAATACAGACTTTCACTTCTCTCTGTGACAGTCCTTAGCCACTTTTCTGTATTTAGTCTTCTTTTCTTTAGCAAATCTGTTCTTTCAGAATGCATATTATGACATTTGCCTCTTGATTACTTAGTATCCTTTTGGCTTCTTTTATCTATCTATCCATCTATCTATCATCTATCTATCTTCATTATTTATCTATTTATTTTTTGCCCAGTTACTGCCCAGCTGTCTCTTCTCCTGGCACTGCCTCTGCCCAGAGTAAATTTTGAATAAGTGTTTTAGAAAAAAAAATTACAGCTAGCATTCCATTGAGCCTTTGTATATCTGAGAATGGCTTTCAGTTATCTTGGTAAGTAAAAGACAAACTGGATAATTAAAGAAATTGCAAGCCCCTTTAGTTTACTATAAAACTATAATTATTATTTATTTGTGTGCTGGGATCCAATATTAATAGAGAATAATTTCATGAATGGCCTAATTCTATTCCTCTTTATAGATAAGCCTAATTATGATGATTTTTTTGCTTTAGTGTTTATAGGATTCTTTACTGTCAAAATAGCAAGAAAACTAACAAAATTCAAGAAAAAAGAAACAAGAAAAAAAAAGTTCTCCCACATGTCAACGTAGCTTCCATAAAAATTGCAGGTCTCCAGGATAGCTGGATTTCATCTTCTTTCAGCATCAGAAGGGGTTTTATACTAAAAAATACACTACTTTTGAAAGGGCACACTTACTTTAGCAGAAGTTGTAGTATCAAAATTTATGTTTTATTGCTTTATTCTGTTCCTTTACATTATGTGGCTTGTGAAACCATTGTTTAGAGATTTCCTATGGCCTGTCAGTGTAAGAAATTCATGGGCAAATCTATGAGGTCTCATCATGGAAGAAGCTAAAAGTACTTACCTGTCAGTTGACAGTTCCTGACTGAGATGCTCTCAACCTCAAAATACCTGCAAAATGTAGGGAAAAAAGAGGTAAGTTTTTAAGATTTTCAGAATCTTAGAGTAAGTTCTCTAATCCTGATGATTTTGGACAAAGTAAAACAGCTGCAACCTTGCCCATGTTTCATTCGTAATACATCCTATTGTATGTATATACTACATTTTCTTTTTCCATTCTTCTGTTGGTGGATATTTGGGTTGTCTCTATATCTTATAGTGAATAATGCTATAGTGAACATAAGAGGGCAGACATCTCTTCAAGATCCTGATTTCAATTCTTTTGGAATATGCTCAGAAATAGAGTTGCTAAATCATATGGTAATTCTATTTTTATATTTTTGAGGAACCTCCACATATTAATGGCACCATTTTATATTCCCCTCAACAGTGTACAAGGTTTTCATTTTCTCCACATCCTCACCAACACGTTATCTTTTTTTTTTCCTGATAATAACCATTTTAGCAAGTAGGAGATGTCTCATTGTGATGGTTTTGATTTGCATTTCTCTGGTGATTAGGGATGCCAAGCACCTTTTCATATGCCTGGTAGTAATTTGTCTGTCTTTTTTGAAGAAATGTCTATTCAAGTTCTTTGCCCATTTTTAAATGGGCAGACTCCTATTTAAAAAGGCAGAAGGCAGATGCCAAACCAACTGAGCCACCCAGGTACCCCCCTTTTTATTTTTATTTTTTACACATTGCTAAGTTTATTTATGAGCTAATTATATGTGAAATATGGTGTGTGCCTGTTGGAGTATGAGGCTTGATTATGTTTTTAATCAAAGAAATTATTTAAGATATATTTCCATTTATCCAGTAACTGTTATCTATTGGGGGTGAGTGAAGGAGAACAGGTCTGGTGGCTATAGGCACAAGACCTCCTTAAGATTTGCTCTTTTATCTCCAGTGAAGCTTCTGGATAAACCCTGACTTGTTTTGTTTTTTTTTTTTTTTTTTGTTTTTCATTTGTTTGTTTTGCTATTGAGTTGTAGGACCCTTCTGTGTTTTAGGTATGAACACCTTATCAAGTAAGTGATTTGCAAATATTTGCTCCCATTCCATTTTCATTTTTGATTGTTTTCATTCTCGATTGTTTCCTTTGCTGTGTGAAAGTTTTTCATTCTTGATTGTTTCCTTTGCTGTGTGAAAGTTTTTAGTTTGATATAGTCCCACTTGTCTGGTTTTTATTTTGTGGCCTCTGCTTTGGTATCATATCCAAGAAATCACTAAAACCAATGTCAAGGAGATTTTCCCTGATATTTTCTCCTATGAGTTTGTATTTTAGTCTTTAATCCAGTTTGTGTTGATTTTTGTATATGGTACAAAATAAGGGTCCAGTTTCATTCTTTTGAATGTGGATGTCCAGTTTTCCCAACACCACCTGTTGAAGAGACTGTCCTTTCCTCACTGAGTATTCTCGGCACTCTTGTTGACAGCTGTATGTGGGCGGGGCAGGGGTAGAGGAAACTCTGGTGGAGGTCCTTAGTGGTCCTGTTATGCAAATCGGTCATCACAACTGAATACGGGGGCAAAAAAGTAATTGAACCATGTAGTAGCTGCTTCACTCTGAAGGTTCCCTCAGGATAACTGCAGCTCTGTGCATGAACTCATACAGTTTTATTGGGTAAAGTGGATGATTAGAGCTCTTAGGGACAAAATGGTCACAACCTGTTCTCAAACCTTAAATGGGCAAGAAGCTCCGCTCTCTGGCATAATACTTTTTGGCAACGAAAAGATAGAGTAGCCAAATAAATAAATAATCCAGCAATGATTAAAAAAAGAGAAGAAAAAAGGAAAATACAAATGAAGTTTGTATCTAAAAGGAAGTACACGTGCAGAAACAATATGCAGAATGATTACAAATTAATAGGAATTTTACCTGAGATGTTTTGTTAGGTTGCCTTCAGTTAACAAGTTAAGGCATTTGGGGAACTAAAACTTTTTGGTCTAACAGTATACTCTACCATTTAATTGACTGCCTGGACACAAACCATTCCATAATTCTGAACCTGCTGCTTCTTCATGAATAAACGTGAAGGTTGCTTATGTGATTGTTTTTAGAGCACATATTTTATTATTTTTTCATGATAATTTCATGGCACAACACCATGCATTATTAGGAGTAAGTGATCTTTAATAAACCTTGGGAAACGATTATACTTTCTAAAAGAAAATTTCCAAAGTTAATAAAATTCAACCGTATCAACAGATGTGATAAACATATTTAATTTTTTTTGCAAAAGCTGCATTTTATTTCCTCTTTTACATTTGACAACACTGCATTATGTATAAAGCCATAAACCTGTAACATTTACAAGCATCACCTCATTTGCAAGTATCCCAGAAATACAACCGAACATATGGGTAAACACACAATGTTTCCCAAGGCACAACTCATCTACAGCATGCAGCGCAGAATGTGGAGCATGGCTAGAGGCAGAAGTCCCTGCTGTGATGAGGTGCCTTTCCTTGGTAGACTAGTTTAATATCTGGCCCTACGGTGGTGGCAACCAAAAGATACTGTTGAAAGTGAATGCTTAGCTTCATTGTACTTCCATGTAATTGTCTTAGAACATGGTAAGTGATATAATAAAAGGGAGGAGTTGGTAGACTAGTATCAAGAGATGCTCATCACAGGGTGCCTTTCTGGTACTGTCAAGTTAATTATAGTCAGGATATTTTCCAGATTTTCCTAGAAGTTTTCATCAAAATTCTCCATAGGTTGTCACTAACAACTCCTGAATATGGGGCATGTGCTCTGGTATTAGTTTGGGGTTTTTTTTGGGGGGGGGCGATATTTTTTCTGTACTTAATATGAATACTTGTTTACCCGTAAAATGTTATAAATCATTGTTAAAGTCTTCAAAGTGATACTCCGGTTAATGATGCGGTTGACCCCTAATCATCTCTTGGCCTCCTAAGAATTAAAGTAGTTCAGTAACATAAGGACAGTGATCAACAGATCCCAATAGTACAGGGTATCTCTTTTGTTTTACTTTTTTCCTTTTTTTTGTTTACTTTGTTAGAGTAAAGCCATCAACATTCTTCATTCTTTTCATCTGTTTCAACAAAAATCACATGAATATCCCTTATCTTTCTATATATGTCCTGTTATGTCATGTTCTTTAAAAACAACAAATAAAATATAATGATATCTACCATCATGAAAGAATTAAGAATCTTTCAAAGTGCTTGTTTGGATTTATTTCAGATTTGACTTGGAAATTATACTCTTATCAACCAGTGTCATTATTTAACTAGCCCTATAAATAAGCTTTATTTACTTGAAGGTTATTATAAATAATGAGATATTACTAAAATCTTCTTTTAAGTGTATTGCTATAGTCCAAGGGAAGGCTAGATTCAAAGAAGTTAAATTTTTCTTGCATGTGACATCTTTTATCACTATCAAAGTGGGCAAGACACATTGCTTTGTGATTTCTAAAGAAAGACAGCCTTAAATATATTTGTGTAGAAATCAGAACACTTATAATAGGATTTTATCTAACAATCCATTTTAAAGTTTGCATTGGAGTTATATATTTTTATTTATAGTGACCCATCCCTTTTAGAGTATGCAACAAATTCAACTTTGTAATTAATTTAAAGGTTATTTATTGTCTGAGGACGACAGTTAAATATTGCAAAAACATATTTAAAAGGTATGCAAAATGGAAGTAGACAGGACACAGCAATGTAGAAGGTTATTTAAAAACTGATTTGGACTCATGTCAATTTTGAGACTAAAGCCAATTAAAGAAAAACAAGTAGATGTGACAAGAAAGAGCCATATGTCAACACCTATTTCTTTTTAGATTTGTTTGAGAACTAGTTAAATGTTTGTGAAATAGCTAATGCCAAACCTTTGTCAGAGCAAATTTATTTAAATTAAAAATATTGATTAAATTTATTACCTGTAGCCTTTATGGAAGTGAACTTTTATCATAAAGAGAACTGCTCTTAGCTTGCTTTCTATGCATATCTGACATTAGTGTTTATTAGATTACCCTATTAGATCTGGCCATGGTAGAATTGTGCTGAAAATGTCAACTTCACCCTTAAAATTAGGTGTAATATGGTGTTTTCCCCTCAAAAGTGGTAACAATAAGTAACTAGAATGAACTTTGGATGGCTTTTTAAACTTTGACTTTTGGTGGCTACTTTTAACCCCAGTACCTTAGCAATAATTTACACTTCTATCTTATCTATTTTATTCTTCTAAATTTTATCACCATTACATCAATGTTTAGAACTAGAACCATTGGTAATTTGATAACAATATTCTCTGAGAAACCATACAGAATGGACAATAATTATTCTACCATTTTGCCACATAAGAGACAGTTACCAAAGGTTGGATAAATTTGAGTTATTATTAAAGAGTAACCTCTAATAAGAGGTTCAAAAATGTATAGGAATTAGTTAAGATTCCAACAGTTGGGATTGGAAGCTTTGTTTCTCATAGGTTAGCTACATAAGTTGCATTTTATTTGTAGATCAACTTTATTGATTTGAACACATATATGTTGCTTATTTATTATTTGTGTATATACTGAGTTTCTACCATGAGTCTCACCGTGATCTAGAACTAGGTAGGACTAGGTATTATAGTGCTGAAAAAAACTAGACAGTTTCTAAATTCATGAAACTTGGTTTCTGGAAGAAGTAGGCTATAAGCAATCATATATACATATGTAATACATACACACATATATGTATGCATGTGTGCATGCGTATCAGAGGTACTGATGAATGCTGTGAAGAAAACAAATAGAAAAAAGGGATATGTTTATAAGATTATCAAGGCATCTATGATGGTCATTATTGTACATGGTGATCATCATTTAATAAAGTTGGTTGTAAAGGCAAATTTTTCTTGGCTGAGAATATGCTCAGCACCAGATTCCTCCTGGGACTGAGCATAAACTAGATATTAGACTCAACAGTTAAAAAACAAATGAATAAATGAATATCTGTTGCAATTGAAGGAGAATAAAAGTTTGTTTTTTCTTTTTTCTTTTCTTTCTTTTGCTGTTTATGAAAGGGAAAGAGGTAAGCAGAATGAGAAAAAAATGTCTCAATTCTATTGTTTCTAAACTAGGTTGTGGGGCATGACTTGAAACATCAGAATTTTTTTCCACTATTATACCCCAGGATAGAATTAGCCCATTCAGGCATAGACGATAGAGAATTGGAGTCCTTTGCCATAGGCTTCTGTCTTTATAAAATGTAATTGGTATTTTAACAAGTCTGAGTGTTTATTGTGCTCAAATCATAGCATAGATTTTCGCCTCCCACTTTCCGTTACAATTTTACGAAGTGGAGAAAATCTTCCCCTTTCCTTGTATCAGTGCTCCAGCTCACTATGACTTCTGCTTGCTTTAGGATAGAAGGCATGCTTGCAATCACTTTAAAATCCCAAGCGAAATGTCAATCCTGTAAATAGAATGCCCAGGTCAACAAATAATACAATGCAAGCTCTGAACTTGGTTTAATTTCAAATATTCCCCCTTCTGCTAGAAAAGCGTGCTTTCAGAGCAAGCCTTCAGAGAATAAGGCATTTGGCTCTCTCCCTACTCATTTTCTGCTTTCTTCACTAGTGGCTGTTGAGACAGAGAGAGAGAGAAAGAGAGAGGGAAGGTGGGTGGTTTGCCAACTTTCTGACATCCATTATTTGTTCAGTTTCTCTTACACATGGTACACCAGCATTTCCTGTCACAGGATGCTATTGAAGTCACTTGGCTTACAGCCACAAGAACATGAACCTTGGCCTTCCTGAGGCATTCTCCTAAATTTGAAGGTTTTAGACTTGGTAACAGCTCATAAGAACACATTTGTTTCAGATTAAAACTAACTTATCTCCAACTTTACAATTCAATCACAGGACACAAACTGTATTACATTAAATATATGTATTTATATTTATGAGAGTCGGAGACTCAGACTCTTCTTTGAATGACAGTGTATAAAAAAGACATCAGGGCAAATCACTGCTTTCGACATGAATGTTCGCAGGGCAGTTGCCCCTTGTGTCTGTTGCATCCTATCAGATAGATGTGGCTGATAGCAGAGACAATGGATGCTATTTTAGTCCATCTGGGCTGCTGTAACAGAATACCGTAGCCTGGGTGGCATGGAAGCAACACACATTTATTTCTCAGTCTGGAGGCTGGGAAGTCCAAGATCAAGGCACCTGGTGAGACTGGCTTCCTCCTGCATAGACAGACTTCTTCTTGCTGTGTCCTCACATGGTGGAAGGACAAGAAAGCTCTCTGGGATCACTCTTATAAGGGCACTAAGCCCAGACAGAAGGCCTCTGCCCTATGACTTAATCATCCCCCAAAGGCCTTATACCATCCTTATACTATCACACTGGAGATTGGGATTTCAACATATGCATTTTGGAGGAACATAAAACATCCAGTCCACTGCAGATGCTGATGGCTGCTTTTAGATCACTAACTGCCAGAGCTGTCTAACCACCTTTTTTCCAGGCAGAGGGGTGGACCTGGGCTCAGGCATGGGCTCAGCTTTCTTGCAGTCCCCTTTTCACTTTGTTCTAGGAGTTGAGGGCTTCCTACCTACTTTCCGTCTCCCTCATTTTCAATTTGCAAGGGTGTGATAATTTCCAAGTGGTTTATTTTCTTTTACTAAAGTCCCATATTAAAAGCTAGAACTTGCATTTTTATTGACTCAGCTATTTTCTCTGGTTCAGGGGACACATTAAAATTAAAACTTTAATGGAAATTTCATCTACAGTGTAGAATAAACCTCTCTAAGACAATGATTCAGAATGAATCAGGTTCAAAGATTCAGCTGAATCTTCACTTTCCCAGCTGCCACAAGAACGGCAAAATTATTTTGAATGTTTCTTATCCCATACAGTGAACATTTTAGCATGTTTATCTATTATGTTATTTTTCAAATTGTAAATGAATTTTAAGTGTGCAATTCACTGCTACTGTTGATTTTTATACTGGGCTTTTTATAGTGGTTTTCATAATAATTTGTAAAAATTCTCTGTATAAATTTCTATCTGTTCAATGTATAGAGTAAATCAATTCATCATTTTTCTCAGTTATTTGCCTTTATTTTAAAATTATTTTGAAGGATATATTTTATTAGCCAATATTTCTCTCAATTCTTCCAGTTTATGGTAATATATTTTCTTGATTAACTCTATGATAGAAAGTATATAAAACTGATAAGTATATAAAAAATAATAAGCAACTCATCATATATATGTGTGTGAATAGACATCATATCTATATGTTGTATATATGTTTTATTAATTTTTAGCCATCTGTGTTTTTCTGAAATGTCTCTTGAGTATTTTGATTTAATATTTAATTGATACATTGCTGGACTGTATTTGTCGCCTTTAGGGCTGCTGCATCTATTTTATAAGTAATATAGACTAAATACTTCTTTTTTGCCTATCACTGGCAAGTTTTGGAATGAGATGTATATCAGTATGTAAACTGGATTGAGGCACTTTTATTTTTTTGTTATGGCTGGAAATAATTGAAACAAATGTGATATTAATCACCAATAATTTTCAAGTGTGCAAGCTGGAGCATCTCGTTCATGTAAAGAAGATCATTAAATCTTGGAAGATATTAGGCACACCAAGGTGAAGGTAAGCAATAAAATAGTTTTACTTCACATTAAATACTACAAGAAATGTTCAATGACCTGTATATATATTTACTAGGAAAAACAACTGGCCAAAATAACAAACATATGTTGAGTCTGTATGATAAGAAATACAACAAGGTTCAATAAATCATATGGCATTTGATATATAATTTTTTGACTGAGAATTAATGAATCAATGGTGGATTTATGCATCTCCTGAGTAGTTTCATAGGGAGTATAAAGCATATCTTGAAGGAATTTTATCCACTAAAGAGAAAAAAACTGTGAGGGGTTTTGTCTTTTTAATCCTAATAGTTAAAGGGTTCATTTTGCTACCTTAATAATCATACTCTGCTTTGTCAAGACACAGAATGTAGATAAGAGATCCCTGCATGACAAATAAATAGATATAAGAAAGTAGCAGTTCTTACCTCGGCTTATTTCATAATACGGTTTCTAATTCATCTAATTAGAAGAAAACAGGCTGTAAACAGGCTTCCACATATTTTGTCAGATCAAGAAATTGAGAGAATACATACACTGTGTCTCCATGTTTAACACATGCTTAGCACACGTTATGTCCTCAATAAAGTTAAATTATTCTAAATTAATCAGACGCATAGTGTATAGTTACTGCATGCAAAATCTAGCAAGGAAACAGAAGTTAGAAAGTCCCAGTTGTTTCCACAGATGGTTTAGATTTTAGTAGCAAGTATGAGAGAAAAAGACAACTATTGCACAAAATGGTATAAAATAAATATCACAAGACAGATTTAAACAATATGCCATGGACATTCAAAGCAGGAAGAAAATATAGAAATTTCTGTTGGAAAATAAAAATCAGAAGTTTAAAAAAATTATGAGGCAAAAATGTGAACCGCAAAAATGTTAAGTCGAAATAACCATAGAAAATATAGCTAAAATGAAGAAATATGAAGGTTTACAAATATTGAGACTCAGTAAGGAAGGAATGATTAGATGGCTAATTAATTCAATAAACATATGTTGAGCTGCTGGGTTTAAGATAAATAAGATTAACACAGCCACCAGCTTCTAATCACTCACATTTTAGAGGGAGAAACAAATAAGTAAACAACCACTTTTAATAAATTTGATAAATTTAAAAGGGAATACCATAAATGTGGGTACAGCTAACTCAGCATTTGTGGATCAAGGGCAATTTTCTTCGGAAAAACAAAGAAAGAAAGACAGAAAGGTGGATTCTATAGTGGCTGCTGAAAATGTGCAGGACTTCTGCAGTTGAAGTGAGGGCTGGAACAATATGAATGTACTTCTCTGCAAGCATGTCAATTCATCCATAATGGCACCCTGGCACTGTGTTGTAAATATTTGTGTAACTAGTTTCTGATTCCTTCACTTGACGTTTGCAACGTTGTGCATTTTTTATCTCTCTATTGCATGCTTGGCTAGCATTGTGAATGCTATCATGTTTACTGTCTCTTGTTTTTGATACTATTTTTTGTTTTACGACTTAGAAAACAATTCAGACTTCCTTATGGGGAGGGATGATGATAGCATGCAGTTTTAAATTACTCTATCTTCCAAATCCTCCAGGAAAAACAAGCCGGGATAGCAAAACAAATAAATTTTACATGGATAACATCATTAATAAAACTGTATGATAAGGAATCTCCATGAAACACAAGATGAATGGGAGAGATGAACCCACACCCTCAAAAGAAACAACCCAGGTTTACCAACAGTGCATAGGTGGTGGAGTGAAGAGACAAAGGATCTTTAACAATCTAAGAAGCACAGGAACATAGAATTTGCCAGTGGATATTCACTTGCAAAATGAGAGGACCCCTTTTCAGCTGGTAACTCTGGTAACTACCAGTGAAATAGGGAGAAGTCTCCACAAACTTCAATTTTTTTTTAAACAGTTCTATTAAAAAATAATTCACATCCCATAAAACTGACCTATTTTAACTATAGAATTTATTTTGTGTGTGTGAATTTACAGTTATATGACTGTCACAACAATCCAATTTTAAAATATTTTTTCTGTACTCCAAAAAGATCCCATTTATCTTTCCTAGTCACCCCATGTTCCCAACCCTAGTTTTAAGCAACCACTACTGTACTTCCTGGCCTTTTTATGGACAACTCATATAAATGGAATCAAAGAATGTGGTTGGTTTTTGTTTGTTTGTTTTTTTATGTGTGCCTGAATTATTTTGCAAAGTAAAATACTGTTGTGAGTCATCCATATAGCAGATATCAGTACTTTGCTCCTTTTTATTGCTGAATAGTATTCCACTGAATGGATAAACCACATTTCGCTAATTTCTCACTGGTTTATAGACACTTGGTTGTTTTTAGTTTGGAGGCATTATAAGCATTACATATAAGTCTTTGTGTGGCCATGTATTTTCATTCTTTTGGTTAGATTCCTAGGAGTGGTATTGCTGGGTCATGTGGTAAAGCTACATTTATTTGGAAAGTACCAAACTGTTTCACAAAGGAAGCTTCCCATTTTACTTGTCCTCTTTCAGTGTATGAGGTTATCAGTAATTCTCTACCCTTCCCACTGTCTTTTCTAGTCCAATCTAGTGGGTATAAAGTGGTATATCATTATGGCTTTAATTTCCATTCTTACAAATACGATGCTGAGCATCTTTTCCTTTGTCAATTGGCTCATTTCATATTTCTTTGATTAAATGTCTATTCAAAACTTTTGCCAATGTAAAGTGGGTCATTTGTTGTGAGACAGGAATCCATCAAAATCCTAGAGGAGGACACAGGCAGTAACCTCTGTGACCTCGGCTGCAGCATGACATGTCTAGACACGTCTCCAAAGGCAAGGGAAACACAAGCAAAAATGAACTATTGGGACTTCATTGAGATAAAAAGCTTCTGCACAACAAAGGAAACAGTCAACAAAACCAAAAGACAATCGACAGAATGGGAGAAGATATTTGCGAATGACATATCAGATAAAGGGCTAGTATCAAAAATCTATAAAGAACTTATCAAACTTAACACCCAAAGAACAAATAATCCAATCAAGAAATGGGCAGAAGACATGAACAGACATTTCTGCAAAGAAGACATCCAAATGGCCAACAGACACATGAAAAAGTGCTCAATATCACTCGGCATCAGGGAAATCCAAATCAAAGCCACAATGAGGTACCACCTCACACCAAGTCAGAATGGCTAAAATTAACAAGTCAGGAAATGACAGATGTTGGTGAGGATGTGGAGAAAGGGGAACCGTCTTACACTGGTGGGAATGCAAGCTGGTGTAACCCCTCTGGAAAACAGTATGGAGGTTCCTCAAAAAGTTGAAAATGGGGTTACCCTATGACCTGGCAACTGCACTATTGGGTATTTACCCCAAAGATACAAATGTAGTGATCCGAAGGGGCACCTGCACCCCAATGCTTATAGCAGCAATGTCCACAATAGCCCAACTATGGAAAGAACAGAGATGTCCATCGACAGATGAATGGATAAAGAAGATGTGTATATATATACCATGGAATACTACTCAGCCATCAAAAAAATGAAATCTTGCCATTTGCAATGACTAGAGGATGGAACTAGAGGGTATTATGCTAAGCAAAATAAGTCAATCAGAGAAAGACAAGTATCATATGATCTCGCTCATATGTGGAATTTAAGAAACAAAACAGAAGATCATAGGGGAAGGAAGGGAAAAATAAAACAAGACAAAATCAGAGAGAGAGACAAACCGTAAGAGACTCTTAATCATAGGAAACAAACTGAGGGTTGCTCTTGGGGAGGGGTGGGAGGATGGGGTAACTGGGTGATGGACATTAAGGAGGGCACATGCTGTAATGAGCACTGGGTATTATATAAGACTGATGAATCACTGAGCTCTACCTCTGAAACTAATAATACACTATATGTTAATTCATTGAAATTAAATAAAAAAGGGGGGAGTAAAGTGGGTCATTTGTCTTCCAGTTATTGGGTTATAAGATTACTATTCTTTTGTAAGTTTCTCCTGACAGCACATTCTTAATAAATCCCTGACACATGAACCGTTTTCTGCTTCTGGGGAACCCAAACTAAGATACGTGATCCGCACACACACAGTATGTATGTAAGTACGTGTATATGTAGAAGCAATGATGGGCAGGGGGTTATTTAATATTGCCTGATATGTATTGCTATCTTGCTTCAATTACTGGCAATGAAGCCTTGGATGGAGAGAGAAGTTAGTTCAATTTGGGGACAACTGAGGAGAATAGAGACAAGAAAAATGAGATGGGGGGGCACCTGGGTGGCTCAGTCGTTAAGAGTTTGCCTTCGGCTCAGGTCATGATCCCAGGGCCCTGGGATCGAGCCCCGCATCGGGCTCCCTACTCAGAGGGAAGCCTGCTTCTCCTTCTCCCACTCCCCCTGCTTGTGTTCCCTCTCTCGCTGTGTCTCTCTGTGTCAAATAAATAAATCAAAAAAAAAAAAAAAAAAAGAAAGAAAAATGAGATGGGACTCAAATTAACAAATTTAAAGTTCAATAAGTAAAGTGAAACACAGTTCATTAAAATTCATAGTCATGAACAAAAGCAATAGTAATAGAAATGCAGTAAGAAGGTACTGAGTTTTCTTAAGAATAGTCCAGGTACCAAGTGATGTGAGTTAAAGAACTATTGGCAGGAGTGCTGATAGGGATTAAACCAGTTTCTAAAGAGGTATAAAATTTGGATTGGCAGAAAGAAATGGTTAAGAGTATTCTCTTTGGTGGAGCCATGTGGGCAAAAATGCAAAAGCTACAATATTCAAAGACCAGTTTATGCTAATAGATTAATAAAAATGACACCGGTAGCTATTAATTATTGAGATTGCCATGAACCAGACACTCCTAAATGTTTCACGTGTGTTGTCTTTACTAACAATGCTGTGAGATAGGTATTGTTATTCTGCTCTATTACACGTGAGTCTAAGCTAAACAGAGAATACATATTTGCTCAATCGCATGTAGAAGATTAATATTCACAAATAATATATTTCTGGAAGGAAAATTAGATATTGATTTGGGAAAGCTGGTTAAAAGAAGTGGACTTTTAATGTTTTACACAAATTGAAGATACTGAACGTTTATACAATGGTGAGGACACCATTATACAGTTGCTCAGTGTATATGCTGTGGTTGTTAGTTTCATCAGGGTCTGAAATTTGTCAGAGATGCAAAGTAGTTAAGAATCAAATTAGAGCATTTAGAGCTACATTGAAGCATTTTTACCTCTGCCTCTGGACATAAGAAGCAACAACACCAGCCTTTGCACCACCGCATTATAAACCCTACTTGGTCTGAAAATCCATTGGTAAATTTATGTCTCTATTTACCCCTGCATCTTTACAAATCACATTGAAGTAATATTTTTAGAACATTAATTAAATGTGTGTGAAATGCACAAAAATAAGCCTTCAGTAAATATACTGGCTCATCAAAACATTTATGTTGGATGTTTTCCCAGAATTTAATAATAAGTTAGGAAGATGATATTATTGTTGGCATAATTCAAATTGTTGCAAATATTTTTTCAAACTTTAGATTATGAATATTGTTTCATTAATTTCAGTGCTAATGTTGTCTGTGTAGCTGCCATATATCTTTTTGATCAGGGAATCATTCCTTTCTTTCGTGATTATATATAGACATTCAGAGTTTGAGGGCATTCAGGACTATTTATCATTTTTAAATTCATAGGTTCTTTTCTATCTCCATATATGATCATCTTTGCTTTGTCAGAATGGTATTTTTCAGCAGTTTTGGTTTTTCTTGAAAATGTAAAAACAACCACCTCTACTATTCATGATACCTGAAATGATCCTTTTGATGTTATTTTTAGACAAATGTACATTCCTATTTAATAATTTTCACTTTAAGTCTAGATCAAATCCTGGAAACTTCCTTTGTTTATTTCTATATAGAATAAGTTGTCTAGGGTTCCTGGGTGGCTCAGTTGTTAAGCGTCTGCCTTCGGCTCAGGTCATGATCCCAGGGTCCTGGGATCCAGCCCCACATCGGGCTTCCTGCTCAGCGGGAAGCCTACTTCTCCCTCTCCCACCCCCCCTGCTTGTGTTCCCTGTCTCGCTGTGTCTCTCTCTGTCAAATAAATAAATAAAATATTAAAAAAAAAAAAAGAATAAGTAGTCTAGTCTGCCTTTCTGGATTCTCTATCCATAATGGCCAAGTATGTCCAATCCTATTTAAGAGTAAGTCTCATCAGATGCCGTTTTTCCTGAATTTACATCCTATATTGAATTATCTAATTTCAACCACTCCATGATCTTTTATGTAACTTTTCTTTACCCCTTTGTATGTCTGTCTTAAGTTGATTCTTTCTCTTAATCCTCTTTGAATTTTACGCCCATCTTGAATCCTCTCCTGACAATGGTTTGCACCTTTCTTGCTTAGAGGATATTTTCTGGCATACATTTTGTCTATCACATATTTACTACCTAGTGGTATGAGCACTAGCATGCAATAAATATATTGATAATATCACCCTGGGTGAATTATAGTGGCAGGAATTATCCCTTGAGAAATTACTCAGAATCCCTTCCTGTTATTTGTAACATATGTAAGATATGATTTGATATTTGAAAATTAGGTCATATCTGTATCAATGGAAATGTTCTATAGTTCCTGTGGTTGATAAAAGGGTGCTCTATTCTAATTTAAACAAACTAAATATTGGCTAATACTGCTTAGGTTTTATTCCAGGCCACTATAGTTTTAAGTTTTATAGTTTTAAGCTTATATTCACTACCAAAAATCTTTTAAAAAGACAAGGAAACTCCATTACGAGTGTTGGCTACTAACAGATGCACCATTTATTGGATCCTGCAGTATGCAATTTTTTTAAAAAGACTTTTTTAAAAATAAAGTTTTAGATTTACAAAACAACTGTAAAGATAGTAGAGAGATTTCCCATAAACCCCACACTCTATTTGCCCTATTATTAACATCTTACATTAGAATGGTACATCATTACACTTAATTAACCAGTACTGATATAGTATTAGTTAAATCCATAGTTTAGTTGTACTTCCTTAGTTTTTACCTAATGTCCTTTTTTTCTTTTTCTTTTTCTATCCCAGGATCTTATCTTCAATATCTCATTATATTTTGTCATGTGTCCCCTTAGGCTCCTGTTTGATAACCTTGACAATTTTGAGGAATGCTCAGATTTATTATAAGATGCCCCTCTATTGATGATTGATTGATGTTCTTATCATGATTAGATGGGGTTTCTGGGTTTGGGGGAGGAAATTTATAGAGGTAAATTAATTTTTTCATCACATCATATCAAGGTATATACTATCAACATGATTTATTAGTGTTGATGTTCATCTGGACCATCCAGCTGAGGCAGTGTTTGCCAGGTTTCTCCACTGTAAAGATACTCCATCTTTCTTTCCATGCTGTACTCTTTGGAAGGAAGTTACTATGTGGAGTGCAGAGTAGCTGCATAAATTATTTGGAATTCTTTTGCTTAAGAAACTAAGAAATTAACCAATTATCTATTTATCACATTGAAGCCTCCAACTATAAAAATGGAATTTTCTATTTCTCTCTCTCTTTTTTTTAAAGATTTTCTTTCTTTATTCATGAGAGACAGAGAGAGAGAGGCAGAGGCAGAGGGAGAAGCAGGCTCCCCACGGACTCGATCCCAGGACCCTGAGATCATGACCTGAGCCAAAGGCAGACACTTAACCGACTGAGCCACTCAGGCACCCCTAGACTCATAAATATTTCTTAAAGACTTTTTGGTCATAATCCAATACTACCTTATTCACTTGGTTGCTCAATTGTTCCAGTTTGGGTATTAGGAATTCTTTCAGTTGGATTTTGTGCCCCTTTGACATATCCCTATCTATCTATCTTTCTATCTGTCTATCTATCTATCTATCTATCTATCTATCCATCCATCCATCCATCCATCTATCTATCATCTATCATCTATCTATATTAGCAGTTCATTATTTTTTGGCACTATGAGATGTACCATGGTCATTTTGTATATTTATTGCCCCAGCCTGGAATCAGTCCTGTGCCTTTGAAGACTTCGTCGTTTTTATTGGAGAATAGTATTAGAAACAAAATTTGGGTACTAGGGTGCTCATTGCTACTGGGTATCATTTCTTTTAGGCCCTTTCAGCTATCAGAGCTGAAAAATATATGTGTATATACTAACCCAAGTTTGATGTTAGCTGTAATTTTTCAGATGTTCCTTATCAAATTGAGAGTATCCCTCTATTCATAATTTCTGAAAGATTTTATCGCTAAATGGTTGGTGAATTTTGTCAAAGGCTTTTCAGCATCAATTTATATTATTGATTATTTCTCTATCACATTATTTCTCTTCTTTTTTTTTTTGAAGATTTTAATTATTTATTTGACAGAGAGAGACACAGCGAGAGAGGGAACACAGCAAGGGGAGCGGGAGAGGGAGAGGCAGGCTTCCCACTGAGCAGGGAGCCTGATGCAGAGCTCAATCCCAGGACCCTGGGATCATGACCTGAGCCGAAGGCAGACAGTTAATGACTGAGCCACCCAGGTGGCTTTAGTTTGTTGATATGGTGGATTACCTTTATTGATTTTTGAATGTTAAACCATCATGGCATACTTGGGATAAATCTCACTTGGTTGTATGCATAATAATTTTAATATATTGTTGAATTTAATTCCTAATATATTTTGAGGATTTTTCCATCTGTGTTTATAAGAGATATTGGTCTATTGATTTTTTTTCTTGTAATGACTTTATCTGCTTTTGGTATTAGGTAATGCTGGCCTTATAGAATGAGTTGGGAAGTATCCCCTCTGCTTATGTGTTTTGGATGAGAGAATAGATAATTGGTATCATTTTGTCCTTAAATGTTCTATAGAATTCACTACTGAAACCATCTTAATTTGTTTTTTTTTTTTTTGTGGATATATCATTTTATTTTATTTATTTATTTTTTTTATTCTTTTGTTAATCCCCATACATTACATCATTAGTTTTAGATGAAGTGTTCCATTTCCATGATTCATTGTTTGTGCATAACACCCAGTGCTCCATGCAGAATGTGCCCTCCTCAATACCCACCACCAGGCTAACCCATCCCACCCACACCCCTCCCCTCTAGAACCCTCAGTTTGTTTTTCAGAGTCCATCGTCTCTCATGGTTCGTCTACCCCTCCGATTTTCCCTGCTTCATTCTTCCCCTCCCGCTACCTTCTTCTTCTTTTTTTTTTTTTCTTAACATATATTGCATTATTTGTTTCAGAGGTACAGATCTGAGATTAACAGTCTTGCACAATTCACAGTGCTTACCAGAGAATGCTCTAAATTTCTATGTACACATTGCATCTCACAATTTTGATAAGTTGAATTTTTATTTTCATCTATTTGAAAATAATTTAAATGCATCTTGAAATTTCTTTTTGACCCATATGTTATTTAGAAGTACTTTGTTGAATCTCAAAATGTTTTGGGATTCCCAAGCTATATTTCTGTTACTGATTTTTAATTTAGTTTCATTGTGGTCTGAGAATATATTTTGTATGATTTCTTTACTTGTAATTTTGTTAATGCATCCTTATGGCCCAGAATATGGTCTTATTTTTAAATGTTCCTTGTAATCTGAAAACAATGTGTGTTTTGGTATTTTGGGATTAAGTCTATAAATGTTAATTTCATCAACCTGATTGATGGTGATGTTCAGGTAAAATCTGATAGAACTGAAATAAGAAATAGAAAATTCCAGAGAACTTGGGTGGCTCAGTTGGTTAAGCATCTGCCTTCAACTCAGGTCTTGATCCCAGGATCCTGGGATCGAGTTCATGGGAAGCCTGCTTCTCCCTCTCTCTGCCTCTCATGAATAAAGAAAGAAAATCTTAAAAAAGAAATAGAAAATTCCATTTTTATAGTTGGAGGCTTCAATGTGATAAATTGACAATTGATTAATCAAACAGGCAGAAGATCAGTAAGGTATTTGTAAAAAGCAAGGAGGCTAGCATGGCTGGAGGAGAGTGAACATGTGGAGGAAATGTGCTCCATATGAGGAGGGTGGGCAGACCATGTGGGCCTTAAATAAGATGTGAAGAAAGGGACCCATCTGGAGGAAAGATGATGAGTTCATTTTTATAGATGACAAGTTCAAACTGAATATTCAAGATTCAAGTAAAGATGTCAAATAGACATCTGGGATATTAACAACTACATTATACAGCCTCTAAGAAATACTATGAAATAGTCATCCATGACTGAAATTATCATATCCTCCCACTGGTGGGAAATGTATTACAAATTCTTTGCAGAATTAAGGCCTCCTTGGGATTGTCTGTCATAAGTTGAAAACAGGGCCAATCAACATAATTTTGGCTTATTCTCTGCTTATCTTCAGCTGTTAAGGTAGGTACAGAGGTTGTAGGAAACTGTTTTTAACAGGGTTATGTGTGAAAAAGCAAACCTGGGATATGAAAGTTGAGTACATGTGCAAGAGAGTAATTGAGTTGTGCACTATGGATTTTAACCAGTTTAAAGGGGAAAGTAAAGGTATGAGGAAGATGAGGAATGTAAATAGAGTGTAAGTCTATTGATAAGTTATTTCTTTTAGAGTGCTAGTGAAAGTAAGCTAGTAAGATGGGACGTATTAGTACAAGAATATGATTTATGGGTGAGTATGT
This sequence comes from Neomonachus schauinslandi, assembly GCF_002201575.2. Classification (NCBI taxonomy): domain Eukaryota; kingdom Metazoa; phylum Chordata; class Mammalia; order Carnivora; family Phocidae; genus Neomonachus; species Neomonachus schauinslandi. Next base: position 54,759,177 of record NC_058415.1, on the reverse strand, counting down.
TGACAAATTATTGATTTTGTTAGTGATTGAAAGGTGGAGTGTGACCAGAGCTGAGAGTGGCTAAAATCAGGTAAAAGTCAAAGTCAATGGAGGAGAAGAGTTCAAAAAAATTAAGGTTAAGTGTCTTGGAAGGATCATCGAAGTGGATATTAAAATCACCAAGGATGAAGACAGTAGTTTTAGGGAGACTGAGAGTGACCCAGGTACTAAAACCTTCAAGGGACAAAATGGAGTGCTTTTGGGGTATTTAGAAGGCCAAAACTGAGAGAACTAGCATCTGATATAATCTGATGAAGTGCAGATTAAAGCTCAAGAGTTTTGCAAGGAAAAGGGAAATGTTTCGGAAGTAGGAATGAGAATAAGAAGGCACCCTGTTCCATCTTCAGGTCAAATGATACAAGGTGTATAGAAAATTTATTTTTAAAAAAAGAGTGAATAACTCAACTAAATTCACAAGTGACAGAGCTAGACTCACACTCAAATACCCCTGTGTTGAAAAACATGTATTCTTTTCATTTTTCCTTGGCAAAGCAAAACAAAATACTTGACTCATGGCCCAAACGTATTGCAAGCAAGGCTGAGAAATGTAAACGTTCTAGTGGGACCAAGAAAATGAAATGGAGTTGTGAGCATCTCACCAATCTGCCACAGATAGATAGAGTCTATTTGCATTCTTATGAAGAAAAAAAAAAGTAGTTCTGGGCTAGAAGGATGTAAAAAGGAAAGTAGGAAAGTGCATACAAATATGTTGAGAAAGAAATAGGGAGAAGTGTCTAAATATACCAATGAGCCAGACAGCAAGCTGTCAGATGAATTCAAAAATAAAAACGACAACTCATATGTCAAGGAATCTTGAGTGACTTGGTTGCTTAGAGGTACATTATTAATGCAGAAAGAATAAAACTTTAAAACCAATATAATATGCCATCATAGAATATACCATCATAGAATATGCCAGCATAGAAAACTTCAGAAGGAATATAATATCTAGAACAAGGATTTAAGAGTCTTCCACGAGTGAGATCAGGCTAAAATGTTGTTATTCTGAAATTTGAAAACACTTAGGAGAATGCCATATTTTATGAAATATCGAAACCCTGGAATGTATTTGAAATAAGGAGCCTGAAAGGGGAAACCTCAAACAGCAAATTACCTGCTTCCATATAGACTTGGCAGGGTGGGGCTGAACAGCTTTCCAGTGTGCAATGGGAAAAACACCTAGGAAAAGTGAAACCTATAGTTTCAATGTGAGCTTTAGTTGTAATATTCTTAGACGTTAGGAAGTAAGTATAAATGGTTACAGCACTAGGGTCAGTCTTTAATAGGACTCATATAGGGAGATTTAACTTGGAAAAATCAGCGTAAATAAGTCAAATCCTAAATATTTATTGCAGATTCAACTAATGCCGGTAATACTTGAGATTTTCTTGGATAGATTTTAAATACATGAGAAGACTCAAGATACATGTAGTGTGAAGAAATAAATAGAAAAGTGAAAAGACACTTCCATGCAGTGTACCATTAAAAGTGACTTTATGAGTCTTTTCTGACCTAGAAAGATGTTAAGAATTCATTGTTTAGTGAAGTTTCCAAAAAAGCAGGGTATTCATTACAAATATTTCCTGAGTACTGGGCATTTGAAAAAATGAAACAGAATCTCTCTCCTATTATGCTGTTTTGTTTTTTGTTTTTTTTAAGTGGCTATGCATTTTCATATGAAAGTTTCTCAAAGGACTAAAAACAACTTCTATAGAGGAGTTAAGTTTTAAGATATTTTGAAGTTTCCATTTCATTTTGTCCCTGTGGATATTCTAATGTTTGCAAAATTAACATATTTTTTGGATAATGAAAGTAATATATAGAAAGGGCTGTCGACCAAAATAAAGAGGTGTAAACTAAAGCAAGCTCAAAATCGTCAAAAACAGTTTATTCAGGAATAGCAGAGGAATTGGGATTCAGGACACATGAACTGTAGCACATTACGGATGAGTCCGTTGAGGGTTTGGGGTAGGCTGTATTTATGAGCAAGGAATTTAAAGAGGTAAGAGCTCAGTCAGTCTGTGAAAATCAAAAACAAATGAGACCAGCTTTGAAAATTCCCTGAGCAGACAGAACTGGTACAGTCATACAAACAAAGCTCAATTCAGTTGATTTTGCGAGACCAACCGAACCCGGGTCATTTCTTGTTCATGTCTCTGGAAACCATATGCAAAACTTCCCAGGGTTAATATGAGGCAACCCCTGAGCAACTACCTATCACTTAAGAAAAGTGATATTTTTCTTAAATATTATAATATTAACATTATATTATAATAATATTAGCATTTTTCTATATATCAGGCATTTACATGACATCAGTCTCTTAGTCCTTAAGTTAGGTTACCCGAGGGCACATACCCAAGATTTTCCAAGATTTTATATCCTCTGGTTCCATTTTAGATTGAAATTCTTCCACATTTCCTCCTTTTGATCAAAGAAAACATCACTGATCAATTATGTCATTCAGCTGTTGTTTGTTAATTTTTGTCATTACCTTCCCAGTTCCAATAAGTCATAGGAGAAAGACCCCAGATTAGCAGTAGAAGGAAGAGTTTTTCTAATTTTAGCATCAAGTGTGAGGGCAACAATCCCATAATGCCCCTCAATTAATGTTTCTTCTTCTTAAAAGGAGATACCCAGTGTCTTCTAAGGATGAGGCATAGTTGGGTTCCTTTGCCCAGATTCTTTTCCTTGGAATGAAAGAGAGGCTCTCATGATCAGAATTATAATCATTTATACACAGCACATGATAGTATGGTTTGCTAGCATTCTGGGAATAGTTATGAGCATCCTACATGTCTATAGATCTGAAGTAACAAGTAGCTGATCTAGTATGAGGAAGATTTTGGTGGATGTTTGGAAGATCTCTAGGGAACAGTAAGTTGCATTAAGTTTCCACCATTCCCCACATTTTTGGTTAATTCCTAATGAAGCACCACTGAGTGGGGAGCACATCAGCTTCCCATTTACCGATAATACAGTTTTCCTTGCCTCACCCTTGCTCCATAAATCATGGAAGAGATGATATAGTCTTGTGAATTCCAACAGGGAGTGATTTCATGTTTATCTGTGTCATATAAATTAGTATAGTTACAGATACTTTGTGAGAGATATCCTAAGCTTTTGCCATTCCTATCACTTTTTTTTTTTTGAAACATAAACATTTTGATTAAGAGTCCAGATCTGAGTGAGGGGTTATCCCCTTATGAGTTATCCACTTATGGAAAGCCATAATTTTGGTACCAGTCTTTTGGAAGGGAGAACATGTGTGATTTCAATGTACCAAAGGACAATCCTGCATCTTTACCAGATAGATTTTGCCGTCCATCTAAAGATAGTGTCAGGGCCACCAATTCCAAATCATCAATATTTGCTCTGCTTCTATTCTATACAAACTTATTTTGTGTTAGTTTTTCCTAGACTAACTTGGTAGTCGGAGTTGACTAGTGAATACAACCATTTCACAGCACCAAGCGTGATGGTTTGAATTGCAACTTTATATACATAAAAAGAATTTAGGACCTTTTTTTTTTTTTTAAAGAAGGGATCAATTGTCACTTTCTTTTGTCCTACTGGTATGCTTCATAGATTTTCCTTCCCTAAATATGTGGGAGAACAACAGTACACAAGTGTTTAAAATAAACTCACTTGAGTTTTTATTTTTCCTCCAAGTTGAATGTTAGCTGTTTTGTTTTCACCATCACTCCAATAAAGAAAAAAATGTTAAAAAATAATATTTGCTCTGGAACAAATCCAACAATCAGTAAATTTAGTAGAATCAGAGAGTTTTTGTAGGGTGAGGGTAAAGGGATGTGTTGGAGCTAAACTAAAAGACTAACTGAATTTAGTGTGATTTAACTGAATGTAGAGTGAGAAGGAAGAGAGAAAAAGTAGGAAAGTTATGCAGACCTGGTCAGATATCTTGGATGAGCTGTCTGTTTCAGATGTTGAGTACTTTGAAATTTCCAGTCCCTAGAAATTTTCAGTTTCTGGTCACCAGATGGTGTACATGTCCATTCGGGTTTTGGGACTTTCTTAAATGTAACACATGAATCCAGGAGTCTATTCCTTCAAGCTTTGTCACACAGGGGTTAATGACACATGACAGGGTCCTTTCCAGTGAGGTTGAAAAGAGTCTGTCTGGAGATGTCTTTTCTTTTTAAAAAATTTTTTTATTGACATATAATGTATTATTTGTTTTGGGGGGACAGGTCTGTGATTCGTCAATCTTACACAATTCACAGTGCTCACCATAGCACATACCTTCCCCAATGTCCATCACCTAACCACCCCATCCCTCCCACCCCCTCTCCCCTCCAGCAACCCTCAGTTTGTTTCCTGAGATTAAGAGTCTTTATGGTTTGTCTCCTTGGAGATGTCTTTTCTAATAGATGAAATTTCCAGGCTGTAATGTTTGATTCCTCTGTCTCCCAGGAGCTCACTGTGGGAAAATTGTTCTACCAGAGCATAATTGTTTCCTATTGATTTGATCAGGGCTTAGCAAAATTGAAGGGTATCCCTTTTTATTAGCTGTGGGTCAAAAGAAGCAGGGGCTAAGTTCATGGGCTGTCCTGTAATTATTTCAAAAGGTGAAATTTATGTATCCCAAAGAAAGTAGATCTAAGATTTGGAAGAACCAAGGGTAATGCTTTTGGCCAGGGTATTTGAAGGGTTTCCACTAATTTAGCTGAGCCTTAATAATTTGTCCTGTTGACCAGTCCTGAAGACACAACGAAAGTGCGGCAGAGCTGGCCAGACAGCACAGACTTGTCGAGCTGTTTGATCCATGAAGTGGGTTCCCCGATCACCATGAAGTTCAAGGACTGTTCCTAAGTGGGAATAATCCTTTCTAATAGGATGTTAGCTACAGAACAGACAGTTGCCTGCTTACACGATAAAGTTTCAGTCCAATGTGAAAACATGCAAACAGTTACTAGAACATACTTAATCCATGAGATGGGGGGCAGTTGTATGAATTTCATTTACCAAACCTCAAATCTGCTGGCAGGAGTATAGCACCTAACAGATTTTGGACATAAGGATCATTTAAAGTTTCATCTCACTGGACGAGGAAACCGCATTGTTTCCATAACATTACCAAGTCATGGACTCACCTGTAGCTTGCGATTCCTTGCTATTCCCAAGTGAACTCACCTTTTTTTTTTTTGACAATTTTGATCTTGTCTCAGTTTACTTCTTTATTTAGGCTATTCCGAAAATGATAAATACACTTATTTAGAACTTGTTTTTTTCACAAACTGGTTTTGCCATATGCAAAGTGGATGGGAAAGATCACACCATCTGCTTCCAGCCCACAGCCCATAGTGACCAGGTAACTTGCTAAGTTCCCACTGCTTAATCAGAGTAGGTCTCAAATGCTCTTATGCCTTGTTCAGAAAGTTCTTTCAAATCTACAGAGGGCATCAAATTAAATCAGTCAATGTCCTAGGATATGCAGGACGACAGACACTTTGCATGACTCAGTGAAAAGAAACACAGCAACTGAAGTTGAGGTGCGGAGTCACATAGTACATGCCTGGAGTCCAGACTTTATTTAGACACTAACACATTATGTCATTTGGTAAAAAATAAAATGTTAAAGAATCTTAAACTTGCAGAACAAATCTGTTTGATATAACTGGTTTTTTATTTTATTTTATTATGTTATGTTAGTCACCATACATTACATCATTAGTTTTTGATGTAGTGATCCACGATTCATTGTTCACGTATAACACCCAGTGCTTCATTCAATACATGCCCTCTTTAATACCTCTCACCAGGCTAACCCATCCCCGAACCCCCTCCCCTCTAGAACCCTCAGTTTGTTTCTCAGAGTCCATAGTCTCTCATGGGTCATCTCCCCCTCTGATTTCCCACCCTTCAGTTTTCCCTTCCTACTATCTTCTTTTTTTTTTTAACATATAATGTATTATTTGTTTCAGAGGTACAGGTCTGTGATTCAACAGTCTTACACAATTCACAGCTTTGATGCTCTTGCATACTTTCATGTAGATCTGAGTTAGAGCTATTTTCTCTCTCACGATCTTTTTTTAACACTTCTTGCAAGGCTGGTTTACTAGCAACAAAACTTCAATTTTTATTTTTCTGAGAAAGTCTTTATTTCTCCTTTTTATTGCAAGTTGACAGATCTGCACATTACTCAGTGGTAACCATGGTAAGTGTGGTCACCATCTCTCACCATATAACATTATTACAATATTATTGACTATATTCCCTGTGCTGTACTTTTCATCTCTTGACTTACTTATTTTATACTGGAAGTTTGTGCATCTTAGTCCCCTTCTTCTATTTCACCCACCTCCTCTCCTGGCAACCACCAGTCTGTTTTGTGTATTTATGAGTCTGTTCTGTTTTTTTGTTTGTTCATTTGTTTTATTTTTTCGATATCACTCTTAAGTGAAATCCTATGGTATTTGTCTTTCTCTGTCTGACTTATTTCACTTAACGTAATACCCTCTAGGACCATCCATGCTGTCACAAATGGCAAGATCTCATTTTTTTTTTATGTCTGAGTAATATTACATTGTGTGTGTGTGTGTGTATTACATCTTCTTTATCCATTCATCCTTCTGATATTCCCATTATGCATGTTATATATGTGTGTGTGTATATATATATATATATATATATATATATATATATAAAAGATTTTATTTATTTATTTGACAGAGAGAGACAGTGAGAGAGGGAACACAGCAGGGGGAGTGGGAGAGGGAGAGGCAGGCTGCCAGCCGAGCGGGGAGCCTGATGCGTGGCTGGATCCCAGGACCCTGGGATCATGACCTGAGCTGAAGGCAGACACTTAACGACTGAGCCACCGAGGTGCCCCTATGTTATATATTTTGTAGTTGGCCCACAGTCCTTGGATAGTCTTTTTTTTTTTTTTTTTTTTGTCCTTTGAGTCTTTATTCTCTTTGCTTTTCAGTTCTGGAGGTTTCTATTGCTATATCCTCAACAGAGTAGTTTCCTCAGCTGCATCCAGTCTACTAATAAGCCTATTGAAGGCTTTCTTCACAATTCTTCATTTCTGTTACAGTGCTTTTGATCTCTAGCATTTCTGTTTGTTTCTTTCTTAGGATTTCCCTCTCTCTGTTTACATTGTCCATCTACTCTTGCTTGCTGTCTACTCTATCCATTAGAGCCCATAATCCCAGTTGTTTTAAATTTTGGTCTGATGATTCGAATATCCCTGCTCTATCTGACTCTGGTTCTGATGTTTGATCTATGTCTTCAAATGGAGTTTTTTTGCCTTTTAAGATACCTTGTAATTTCTTCCTGAGAGCCAGATGTAGTCTACTGGGTAAAAGGAGCTGCTATAAATAGGCCTTTAGTCATGTGTTGTTGAGGTTGGGGAGATGGGACACGTTCTATGATTTGCCTCAGTCTTTTAGTGAGCCTCTGCTTCTGCATGGTAAACCTCACAAGTGTTTACCAGTTTTTTTATTTCTCCCCCACTAAGATAGGATAGCTAGTGTGGGCTGGAGACCTTCCCTCACGTGGGAGGCTACAGCTCACCGGTGTTGGGTATTTCCCTTCCTCCATGCCCCTGCTGGTTGGGCTCTCCCTAACTAGTTTCTGCTGAGGGCAGGTCTTGTTAAGAACTGAGTGTGCTGGTGGATTTCAGAGTTGTTATTTTGCCCTCCCCCTGCCAGATACACGAGGGGAGATTTCTCTGATCTCCACTGTGAGAACCTGGTTGAGTTCCTGGAGGTAAACCTCACAAAATATGGGGGCCTCCCATGACTCAGTTCTCCTGAACTATGTAACCCTCTGAGTTGTCCACACTTAGCCTCCAGCAAGTCATCAAACACAGCTCTGGTTTTGCTGCTCGGCGCTGGCCCCTGTGGCAGCTTCCACTTACGATTGTCTGCCCCGGTAAGTCATGGCATCTTGTTTTCTGCTCTCTCTCCAACCTTGGAGGCAGTGGTTTGCCTTGTATCCTCCTATCTTCTAGATCCCCCCAAAAAAGTTGTGGGTTTTTTAAGTTTGTTCAGCTTTTTGCTTGTTGTTTTGATGAAGTGGTGACTTCCAAGCTCCTTACTTGCAGACCTGAGAACACATCAGTTAATTTTTAAGGACTGTCTCTTGAGCATGTTTTCATATGGGAAAAGGCAGATCCAAGAGCATAATGGTCTTATGTCTCCCCTTCCCCATTTTCTCCTTCTGGACACATGTAGGCCCGAGCTTCTCTCTCCCACCTCAATGGTGATGGCAGCTCTTAAATTAGAGCCATTCTCTCAACATTATTATTTTTTTCATATCTCTTCCTTCTTACCTGAGATCAGATGCTTCTTCTTCAAATATATGGAGATCCCTTTCTCCATTTATAGAAATGCAGTTTCAAAAAAAATTTCCTGGAGACATTGTACATTAAAATAGTAAACTATTTGATGATTTTGTTGTTTATTTTAAATTTTTCTGAATAAAGAGGGTGGTTGGTGGGGGCAAAATGGAGTTCTTTTAGAATTTTAATTGTCCTAGGCCCTTGGATGATTGGAGATGTTGTGACAGATTTGAGCTTTCTAAAATGGACTATTTGAGGAGGTACTGAGTACAAGTTCCATGGAAGTATTCAAGCAGATATTTGACATTCAGTTGATAGAGATACTGTGGAAGAAAATAGAACAACAGATGATAATTAGAATATTTGTGTTCTAAGGTTTCTTCCTGTTCTATTGTCTGTAAATTTACACATAGATTTTCCTTGGTAATAGACGTGAATTTCACTTGAAGCAAACTTCATATTCACCTAATCGTTTTTGGACCCAAATAACTCGTGGTATGATCACATGAAATATTGGCCCTCACTACTAACTGACCAGTAATACCACATAAACCAAGTCCCTGAGGTCATATGCTATAAACTCATTTTTTAATATTTTAACTCCTATCTACACGCAGATATGATTTCCTGCTTTAAATTTGTAGTATTCTTTGTTGATACAGTTATAGTAGGTGTGGAGTAGGAAAATTGGTGGAAACTTAGTTCATTTGTATAGGCACCTAAGTTGTAGAAGAGAGCAGAATTGAGAGATGAAAAGGAGGGCAAGCTGGTGCATAGGGGTTGACTCTGATTTGTGAGGGCGAGAATGGGATATGGTGGAGCACAGAATATAAGAGTGATACACAAAGAACAGAGTGTAAAAGATTTGTGTCTGATGTGAGGTAATATATAATTTTTGTGATATAAAATTGATGTAAAGGGGGTCAGCTATCAGAAAGCACTGAAACTCGAAAGTATCAGAATTGGGAAGAACTTCAAGGAGTCAGCGAAGGGCTTTGAAAAGAACTTGCTTTGAACCGTGTGCACTTTGCAAAATGATGCAATTCAATTTCAAATCTTCTTGCATCTCTTCATGTGATTTTAGGGGCAGCCAGTAAATGGGATCAATATTGATGGCAAATTGAATTTTCAAAAAACACTCAAGAAGCATTCATTATACTAAATAAAACCAATTCTTTTTTTATGAAATAAAAGCACTTTAAAAAGGTATCATATTAGCCTTAATAATATCAGAGTTGGTGGCTATTCATACTAGTTTGTTCATTTAATGCCACTCTGTTCTTACTCTGGCAGGTCATTTTCAATTCATTTTGTTGGAAATGAGGTTTATAAAACATGGTGATGCTTTTTAAGCCTCTTCCAGTTGTTCATGACTGGAATATGCATTTGTAGATAAATCTTCCTGGTGTAACTTCTTTACTTACCTATCACTGGTTCTTTGGAAATAGAGAATACATTATTTAATGTTGGCAGTATTTTCCATGACCATGATTGAGTTGACTGTCTTTGTTGGTACCATGAACTTTACTAATTCAATAAGTTCAATGGTTAGAAAAATAGACTTGACTCTCCTTGATGTAAGATGGATGAGTAGCTCCAGGATATTATGCCATTCATTATTAAAGTGCAAAATATGGGGCACCTGGGTGGCTAAGTTGTTAAGCGTCTGCCTTCGGCTTGGGTCATGATCCCAGGGTCCTGGGATGGAGCCCTGCATCGGGCTCCCTGCTCCGTGGGGAGCCTGCTTCTCCCTCTCCCACTCCCCCTGTTTCTGTTCCCTTTCTCGCTGTGTCTCTCTGTCAAATAAATAAATAAAATCTTTAAAAATAAAGTGCAAAATAACATTTTAGCTAGAAAAATATGCCATGCTCTCTCTCTCTTTTTCTTTCAGTCTACAGTAAACAGGTCATGTGAAATAGGGTAGTGGTTAATGTGATCTAGCAATCATACAGTTAAATACCAATATCGATACTTTTCCCATGATTGAGTAGAGCTATTGAAATCCTTCCACAGGACAGCAAGTTTTTATTTATTTATTTAATTTTTAAAAATTTTTTATTGTTATGTTAATCACCATACATTACATCATTAGTTTTAGATGTAGTGGTCCATGATTCATTGTTTGTGCATAACACCCAGTGCTCCATGCAGAACGTGCCCTCTTTAATACCTGGCTAACCCATTCTCCCACCCCCTCCCCTCTAGAACCCTCAGTTTGTTTTTCAGAGTCCATCATCTTTCATGGTTCATCTCTCCCTCCGATTTCCCCCCCTTCATTCTTCCCCTCCTGCTATCTTCTTCTTCTTTTTTTTCCTTAACATATAATGTATTATTTGTTTCAGAGGTACAGATCTGTGATTGAACAGTCTTGCACAATTCACAGCGCTCACCATAGCACATACCCTCCCCAATGTCTATCACCCAGCCATCCCATTCCTCCCACCCCAACCCCCACTCCAGCAACCTTCAGTTTGTTTCCTGAGATTAAGAATTCCTCATATCAGTGAGGTCATATGATACATGTCTTTCTCTGATTGACTTATTTCGCTCAGCATAACACCCTCCAGTTCCATCCACGTCGTTGCAAATGGCAAGATCTCATTCCTTTTGATGGCTGCATCATCCATTGTATATATATATACCACATCTTCTTTATCCATTCACCTGTCGATGGACATCTTGGCTCTTTCCACAGTTTGGCTATTGTGGACATTGCTGCTATAAACATCGGGGTGCACGTACCCCTTCAGATCCCTACATTTGTATCTTTGGGGTAAATACCCAGTAGTGCAATTGCTGGATCATATGGTAGCTCTATCTTCAACTTTTTGAGGAACCTCCATACTGTTTTCCAGAGTGGCTGCACCAGCTTGCATTCCCACCAACAGTGTAGGAGGGTTCCCCTTTCTCTGCATCCCTGCCAACATCTGTCCTTTCCTGACTTGTTAATTTTAGCCATTCTGACTGGTGTGAGGTAGTATCTCATTGAGGTTTTGATTTGGATTTCCCTGATGCCGAGCGATGTTGAGCACTGTTTCATGTGTCTGTTGGCCATTTGGATGTCTTCTTTGGAAAAATGTGTGTTCATGTCTTCTGCCCATTTCTTGATTGGATTCTTTGTTCTTTGGGTGTTGAGTTTGATGAGTTCTTTATAGATTTTGGATACTAGCCCTTTATCTGATATGTCATTTGCAAATATCTTCTCCCATTCGGACAGCAAGTTTTTAAAAGTAGATACTTGGGCTAATGGACACGTGCTATATATATAAATGAATAATTCTTTTTCAATTAGACCTATTATGCAGAATTAAAAATTACAAGTCTGAAGATGGGTTTTAGCAGCTTAACTGGGTTGTGAGTCAACATAAATTGACTGTGGAACAAACCAGGGGTCCTAGGCAGGATTTCAGAAATAACTTCTTGTTAAGTAGAAGTTTTTTCAAGTATGGGGTTCTGATGATATTTCTTTAAAATTAATATGTTTTAGTCAAATTTAAATCCATAACATCCTTGTAACTTTATAAAAACATATTTCAATGAAAAATACCTAGCAATAGTGTTGATTATTTAAAGTACATGGGATGGGGCACCTGGGTGGCTCAGTTGGTTGAGTGTCCGACTCTCGATTTTGGCTCAGGTCATGATCTCAGGGTCATGAGATCCAGCCCCGTGTCTGGCTCTGCACTCTTCATGGAGTCTGCTTGTCCCTATCCCTCTCCTTTCTCTCTCTCTCTCTCAAACAATAATTTAAAGAGAGGTTTCTGCTAATAAGCATTACAATAGACACTTGGTTTATTTCAAGTGAAAACACCAGTTCTAAAAACAAGTTTGGGATTTTTCTTGGTTACTTAGAAAGTATGCATCATTCAATTTTATATCTTATACTATAAAGCTTAAAATAAAAATGATAGAAAGTATGTAAAATATAGTTGGTGATTCCTTCTTCAGTAGATTACTGGTATCTTAGATTTCCTTTACTAATTTTCTCATTTTCATATGTATATGTATGTCTTTATTTTATTATCTAATTATATCTGATTATTTTCAAAACTGGAAACTGTAGTGAATTTTTCTTCATAAGATACCAAACACTTTTTTCATGCATAATTTTCAGTTCATGAAGGTATATAATTTTTAGTTTAACAGTTCATCCAGAACACTATAAGCAAGGAAAGTGAGATGTAGCATTGGCCACAAGACAACCTTAAAATGCAAGTTTTTAAATTTGTTTGTTTGAAAGCAGTCCTAAAACTACCGAAACTGAAATTGGATTTTAACAATGCAGATACGTGTCAAAGGTGGAAGTGCTATATTTAAGACATCATATTCATGCATAGATGCTATTATGGTCAGGAGGGCTGTGTGTGTGTATATTAGAACATATTATAGAACATATATACCTCAACATATTGCAAGTGTGAACTACATAGTTAAATTGAAAATTCTAGTGGCCACATTACAAAGAAGTAGAAAAAAGTGCAATTAATTTTAATAATGTGCTTAATTTAATCAGTTAACTCATATTATTTCAATTACAAACAATGTAAGCAATGTTAGATTTTTTTTGCTATACTACACCTTCAGAATTTGGTGTCTATTTTACAATTGCTGCACATTTCAATTCAGACTAGCCACGTTTTAAGTGTTAAACAGCCATGTGTTATCCAAAATTTACAAAAATCTCTTAAAACTCAACAGTAAGAAACCAAACAACCTGATTTTAAAAATAAGCCATAACACCTCACCAGAGGAGATAGATGGCAAATAGGCATGCAGAAAGATGCTCCACATCATATGTCATGAAAGAAATGCAAATTAAAGCAGTAATGACACCCCACTACATATTATGAGAATGGCCAAAATCCCTATTGGAGGATGTGAAGCAATAGGTACTCTCTCATTCGTTGCTGGAGGGAATGCAAAATGGTATGGTCTCTTTGGAAGACATTTGGTCATTTCTTACAAAACTAAACATACTCTTACTGTAAGATCCAACAATCACACTCTGTGGTATTTACCCAAAGGAGTAGAAAGCTTGTGCTCACACAAAATCCTGCACATGGGTGTTTATAGCAACTTTATTCATAATTTGCACATATATTAAATAAACTCTTGTCAGTACTTGATAAATATATCATATACATAAAGAATGATAAGGTATGGATTTGTAAAAAACAGTGTGCTTTTACAAAGAGCAGTGCCTGAAATGTGCCAATCATATCACTGTCATGCTGGTTAAATATATGCATCATTTTTCTCATCATCACCTGTTTTTGAGAGTAGATGCACCATAAGTATTTATATCTGAAAATGCAGATCCCTTTGTTCCATCAAGAGCTAACTTATTCCCATTTTTGTCATAGTTTAACCAAAACTGAAAGTGCATTTTCGCAACCCTTTGTAATAGAACGTAACTTTGAGGAGTGCCTGGGTGGTCCAGCCAGTTAAGTGTCCAACTCTTGATTTTGGCTCAGGTCATGATCTCAGGGTCATGAGATCGAGCCTTAAGTTAGGCTCCGTGTTGAGCATGGAACTTGCTTAAGATTCTCTAAGATTCTCTCCCTCTCCCTCTCCCTCTGCCCACCGGCGCCCACCCCCAGCTTGCACATGCTCTCTCTCTCTCTCTCTAAAAAATAAAATACGATAAAATAGAATGTAACTTTGAGTCAACTGTGAAACCTCCTGTTTATGTGGGCTATTAGAAAATAAAATGTTTATTTAGGAGATGTTAAGACCATCCTATAATTAGTCATGTTTCTATAGAAAGTAAACGAGCAAAATCATTTGTAGTTTTGAGAGTGAACAGTTAAACTGTGGAATTTCCTGCTGTAGCCAGTTACCCAGTATGGACTCCCTAGGTTTCTGAACTAATGAAGAGAATGGGAATCACAATTTTGTTTCACAATGTGATGTGTTTTTCACCGACTAGAATAAGGTTTAAATTTGTTTCTTTACTAAATAGATAATTCTGAGTTTTTAAAATCACTATTCATTACCCAGTTAGGGAGACTATATTTAATACCCTAAAGATTTTACTCATTTGAGGTGTTTAGAGGTTTTGTTTTCTTTACCATGTGTTACAGAGATAATGTGTGAAAAACTATATCCTAATCAGATTTGTTCAAAGGGGTTTTGCAAATCATTATCTCCTACAGAGAAACCTTGGACAGTTACAGCAATCATTTCTACCACTTTTGTATTTCAAAGTAAGTGACTGTGTTAATAAACTGGCTTTTCCCCCTGATGGGCCAGTATAATGTAATGCCAGTAGAAACTGCTGAGCAAGTTAAGAGACATTGTAGCCTTACATTTGTTCACACGAGTTCATATGAAGAGAGGCTATTGCATCAGTAGCTTTGTCCACAGAATATCATGCAATTCTGCTTTTAATAGTTCAGTTTTTTAACAGAAATTGCAACAAATTCCCTGTGTAAGGTGCTATTTTGATATTAAGTATCACAATTTTAAGAGTTAATTACCATAGTGATGTGATTGGTTTATCTAGATACTATGAAATAGAGTTGTGTTAGGCCACATCCATATCTTACAATATTTAGTATTATAAATTATGTATAGACACACATGTGCATAAATGCATGTCTTTAATATCCTTTTTAATCAAGTGACTGCCTGAGTAGAATGCTATGGCTTGAAGTGTCAGTTAGGTGTCTTAAATAAGCAGTCAGAGCTTTAAAGAAACTGGGATTCTAAACTCAGATTCTGTCACTATGAAACCAAA
The DNA here is from genome assembly GCF_002201575.2 of Neomonachus schauinslandi. NCBI lineage: Eukaryota > Metazoa > Chordata > Mammalia > Carnivora > Phocidae > Neomonachus > Neomonachus schauinslandi. The sequence continues at coordinate 54,744,091 of NC_058415.1, read as the reverse complement.
CTTAAGGCTTTTAATAAAATAGCAAATATATTGAGTAAATATAGATAGACTATAATTACTAAAACATAATAAACACATATAACAAAATATTTATAATATTTATATTATATAATTATATTACTATATTTATTAGTGCATAAATAAATTTTGTGATCATAGAATGATGCTTGATGACAAATAGGCCTGAAAAGGGACAATATTTCTGAATCTTGCATTAATTTTCCTAAATCATGATATGAAGGAATTTGTCCATTTTATCTAATGGTAAAATTTTTTATCATATATTTATTCGTAGTGGGTTCCTCTTTTAGCCTTTTAAATATCTGTAGGGTCTGTAATGATAACTTTCTCTTATTTTTTATATTTATATTCCCTTTTTTCATGATTATTCTATGTGTTTGTAAATTTTCTTGCACATTTTAAAGGATGAAATTAGAGTTTTGTTCATTTTTTCTACTACTATTCCTAACTAACTAGTTTCTGTATTCATTGTCATATCCTTTTTTCTACTTGCTTTGATTTTAATTTGTTCTTCGTTTCCTTGTTTCTAGAAGTTGATGTTGAGACAATGGGTCTAATACATTATTTTTTTCAATTTTTTTCCTTTTTTTTTATTCTTATGTTAATCTCCATACATTACATCATTAGTTTTAGATGTAGTGTTCCATGATTCATTGTTTATGCATAACACCCAGTGCTCCATGCAGAATGTACCCTCCTCAATACCCACCACCAGGCTAACCCATCCTCCCACCGCCCTCCCCTCTAGAACCCTCAGTTTGTTTTTCAGAGTCCATCGTCTCTCATGGTTCATCTACCCCTCCGATTCCCCCCCTTCATTCTTCCCCTCCTGCTATCTTCTTCTTCTTCTTTTTTTTTTTCTTAACATATTTCATTGTTTCAGAGGTACAGATCTGAGATTCAACAGTCTTGCACAATTCGCAATGCTTACCAGAGCACATACCCTCCCCAGTGTCTATCACCCAGTCACCCCATCCCTCCCACCCCACCCCCCACTCCAGCAACCCTCAGTTTGTTTCCTGCAATTAAGAATTCCTCATATCAGTGAGATCATATGATACATGTCTTTCTCTGTTTGAATTATTTCGCTCAACATAATACTTTCCAGTTCCATCCACGTCGCTGCAAATGGCAAGATCTCATTCCTTTTGATGGCTGCATAATATTCCATTGTATATATATATATACCACATCTTCTTTATCCATTCATCTGTCGATGGACATCTTGGCTCTTTCCACAGTTTGGCTATTGTGGACATTGCTGCTATAAACATTGGGGTGCACATACCCCTTCGGATCCCTACATTTGTATCTTTGGGGTAAATACCCAGTAGTGCAATTGCTGGGTTATAGGGTAGCTCTATTTTCAACTTTTTGAGGAACCTCCATACTGTTTTCCAGAGTGGCTGCACCAGTTTGCATTCCCACCAACAGTGTAGGAGGGTTCCCCTCTCTCCACATCTCCGCCAACATCTGTCCTTTCCTGACTTGTTAATTTTAGCCATTCTGACTGGTGTGAGGTGGTATCTCACTGTGGTTTTGATTTGGATTTCCCTGATGCCGAGCGATGTTGAGCACTTTTTCATGTGTCTGTTGGCCATTTGGTTGTCTTCTTTGGAAAAATGTCTGTTCATGTCTTCTGCCCATTTCTTGATTGGATTCTTTGTTCTTTGAGTGTTGAGTTTGATGAGTTCTTTATAGATTTTGGATACTAGCCCTTTATCTGATATGTCATTTGCAAATATCTTCTCCCATTCTGTCGATTGTCTTTTGGTTTTGTTGACTGTTTCCTTTGCTTTGCAAAAGCTTTTTATCTTGATGAAGTCCCAAGAGTTCATTTTTGCCCTTGCTTCCCTTGCCTTTGGCGATGTTTCTAGGAAGAAGTTGCTTCGGCTGAGGTCAAAGAGGTTGCTGCCTGTGTTCTCCTTTAGGATTTTGATGGACTCCTGTCTTACATTGAGGTCTTTCAACCATTTGGAGTCTATTTTTGTGTGTGGTGTAAGGAAATAGTCCAGTTTCATTCTTCTGCATGTGGCTATCCAATTTTCCCAACACCATTTGTTGAAGAGACTGTCTTTGTTCCATTGGACATTCTTTCCTGCTTTGTCAAAGATGAGTTGACCATAGAGTTGAGGGTCCATTTCTGGGCTCTCTATTCTGTTCCATTGATCTATGTGTCTGTTTTTGTGCCAGTACCATGCTGTCTTGATGATGACAGCTTTGTAATAGAGCTGGAAGTCCGGAATTGTGATGCCGCCGGCTTTGCTTTTCTTTTTCAACATTCCTCTGGCTATGCGGGGTCTTTTCTGGTTCCATACAAATTTTAGGATGATTTGTTCCATTTCTTTGAAAAAAGTTGGTGGTATTTTGATGGGGATTGCATTGAATGTGTAGATTGCTCTAGGTAGCATTGACATCTTCACAATATTTGTTCTTCCAATCCATGAGCATGGAATTTTTTCCATTTCTTTGTGTCTTCCTCAATTTCTTTCATGAGTATTTTATAGTTTTCTGAGTACAGATTCTTTGCCTCTTTGATTGGATTTATTCCTAGGTATCTTATGGTTTTGGGTGCAATTGTAAATGGGATCGACTCCTTAATTTCTCTTTCTTCTGTCTTGTTGTTGGTGTATAGGAATGCCACTGACTTCTGTGCATTGATTTTATATCCTGCCACTTTACTGAATTCCTGTATGAGTTCTAGCAGTCTGTAATTCTCCTTTTTGATGGGGTCTTTGTCTGGTTTTGGGATCAAGGTAATGCTGGCCTCATAAAACGAGTTTGGAAGTTTTCCTTCCATTTCTATTTTTTGGAACAGTTTCAGAAGAGTAGGTATTAATTCTTCTTGAAATGTTTGATAGAATTCCCCTGGGAAGCCATCTGGCCCTGGGCTTTTGTTTTTTGGGAGATTTTTGATGACTGCTTCAATTTCCTTAGTGGTTATAGGTCTGTTCAGGTTTTCTATTTCTTCCTGGTTCAGTTTTGGTAGTTGATACATCTCTAGGAATGCCTCCATTTCTTCCAGGTTCTCTAATTTGCTGGCATAGAGTTGCTCATAGTATGTTCTTATAATTGTATTTCTTTGGTGTTGGTTGTGACCTCTCCTCTTTCATTCATGATTTTGTTGATTTGGGTCATTTCTCTTTTCTTTTTGATAAGTCTGGCCAGGGGTTTATCAATCTGTTAATTCCTTCAAAGAACCAGCTCCTAGTTTCGTTGATCTGTTCTACTGTTCTTTTAGTTTCTATTTCATTGATTTCTGCTCTGATCTTTATGATTTCTCTTCTCCTGCTGGGTTTAGGCTTTATTTGCTGTTCTTTCTCCAGCTCCTTTAGGTGGAGGGTTAGGTTGTGTACTTGAGACCTTTCTTGTTTCTTGAGAAAGACTTGTATTGCTATATACTTTCCTCTTAGAACTGCCTTTGCTGCATCCCAAAGATTTTGAACAGTTGTGTTTTCATTTTCATTGGTTTCCATGTATTTTTTTAATTCTTCTTTAATTTCCTGGTTGACCCATTCATTCTTCAGTAGGATTGTCTTTAGTCTCCATGTATTTGAGTTCTTTCTGACTTTCCTTTTGTGATTGAGTTCTAGTTTCAAAGCATTATGGTCTGGAAATAGGCAGGGAATGATCCCAATCTTTTGGTACCGGTTGAGACCTGATTTATGACCTAGGATGTGATCTATTCTGGAGAATGTTCCATGGGGACTAGAGAAGAATGTGTATTCTGTTGCTTTGGGATGGAATGTTCTGAATATGTCTGTGAAGTCCATTTGGCCCAGTTTGTCATTTAAAGTCTTTATTTCCTTGTTGATCTTTTGCTTAGACGATCTGTCCGTTTCAGTGAGGGGGGTGTTAAAGTCCCCCACTATTATTGTATTGTTGTCGATGTGTTTCTTTGCTTTTGTTATTATTTGCCTTATATAATTGGCTGCTCCCATGTTAGGGGCATAGATACTTAAAATTGTTAGATCTTCTTGTTGGATAGACCCTTTAAGTAGGATATAATGTCCTTCCGCATCTCTTATTACAGTCTTTGGTTTAAAATCTAATTTGTCTGATATAAGGATTGCCACCCCAGCTTTTTTTTGGTGTCCATTAGCATGGTAAATGGTTTTCCACCCCCTCACTTTCAATCATGGTGTATCTTTGGTTCTAAAATGAGTCTCTTGCAGACAGCATATCGATGGGTCTTGTTTTTAATCCAATCTGATAGCCTGTTTCTTTTGATTGGGGCATTGAGCCCATTTACATTCAGGGTCACTATTGAAAGATAGGAATTTAGTGCCATTGTATTGCCTGTAAGGTGACTGTTACCGTATATTGTCTGTGTTCCTTTCTGGTCTATGTTGCTTTTAGGGTCTCTCTTTGCTTAGAGGACCCCTTTCAAGATTTCTTGTAGGGCTGGTTTTGTGTTTGCAAATTCCTTTAGTTTTTATTTGTCCTGGAAGCTTTTTATCTCTCCTTCAATTTTCAATGACAGCCTAGCTGGATAGAGTATTCTTGGCCGCATATTTTTCTCCTTTAGTGCTCTGAATATATCCTGCCAGTCCTTTCTGGCCTGCCAGGTCTCTGTGGATAGGTCTGTTGCCAATCTAATGTTTCTACCATTGTAGGTTACATATCTCTTCTCCTGAGCTGCTTTCAGGATTTTCTCTTTGTCTATGAGACTCGTAAGTTTTACTATTAGATGTCGGGGTGTTGACCTATTTTTATTGATTTTGAGAGGGGTTCTCTGTGCTTCCTGGATTTTGATGCCTGTTCCTTCCCCAGATTAGGGAAGTTCTCTGCTATAATTTGCTCCAATATACCTTCTGCCCTTCCCTCTCTTTCTTCTTCTTCTGGGATCCCAATTATTCTAATGTTGTTTCATCTTATGGTATCGCTTATCTCTCGAATTCTGCCCTCATGATCCAGTACTTTTTTATCTCTCTTTTTCTCAGCTTCTTTATTTTCCATCATTTGGTCTTCTATATCACTGATTCTCTCTTCTGCCTCATTTATCCTAGCAGTTAGTGCCCCCATATTTGATTGCACCTCATTAATAGCCTTTTTGATTCTACTTGGTTAGATTTTAGTTCTTTTACTTCTCCAGAAAGGGTTTCTCTAATAACTTCCATTTTTTTTTTCAAGCCCAGCTAGTATCTTTAAAGTGATGATTCTGAACTCTGGATCTGACATCGTACTAATGTCCGTATTGAGTAGGTCCCTGGCCGTCGGTACTACCTCTTGTTCTTTTTGTTGAGGTGATTTTTTCCATCTTGTCATTTTGTGCAGAGGAGAATAGATTAATGAGAGAACAAAATGCTAGCAGAGTAACAATGTCCCCATAAAATATACTCTAAACAAATCAAAAAAGACCTGAAGCAGTGGGAAAAGAAAGGGAAAGAGAGAAATAAGAAAAAGAAAAAAAAAGAAAAAGAAAAAGATAAAAACAAAAACAAACAAAACAAAACAACAACAACAACAAAAAACAGAATGTGATCAGATATGATCAGGCTGGTATATAGATCAGTGCCACACACTAGATTTTGGGTGTATTTTGGTCTGTTAGAAGAAAGTGCCTCCCAAAATTTTAAAGAAAGAAAAACTTATATATGTACAAAAATAAGGGTTGATATGATGAAGGGATGGAATATGACTGTAAAGATGGAAATTATAAAAAATTTTATAAAAGGAATTGATAAGAAGTTGTTTGAAAAAAAAGAGGATTTAAAAAAAGAAAAAAGAAAAAAAAGGGAGAGAATGTGATCAGTCAGGGGAGTAGAAAAAACCATATACTAGAGATTTAGGGTGTATTTTGATCTGTTAGAAGAAACTATCTCAAAATTTTAAAGAGAGAACAACTTATATATATATGCCAAAAATATGGGTAACTACCATGAAGGGATAGAATATGACGCTAAAAAATGAAAAATAAAAATGTTTTTTAAAAAAGGGATTGATAAGATGTTGGTTGAAAAAGGGAAAAAAAAATTCAAAAAAAAAAAAGAAAAAAAGACAGTTAAAAAAAAAATTAACTTTGAAAGACTAAAAAATCATGGTAAAAAAGCCATGAATTCTATGTGCAGTATTCCCCTAGCGCTGGAGTTCTGCCGTTCTCATTGATTGGTAAACTTGGTCTTGGCCGGCTGTTCTCGCTGATCTTCTCGGGGAGGGGCCTGTTGCCGTGGTTTCCAAATGTCTTTGCCGGAGGCGGAATTGCCCCGCCCTTGCCCGGTCCGGGCTAAGTAATCTGCTCGGGTTGCTCTCCAGAGCTTTTGTTCCCTGTGAGATTTCCGTACAGCTTTGGAGGAGGAGAGTGAGGATGGTGGCCTCCCAATCTCCGCCCCGGAGGAGCCGAGAACTCGGGGCCCCGCTTCTCAGTGAGCCCCCAGAGAAAAGCCGTCAGTCACTCCCGTCTCCCCGGTCTCTGGCTGCACTCCGTGCTCACCTGGTCTGTGACCGCGCATCTCTATCTCTGGCACCCGACCCCACACGTAGTCTCCAAACCCAGCAGATCCCTGCGGTGCACCCACGCGCGGCTCCTCTTGGGGGAGGAAGGTGAATCTCCCTGCATCTGCCACTTGTTGGGTCCCTGCTTCCAGAAAGTGGTCGCTTTTCTGATGAGAGAGTTGTTGCTATTCTTTTCTTCGATCTCCTGTTGAGTTTGTAGGTGTTCAGAATGGTTTGATCCCTATCCAGCTGAATTCCTGAGAGGAGCCGAAATCCAGGTCTCCTACTCCTCCGCCATCTTGCTCCGCCCTCCTAATACATTTTTTTCTAATATGAGTATAAAATTATACATTTCCCTCTTAGAACCACAAATTATATGATTTCCTTTTTGCCCCTTGGTTCATTTAGATGTGTGTTGCTTAATTTCCAAATATTGGGCTTTTCTAGAAATCTTACTTATTTTCAATTTCATTACATTTTGTCAGAGAACATACTTTGTATTTCAGTGTTTGAAATGATTTACTGAGAATATTTTATGGCCCATCTGATACCCTAGTTGCACTTGAAAAAATGAGTACTCTGCAATTACTCATTGTAATGTTTTACAAAAATTGATTAATATTTTATTAACTATATATATTTTATATTTTATTAGTTTGTCTCATAGTGTTTTTAAAATCATGTTTAGTATTGATAATTTGTCAACTTTCAATCACTGAGGAAGGAAAGTTTAAAAAAATCTAAATAGAAGTATAGATTTCTCTATTATACCCTTTAGTCATACCAATTTTGCTTCATATATTTTGAAGCTATGTTATTAGGTGCATACAGTGGGAAAAAATAATTTAAAAGAAAGTCTCTTGACACTGTAGCAAACCTCTCCACAGAAGTGGAAAAAAAAAGAACATAGTTTTCATATTAAATAAGCATTAATCTGGAATGTGATGTGTATCACAGGTAACCCACTAAATTGCAAAAACAGAAATTTAATCCTTTTATATACTCAGGCAGATGCAGCCCATTTCATACATGTTTTCAAGCTCAATGATAACTCAAGAAAGAGGACTTGACAGCACATTTGATACACATACTTCATCCTAAATTTATCTGGTAATTGGGAATCCCCTTGTGTTTGCTAACTGCCTTTATCTAAAGGAAAGTGAATTTCTTCCATCTCTATGATGGGTCATAGGTTTTGAACTTGAAGCCAGCTAAAGTTAGGCCCTTACCCTCCCATGGGAGGGGTGCTCTCTTCCTTGATTACATTACCAGACAGCTCCCAAGTCCTTGAGGGCTAGGGTTAGGCTTATAACACTGGCAAGAGGCTTTATTTATCTTTTAAAAAGATTTACATATGGGGGCCTGGGTGGCTCAGATGGTTGAGCATCTATCTTTGGTTCAGGTCACGATCTCCTAGGACCTAGACCCATATTGAGCTCCCTGCTCATTGGGGAGTTTGCTTCTCCCTCTCCCTCGGCCTCTCCCCTCACTTGTGCTCTCTGTCTCTCTCTCTCTCAAATGAATAAATAAAATCTTTAAAAATAAAAAATTTATATACATCTCAGAGTGGCAGAGAAAAAAATTCACAATTATAAGTTGTCTTAAGTGAATGCTCTAAGAATGGGAAGAGGGGAAGTTTCATCCCTCTTTCACTAGAGAAAATGTATTTCTTTTCTTTTTTAGACATATTTCTGCTATATTACACATTTAGTTTGTTATGTCGTCTTAACTAATTGACTCTTTGTTATGAAATTATTTATTTGTAACACTCCTCAACTTGAATTCTATTTTGAATTTATAGAATCCTAACAGTTTTGTTAATATTACTCCTGCATAGTATAATTTTTCCACCTTGTACCTTTTTTCTGCTCTTTTTTGCCATATTTGGCTTAACTAAATATGTACTAGTTTTCTGTATTATTTCCTATATTGATTTTCTTTCTTCTGTTTTGTTTACTTTGATGTTAATCTAATCCAGTGATTTAAAAAATTTGTATTTTAGTTATTGGTTCTAGGTTTTCCATTTTCCTTCTTACAGATTCTAAATCTCTCCTTAAATTTCCTATTTCCTTACCCATTTTATCCGTATTCTTGTATAAATTCTTAGATTTTAACACTATCACTTTCATATTCATCTGTGCTACTTTTAACATTGTAGATTGTGGATTGTTTTCCTATTGAATGGCATTTCCCTTGCTCATGGTTCCTATTTCTTTGTTTCTCCACATGGGTGGTAACTTTGTATTATTTACTGGATGTTTTTTTCTGATAATTATAGAAACTCTGCTTCTGTTTTATTCTTCTGCCACTAACCTTGCAGGAGGTAACCTTAGAGTCCTGTAGGCTTACATTTTAGTTTTGTTTTGTTAGGGTGGTTTTGTGTTCAGTTGACCCATTATCCTACAGTGAATTCTTTGTCCAAGGATACATTTTTTTGCTCCTGAGGCAGTGCTCTTTGGAGTGTCAACAGAGGACAAGAGGTATTTTCTAAAGTATGTTTACTTGAAGGGAACCAAATACCAAATTCTGCCTTCCCTGTGGTAGGCAGCAATTGAAATCTCTCCTCACCTTTTTCACCTTTCTATATGCTGTTTTTCCTTGAACTCATTAGAGTCTTGCCCACATAAGAACAGTTCAGGGGTTAATCAAGTATTTAGTGGAAGTTTTTACACAGATTTGGGGGTTCCCTCAGCTATGGCTTTATCCTTTTCCTGATTTATCTAATCTCAATTTCTACTCACTTAGAAAGTCCCAATCTCCTCTGACTTGAGACCAATCAGTCTGAAGATTTTGACTTGAACTGTGTAGAGCACCTCATAGACCCTATCATCCCCTCAGAAAATCCATATAAATTTGATTCTTATGAATATTTCCTTTCTCCCTAGGGTGAGATCTCCTCTAGTTTTTGTCTGTTCTTGTTTTCTCTCAAGTGACTTCAGACGGGCTCCCTTTCCAGTATTTAATTGCCAAATGAAGGAGTATCACTCTGATAAAAAAAAAAAATGTGTGTATGTATGTGTATATATATATATATATGCCACCATTTCCAGAACTAAAACTTTTTAAGGTATTTTTTCTCTCTGTATATAAATTCATTTTATTTAAAAAAATTTGGAAACATTGATTCAGTTACAGAAATTACTTCCTTGAAAAATTTTTTTGTACTTAGTTTATTTGTAATTTAGTATTTAAAAAAAAAATCACTCAATCTGTGAAGCATTCTGCCTCTTTAATAGAACTTGAATTTTTAGGATATCCTACCATCAATAGTTGTGTTCACTCTGTATACATGAATTTCAATGAACTTTATGATCATGAATTTCTAGTTATGATTTTAAAAACTGTACACTCTTGCATTTAATGAGTAACCAGAGATGCATATTTTTGTTTCCATCAGCAGTTTGGTCTCAACAACAGCTTTAAAGGTTCAGGTTCACTTTGAGTTCAAGTAGATAAACTGCCCAAAATATTATGCAGCTCAGATATAATTAAACTTCTTGTTAGAGCATATTAGTTTACTCCAGAAAGTGTTATTCAAAGAGATGAGAGTACACGGGAAGACAAAGACAACAGAAAATCAAATAGAAGGATCAATATATTGCCCAGAAACTAACAAATTATTGACCCATGTATATGCATTTTCACAGGACAAAGCAAAAGAACTACAATCAATAAAATAACTTAGGAGTGAAGTTTCTTAACTAACATGAAAATTGAAAAGGAATAAAAAAATGAGGGTCTTATATTTGGGTATGATATATAACCAATCTAGAATTTTAGTAAATTTTTAGCTTCATTTTAAATAACTCTTCATTTAGTTTCTTCTATCTATAATATTGTACCATATTATTCTGCATATAAACCATGCCATCCCCTCATTGTGCTCCCAAGAGGGAGAATAGAAGTGAAGGAATGGGGCAAGTGTGATAGTCCCAGTTATTCAACAAGCTTGCCAGTAAGACACTGGCTCCTCATCTGTCTATAAATCCAAGTCCACACCATCTCCTATGTATCTAAGACTGATACAGCAGTAGTACCTCACACTTGACTTTTCCACTTATATAAATTAAATATAAAATTATTGTGCTGCTTTGTTTTTTCTTGTCCCAGTTCTCTAAAGGTCCATATCATCTCCTGGTAAACTTTGATTTGCACCCAGTTTTGGTCTACCCTAGTATTGACCTCCAAGAGCCATGCACTATGCTCTTCTTGTCTTGAACAATTTATCTTACTTAATCGTGGCCCAAGCGGGGTTTTCCTTCAGGACAGCTCCTAAAACAGTCTATTAACTAAACCTCCTCTCTCTGTTACCCATAACAAGAGAGGAGATCTCCTAATTCATCAAGAACAAAACCAAATATCTAATTTTCTGGGGTTATTTATTGTATTAGTGAACTTTTTCTTCTTCCTTGTATAAACTCTTGATCGTGACAGAGCATCTTCGCTATCTCTAGGTTTTCTAAACTTTTCAGGGACAGAGAAAACTAGAAACAGGATCATACATATATAAACCTAGCTTAGATCTCTTAGCTTTGCCTAATTCAAGACAGAAACCATCTTCTTATCCTAGTAGATTTCAAGTCTTATAAAAACAATACAATAAAATAAATTTTTTGTTTTTATTTAAATTCCAGTTAATTAACATACAGTGTAATATTAGTTTCAAGTGTACAAGATAGTGATTCTACCCTTCCATACATCACCCCTGGTGCTCATCACAGCAAGTGCCCTCCTTAATCCCCATCACCTATTTCACTCCTCCCCCTACCCACCTCCCATCTGGTAACCATCAGTTTGTTCTCCATAGTTATGAGTGTGTTTCTTGGTTTGTCTATTTCTCTCTTTTTTTTTTTGCTTTGCTCATTGGCTTTGTTTCTTAAATTCCACATATGAGTGAAATCATACGGTGTTTGTCTTTCTCTGCCTCATTTTGCTTAGCATAATACTCTCTAGCTCCATCCATGTCATTGCAAATGGCAAGATTTTGCCAACAGAATGCACATTCTAGAATTTAATGCACTATTGATTCCTTGCCAAAAGGAGAAAGATGTTGAACGGTCCTCACTTAAGGAGAATTGCACTTTGAAGACTGGCTGTCAGTTCACAGCATGAAGCAAATGTTTCCAAAAAAAAAAAAAACACACAAAAAACAAAAAAAAAACAAAACAAAAACAACTGTGGAGCTACAGGAAATATGAGAAAGTGAAAACCATAAATTTAATATTTTTCACTTCCTTTTTTCAGTAGACATTTATAAAGAAAATCTATGTTTATTAGGTTTTGACATGACAGTCAAAGAAAATAAGCCAAATTGTTGCAGCAATTATAATCATGGCAAATGGACATATCTTGGTTTGATTCTTCATTTTGACAAGAAACAAACATTGGGAACATACAGGATGAACAGGTCACGAGATGTTCACCACAGATTGTTAAATCTCAGGTCACTAACTGCAACTCTTAAGTGTCTCACTCAGTCATTCAAAGATCTCCATGACATTGCCCTAATATGACTTTGCAATCTTCTTCAAACCACTCAACTTATACTGCATTTTCACAAATTTTCTTTGCTTTCGTTTCCTTCCTTCCTTCTTCCCTTTCTTCCTCCCCTAATGTCCCCCATCTCATCCATTTTGTTACTCTCCTATACATAAATGACCTATATTCTTTTGCTCTTGTTCTCTGTTTGGTATATGTTCCACCCAATTCTCGTATATTCAAAATCCACCCATCCTTCAAGGTCTAATTCAAATTCATGCTACCCTTAGACAAATATCTACCGAGAAATATATAGTTCTCATCTCTGAACTAGCAATGAATTTATCTGAAATAATCTTTTGGAACCTAATACTGTATTACATGATTTATAGTAAAATATAATGGCCTTTTCCCTGATTGTAAATACCAGGATGAATTAATCTTTATATATCTTATAATGGGCACCTAATTACAATGTAATCAATACCTATTCATTTTTTTTTTGAATGGTTATTTACCATTATTGAACCAAAAATGATGAGGCCTCATGGACAGTGAAGTGCAGTGCTGTAAAGATTCCAGGAGTCATTCTTGGCATCTGGACTGGTAGCAAAGGTCCAAAGAATTCATGGGAAATTAAGTTGTTGTATAAATTCAACTGTTTCCAAATTGCTTCAGGGGATCCTGAAGCAAATTATGGAACAATTAGGGCCACCTGGGTTAATTCAGCACTACTTTTACAAATTGCTACAAATACACTTTGTGGGAAATTAGAGACTCTGTGTGGTGCCTTACAGTTCTTTCAGATACTAAATTCTACATATTTCCAGATCGCCTGCCAACTGGTATACCAGAACTTCCTGAGAGAAGGAAAAATCCAATACACGTACAAATGTTGACAATTCCACACAAAGTCCTTTGTTTCATAAATGGTAAAATAATGGTTCTAGCTAGTTATTGCATACTAATTATTCATTAATTTATAATCACCATGAATAATTATCTAATATGGTCCGGGAATTTATAATAATAACGATGTGGTATGTGATTTCAAGGTGATTTGTGTAGCTTTATTTTTCTTAAATGTAATTTTTAGTATACACATAGGAACCATATTCACATAAACTACCACCACAACCCAGGTTTGGTGCAATAGGATTAATGATTTTCTCTGAGGATTTTTTTTCTCCTTTTTTAATGCAATCAGTTGAACAGATTTTTACGACTTCTTGTCTTGAGGTCAATTACATAACGTTAGACCTTCTAAAAGAAACTGAGATTGATTTGGTTTTGAAGTAAAAAGATTTATACATTTTAGTTCAAAGGGTTTGTGGTCTCTGAGAATCAGTGCTAGATTGCTGATAATAGCAGAGATCATTGATAGGTTCTCTAAATGCATTTTATTCCTCTGACCAATATTCGTAATTATGAAGGATATGAATATATACTGTTAATTAATTTGCATAAATTTATAGTGAGATCTTCTGTATACAACTTATAAGGAATTAAGTGAGGAATTATTTCCCAAGGAATTAATTCTCCAGATCACTAAAACTATTTCATCTAAAAATTAGTGTTTATTTTAAAAATTTAACAAACTTTTTCATGAATTTATTTTCTTGGTTTGTAAAGATATGATATTGAAGATACAACCTTGAGCAAGTAGAAAAGTAGAAATTGTTAGTCAAGCTTATTGATTTTAAAGATATAGAAAATAAGTCCTGCCAGTGGCAGAACCAGCACTACTAATTGAGGTTCCTTATTGTTTTTGACATTCCATGTTGATTTCCAATAAATTAACCTATCCTTTACCAGAACAGTCTTTTTAATTATCAGTAATATCCTACCTTCGGTTTGAGTGCAATGTGACCCCTAGAGATGTTTGGGTGTGATATGGTTTGTTGTGCTTTAAAGTAAGTAATTTGTTTTGGAATAGAGTTGATATTTAGAAATACCAACTTCAAATAGATGGATTGATTTTAATTGCAAATTTATGACCAATCCTTAAATAAATAGATGATAATGAAGAAAATTAACATTTTTCTTGATAGTTAGGGATCATGTTTTTGTTAGAGATGCCTCAGACGGAAAATGTAAGGCTGAAATAAGAATTTCTGCATCTTTAACTAGCTGTGTGCTGTAACTGTAGCTTCTTCAAGAAGATAAATGGCATATTCTCCAAATAACCACTATTGACTAATAATGGATTCAGTTTTCAAACATGTATGTCAGTCTTTTTCAATGTGTTTTGCTATTTGGTTGACATCATAGGTAGGGTTGGTTGCTTGTTAGAAATCTACATCTTGGTCCCCACCCCAAATTCACTAGACAAACCTCTAGAAATGGGGTCAGGTAATCTGCATTTTGAAGAAGTAACAATGGGATTCTTATACACACTAAGAATAAAAACACCTGTCATTGTGGTTGCCTCATGAAACATTTATGAAATACAAGTAAATGTTTTATTCATTAAATTTTTGTTCAGGACTTTAAGTAGGATAAACACATCCTTCTATTTTCCATTTGCCTTGGGTCTAGGCCTTATTTTTTGAATTTGGCTTTTGATTTCATATTTTTCTGAAGTTAGGAAAGACCAGGAAAGAGCCATGTAAAAAGAGACCCTGAACTTCAACAGAGAGTCTGGTGTTACAGTTCCTCTGGGATACTCGCCTTTTAGAAATATGACAGATTTTTTTTCTCTACCTTGAACCATACAGTTGCTCCAAGTCAATGGGGTAAAATTTCAATTATGTCATCAACTATTAGAGAGATCAACCGTTGTTTTATATTATAAAATCAGGAAGCTATCAGAGCCTGCTAAGAAACAAAGAAATATTGAATTCACCCATTAATTTATTCAGTGAGTATTTATTGAGAATCTACTCTGTGATTGCAATAGAACAGTGAGGAAAAAACTGATTAAAATCGCTATTCTTATGGAAATTCCATTTTTAGTGGTTTGTGAATATAAGAATTGAATCTCCTGAGACAGTGAAATGTAAGCAACATATGAAAGATATATGGATAGCTGGAAGAAAAATATTTGTGGTAAAGGGAACAGTGAGTACAAGTACTCTGAGGAAGTATTCTGGTTATGCTTGAGAAACAGCAGTTGTGACTGAAAATAATCTGAGGACACTAATCATGTCAGGTACTGCCAAGTGGCAGCAATATAATGAAGGAGCTTGTTGGTCTACCAAAGAACTTCAACTTTTACTCTAAGTAAAATAAGAAGCCTGCAGAGGTTTTGAGCAAAATAGTGACAGTGTTTTAGGTTTAAATAGTCACTGTAGGTGCTATGTTGAACAGACTACAGAGGAAAAAGGAAGGACGCAAGGTGATCTGTTGCTATAATCTAGGTAAGAAATAATGAAGAGTTAGATCAGAATTGTAATTGAGATAGTAATATCTGGTCAGACTCTGGATATATTTTGAAGGTAAAGTGAATATGACTTGTTGGTTGATTTTAAGATGGAGTGGGAGAGTAAAAGAGAGTTAAAAACTAACTTCAAGTTTTTGCTTTGAATAACTGAAAAATTTTTTTTATTTTTAAATTTTAAATTTTATTATGTTAGTCACCATACAATACATCATTGGTTTTTGATGTGGTGATCCACGATCCATTGTTTTCATATAACACCCAGTGCTCCATGCAGTGGGTGCCCTCCTTAATACCCATCATCAGGCTAACCCATCCCCCCTCCCACCTCCCCTCTAAAACCCTGTTTGTTCCTCAGAGTCCACAGTCTCTCATGGTTCATCTTTCCCTCTGATTCCCCCCCTTCCTTTTTCCCTTCCTTCTCCTAATGTCCTCCATGCTATTCCTTATGTTCCACAAATAAGTGAAACCATATGATAATTGACTTTCTCTGCTTGACTTATTTCACTTAGCATAATCTCCTCCAGTCCCATTCATGTTGATGTAAAAGTTGGGTATTCATCCTTTCTGATGGCTGAGTAATATTCCATTGTATATATGGACCACATCTTCTTTATCCATTCATCTGTTGAAGGGCATCTCGGCTCTTTCCACAGTTTGGCTATTGCGGACATTGCTGCTATGAACATTGGGGTGCATAGGGCTCTTCTTTTCACTACATCTGTGTCTTTGGGGTAAATACCCAGGAGTACAATTGCTGGGTCATAGGGTAGCTCTATTTTTAATTTTTTGAGGAACCTCCACACTGTTTTCCAAGGTGGCTGTACCAACTTGCATTCCCACCAACAGTGTAAGAGGGTTCCCCTTTCTCCACAACCTCTGCAACATTTGTTGTTTCTTTCCCTGTCCATTTTTGCCATTCTAACTGGTGTAAGGTGGCATCTCAACGTGGTTTTGATTTGAATTTCCCTAATGGCTAATGATGATGAACATTTTTTTCATGTGTCTGTTAGCCATTTGTATGTCTTCTTCAGAGAAGTGTCTTTTCATGTCTTCTGCCCATTTTTTGACTTGATTATTTGTTTTTTGGGTGTTGAGTTTGAGAAATTCTTATAGATCTTGGATACCAGCCCTCTTTAACAAAGATAGGAGATGACTGAGAGAATAGCAGTTTTGGAGGGAAAGTCAAGAGTTTAGATTTGGAAATCTTAACTTTGTTACATTTGGATACCTTTTTGACATCTAACTAGAGAGCATAAGCAGTTGAATATGAACATCTTCTATTAAGGAGAGAGAGCTTGTTTGGAGACACAAATGTGAAACCATTACCATCTAGCTAGTATTTAACTCCAAGAACCAAGATTAAGTCAACAAGGGAATGGGTGGTGGTAGAGAAAGTAAAAGGACTGAGGTTTGTGCCATAGGGCACAAAACTTTAAGTAGCCTGGGAGATGAAGAGGATCTAGCAAAGGATTCTGCAAAGAAGCAGCCAGTAAATTAAGGAGACGTCTGGAAGTGTGTAGTGTTCTAGATGTCAGCTGAGAAAAGTGTTCAGGGGGAGTATAGCAATATTTGTAAAATGCTACTGGGAAGTACAGTCATATGAACACAGATAATTTCCCATTGGACTTAATAATGTAGAGGTCATTGAGAATAACTATCCTTTGTATGAAGAAAATTATAGGGGAGGAAGGGGGAATTATTGCAGTGAAGCCCTTGAGTGAAGTCAGTTATACCAAAGATGCCCACTTGGCTCAGATAGTATTATGGGCAGTTCATCAAAAATTTGAGTGACCATACATAACAGTTGGCCCAGGACAGTCCCAATTTACCTTGGACAGTACTGATTTATATTTATGGTAATTACCAATAACACCTTTTTTCACTATCAAAAGTGTTTCAGTTTTGACAATAAAATATGTGGTCGCATTATCTATAATAACATCATTAAAAGTTGTGCTCTTAAACTAAAAGCAAAGCCAGTCAATATAATACTACTTTTATCCAGTCATATTTAAGCTACATTAGTGCAGA
Source organism: Neomonachus schauinslandi (assembly GCF_002201575.2). Lineage (NCBI taxonomy): Eukaryota > Metazoa > Chordata > Mammalia > Carnivora > Phocidae > Neomonachus > Neomonachus schauinslandi. The sequence continues at coordinate 54,726,744 of NC_058415.1, read as the reverse complement.
TATGGAAGCAGTGGAGATGCAGATTTAACCAGAGATGCATGCATGTTTGTCAGCACAGTTAGATGAAGAAAGGGATGAGTGAGAGAGTTAAGGATATATGCAGGAAGTTTGCAATGCTTAACCATTAGATTTAATAGTGTTAGGGAAAGAAAATGAGGAGGTGAAGGGGAGATAAAAGGGTGGTGGTATCAATAGAATATAAGTTCCAATGGAGTTGAGTGTTTCCTCAATTTGTGGAACTAGAAGAACTGAGAGAGAACAAGAAGAGACGGTGCTCACAGAACGGAATGTTGGAAACTGCAGTTATAGTCAGTGAAGATAAAGAAAATGATAAGTTCCAATGTATGACCTTGAAAATAAGGGCTGAAGTCAAAAGTAGAGTATAACATCACTGAAGGAGAGAAGTTCAAGGATAAAATAGACCAGATTGGACAGATCATCCAGATATTTATATCAAAAGTAATAGGACTAGTATTGTGTAGGAGAGAGTGACAATAATTCAGGAGTTAGTACATTTGAAAAATGAGGCAGAGTGACCTTGAAGTCTGTTGGTGACCAAAATTAGGAGTTCTTGGCTATATTAATCCCATGACGTGAAATTCAAAGCTAGGTACTTTCAGAGAGGGAAGAGAGAAATGATCTAAAAGTATTACTAAAGAGAAATGAAGACACCTATCTACCTCAAAAGCTAGTGATAAAATGTGGTGTGGTAATAAAAATATTAAACATTTAAGAGAGGTATAAGAGAGTCAATATCTTCATGAGATAATTCAGCTTTTAGGTAAAATAATTTATTATATGTTGGCATATAATTTTTCATAATATTCTCCTATAATCCTTTAATAATAAATAAGGTGCTGAAAGAGTTGTTGAGATAGTAGGTTAAGATTATAGAAAATTGTGTCAATGATGGGACATAAGTTCCAGAGGATATAATGGAAAGCTTTTAATAGTGTGAGGGTGGGGGATGAGTCATAAAAGATAGACTGATCTGAAAAAGAAATTTAAAAAAAATCCCATTTACAATTATATCAAAAAGAATAAAATACGGGAGCACCCATATACATAAAGCAGTTAATCACAAACCTAAAGGAACTAATTGATAGTAATATAATAATAGTAGGGGACTTTGATACCTTACTTACATCAATGGGTAGATCATCCAAAATGAAAATGAACAAGGAAAGAGTGGCTTTGAATGACACATTGAACCAGATGGAGCTAATAGATCGCTTCAGAACACTCCATCCTAAACCAGCAAAATACACATTATTTTCAAGGACACATGGAACATTCTCCAGAATAGATCACATAGTAGGCCACAAAACAAGTCTCAAAAAATTTAAAAAGATTGAAGTCATACCATGCATCTTTTCTGACCACAACACTATAAAACTAGAAATCACCCACAAGAAAAAAATCTGGAAAGACCACAAATACATGCAAGTTAAATAACATGCTACTAGACAATGAATGGGTCAGCCAAGAAATCAAAGAGGAAATCAAAAAATACATGGAGACAAATAAAAACAAAACAAAACACACTGGTCCAAAATCTTTGGGATTCAGCAAAAGCTGTTCAAAGAGTGAAGTTTATAGCAAAACAGGACTACTTCAAGAAACAAGAACAATCTCAACTATACAACCTCAAAAATCTACCTTATACCTAAAGGAGGTAGAAAAAGAACAAACAAAACTCCAAACCTGTAGAAGGAAATAATAGATTAGAATAGAAATAAATGAAATAGACACTAAAACAAACAGTAGAACAGATCAATGAAACCAGGAATTGATTCTTTGAAAAGATCAACACAATTGATAAGCCTTTAGTCAGGCTCATCAAAAAATAAATAGAGAGAGATAATTCAAACAATCAGAAATGATAGAGGAGAAATAACTGACACCACAGAAATAGAAAGGATTATAAGACAATATTATGAAAAATTATATGCCAACAAAGTGAACAATGTAGAGGAAATGAATAAATTCCTAGAAACACATAACCTCTCAATACTGAAGCAGGAAGAAATAGAAAATTTGAACAGAACAATTACCAGCAATGAAATTGAATCAGTAATCAAAAAACTCCCAACAAACAAAAAAGTTCAGGACCATACGGCTTCACAGGGGAATTCTACTAAACATTTAAAGAAGAGTTAATACCTCTTCTTCTCAAACTGTTCCAAAAATAGAAGAGAAAAAAAGCTTCCAAATTGATTCTATGAAGCCAGCATTACCCTGATACCAAAACCAGATAAAGACACTACAAAAAAAGAGAACTACAGGCCCAATATCTCTGATTAACATAGATGCAAAAATCCTCAACAGAATAAAAGCACTCTAAATCCAAATCCAACAATACATTTAAAAATCATACACAGTGATCAAGTGTGATTTATTCCTGGGATGTAAGGTGGTTCAATATTTGTAAATCAATTAATGTGATACATATCACATCAACAAGAGAAATGATAAAACCCATGATCATTTCAATAGACTGTAAGACTGATGAAAGAAATTGAAGAAAGTCACAAATAAATGATAAGATGTCCTGTGCACATGGATTAGAATAATTAGTATTTTCAAAATATCCATTCTGCCCAAAGCAATCTACAGATTCAGTGAAAACCCTATCAAAATTCCAATAGCATTTTTCAAAGAAATAGAAAAAAAATCTTAAAATTTGTGTGGAACCACATAAGACATTTTATAGACAAGCAATCTTGAGAAAGAAAAACAAAACCAGGAGCATTACATTTCCTGATTTCAAACTATATTACAAAGATACCATAATCAGTATGCTTTGGCATAGAAAGAGATATATAGATCAATGGAACAGAATAAAGGCCCGAGAAATAAATCCATGCAATATGGCCAATGAATTTATGACAAAGGAGCCAAGAATACACAATGGGTGAAGGATAGTCTCTTCAATAAATGGTTGGGAAAATGAGACAGCCACATGTAAAAAATTAAACTGGACCCCTATCTTATACACACAAAAAAATCAACTAAAAATGGCTTAAAGACTTAAATTTAAGACCCCAAACTATAAAATTCCTAAGAGAAATCAAGAGAGTAAGCTCCTTGATAAAGTTTTGGCAATAATTCTTTGGATTTGACACTAAAAGCAAAGGCAATCTTCCAAAAAAGAAAACTTTAGGCCAAGATGACTTTACTATCAAATTCTACTTAATATTTCAAAAAGAAATAATACCAATTCCATATAATCTCTTCTACACAACAGAACAGGGGATGATTCTCAACTCATTTCATGAGGTCAGTATTACCTTAATACTAAATCAGATAAAGATATTATAGGAAAACTACAGATCCATATCCCTCTGAACATACGTGTAAAAGTCTTCAACAAAATATTTTTAAATAAAATCTGGAATGTGTGAAGGTAATGCAGCATGACAAAGTGAGAGCTATCTCAGGAACACAAGAGTGATTCAACATTTGAAAATTAACCAACGTTATTTACCATATTAACATGATAAAATAGGGGTGACCCCAAAATATGACAGTTTATATGCAGGTGTTTTGTTCCTTTCTATGACTTCTTCCTTTCTGAAATTTAACCCCTCAATTTCCAGCTGTTCTAGACATTCTGATCTTTGTTCTCTAGTATCTCAAGACACTGAAACTGCTGACTTTCTACTTGGGTTATAGTCACTCAGCATTCTTGGGTTCTGTAGAATTCTGTCATGGTAAAAGCTTTCTAAAATGAGTATTTATCCAGAATGGTTCTGGGTAGCAGAATTTTGAGATAGCACCCAAGATTCTATCCCCTGGTGTATCCGCTCTGTATAAACCTTTGGTGAAATTTCCCTTGGTGAAAGAGATTTGAAGCATAAGGGAGAATTTCATGTACACAGAATCCTCTGTTGTTGGCTTTGAAGATGGAGGGAGTTATGTGGCAAGGACATAAGAGCAGGATCTGGAGCTGGGAGAAACTTCCTGATGACAGGCAGCAAGTAACTGAATTCTGCCAATGTCTGAATGACCCTGAAAGAGGGCACTGCGCTCCAGATGAGAACACAGCTATCTGACACCATAATATCAGTCTCGTGAGAACCAGAACAGAGAACCCAGCCTAACGTGCAGTCCTCTGACCTACAGAACTGCGAGATGATAAATGAATGTTGTTTTAAGCTAAGTTTATGGTAATTTGTTACACAGCTCTAGAAAGCGAATACAGGATTCCTTCTTTCTAAGATCATGTTTCTCCTGGTTTTGTGCTTAGTTTTCATAATTCTACAGTGCCTCAAATAATTTTGTTTTTCTTTTGTCTAATCTCTATAATTATCTTTGTGAAGATTATTCCTATATAAGCTACCTTGATATTACAAAAAAATGAACTCTCTTACTGACTTATGAGACTTACTATGTGGATTAAAGCATATTTTTCATATTTTCCTAGTACATGCAGGTTTTTCATAACTACCTGGTTTTGCAGATTACCTATCTTAAAATATTGTCAGAAGCGGAACATTCATATACATTTTAATGGCAGCACTCTATGGACCTGAAGTTCTACAGGAAGTCAGAAGCTGATACTCAGAATCTTAGGCATGAAGTTTCTGTTCCCTGATGACTATATGCATAATTACTGCACTGGATCTAAGATCATAGGGAATTTTTTTTTTTCACTCTGATTCATTTAAGGAAGGAAATCACAAGTGTGATCATGCCAGAACAGAAAATTTCAAGATCAGTTCAGACTCTACAGTTTATATAGTCATAGTCAAAGGCAGGCCAAGAGATACAGAGTGAAAGGCAAGGCTCAACATAGAAGTGGACCTGAAAATTAAAATTAACACAAGCTATTCAGCAACATAACTTGGTTGACACTGTAACACTGAATATGTTTCATTGAACCAATGAAGCTGAAATGAGTGGTACTGAGTGTGCTTAGGTACTTGCACCTGGTGGCCGTATTTGCTTCCTCATGCAGCTTGTAGGGCATTAACTACTAGTGATGATCTGCTGCTGCTTTTCAAAGAGAAGGGATAGGCGAAGAGTACTCATACAGTGGAAGTCAGTTACACTTAAGAGGGGCCAGATACCTACTACTCCATTCAGAGGGAAACAACGGGTTATTTTTGTTCATTTCTCTTTTGTTCTCTTTTGTTCGGGGAGGGGTTTTTCATTTCATGTGCCATTATACACAAGGTCTGTATGTCTTAAAACTTGTTTGTGAAGGGAGGGTGAGGTTTGCTGACTTACGTACAATGATGGATATTTGGCAGTGGTGCTGATGAGAGTTTCATGTTTGAGGAAATTTCTTTTCCTGAGTCCTTTTCCTCCTATCAATTGGTCATCAAGTTGGGAAATACTCCTTCCTTCCATTCAAATATTCCTCTGCTTACCTGTTCTATCTTTCCTTTGGGTATTAACCCCTCCAACTTCCCTCCTTCTTCTCCTTGTCACTACTTCATCTTCTCTAGAGAATGAGAAACTAGTTTTGTAAAAATTCAGAATCTTTTGCACATATTTCAATAAGATGATCCATCAGCATTTTTTCCTATTTTTCCGAGGAAATGATTCTCAGAGTGCCAGTGAAAAATAAAAATAGGTACATTCTTAGTGAACAATCAGATTCATTACTTTATATAAAACCACAGCATTCAAGAAGAAAATTAAATCATGAGATGGCAGGAAAACTTTGCTTTTGTAGCAATCTGATGCTCTGGCTCCCATTCGTCCTGTGTCTGCATATGCAGAGGGGTGAAACACTGGGAATATCTCCCAGTGTCACTCAAGAAAGTAACCTTGGGAGGAAGAATGAATTTTCAATTTATTCTACCTGTGTTTTTATTGGCCAAAGTAGAGAAATTGAATGGGTTATCCTGGTACAACTCAGCAGAGTCCCTCCTCCGGGAAGACTTCAAGACATTTACCTCAAAGTTGGCTAGGTTCCCTATGCTCACCTCCACATGTGGTTGTCCTCAGTGTGTGCTAAATTCCTAAATCAAGTCATTACCAAGAGAGACGTGGGTTTCACCTTGTCAAATGAGTATGTTACTATTGTAGTGGTAAGTTAAGTAAATTCATGAAGATCAACTACCTCAAATTTACTCTGTATATATATTCAGGTATTTCAAGCAATCATACCTAGAACATATATTTGGAGAGGAAGTACTAATAAAGAGTATAGAATGGCAAGCCTGGGAATAGAACTATTATTAGAGTAGGTAGCTAATCTATTTTTATAAACAAAGGGTATTTATCAGGATTGATTATCTAAATAACAATCAGTGGTATTTTGGAATGCCTAGATAATTCCAATACACTCTCCTTTCCCAGAGAAGAATGTTCTTCTTTAACTTTAAGCACTATAAAAAAGCCTATAAGTATAATCTTTACATTTTTTTTGAAAATCGTATGGCAATATGGTCTTGGAGGCCCCACAGAAACAGAAAAATAGAAATTTCTGTTTGGAATATCAAATTCTGTATGTGCATTCAAGTACTATGTTTTCTTAAATCTATACTGCCTTTGATTTTAAAGACACTAATAAGTAAAAAAGTCATCTTTGCATCAATATAATATAGTGGTTCATTTAAAAATCCTCTCTCGGGCACTTGTGACAAGGTCTGGGTGTTGTATGAAAGTGTTGGATCACTAAATTCTATACCTGAAACTAATATTACGCTATATGTTAACTGGAATTTAAATAAAAACTTGAAAAAATCCTCTCTAGTTAAAAGCAAGAAAAATGTATTTCAAATTCTGTTTTATATTCATTCATTGATGTTTCAAAATTTTATCATTGTACTTATGTGTGAGGCATTTTATTAACTTCTGTAAAGAAGTCCATGTTTAGGAAAAAATACTATCTTTTTAGATGAAAATGTATAAGGAAATAATGTAGTTCCAATGTTGAAACATAAGATAAATTGACATATGAGTGAGATACAACCTACTAGACAAATTATGAAGGTTTTTTGGATAAAATTTTCTCTGTATCCACTGGGAACTGGTGAGATGTTGGAAATGCAGAGACTGAGAAAAGAGAGAGAATGTAAGAGCAAAGAAATGACCTGAGTAGCTATAGGAAATTATTAATCATTTTATGAATTCATTTAGTCTAAAATTTTTGTTAAATAATAACATTATTTAACTGATTTGAAGATTTTTCCATTTCCTGTAATTGTAAAATATTTTATTATACAAATTATGTATATATTTGTATTTGAAAATAAGAAGAATCAGAAAATATTTACATACCCATCATCACACTTAAGAAACAGATTATTGAATAAATTCTCATAAAGCCCTCCAAACTCTGTATAGCTTCCCTCATATAGCCTTAGGACCCGGAGAAAGCAATGATTCTGAATTTTGTATTTCCCATATTCTTATTCTCCATATATGTTTCATGTATACAAATAAAACAGTGTTTAATTTTGCTTGTTTTTAAACTTTATGTAAATGGTATTTGTACTGCATTTAAAAATTTTTCCCCTTTAGCTTAACCATCCATTAGTATTGATGCATACAGCTGGAATATATTTGTTTTTTATTCATTTTCAAGGACACAGCATAAATTATTATATTTACCAAACTACATACGAATGTCAAATTTATTGTTTTTCATAGCTTTAACTTAACCAAATATTGGATTAACTTTTATTAAATTTCATACATACTATGTTATAATACACCTTAGGTTTTTGCTACATTTTTTAGAAATTGTCAAATATTTTGGTATTTCAAACATGTAATGTAAATGTTTATTTGTGCAACAGCTTCTTGTAGCTCTGCTCAGCATGGTAACTGTTAACATCTTTCTTTTCTTTCCATCTATGAGAGAGAGCTACTTCATAAACTATGCATAACTGATTTAATAATGGCCTAATGTAATTAATGCATTCACTAGTAAGATTTTCTAAATGAATATGACTTATGTAATAAAATATGGCTGTAGATATATTAAGATTCCAATAAAATTATGAGTATTCCTGAGTCATTAGAAGAGCTATAGTAATCAATAAGAACCCTTAAGAAAACCTTAGTTATAGGTTACTGGTTTATGATGATGACTATCGTTTACTTCATTTTAAGTCTTTTCACCAATCCCCACCCCACTTCAACTGAAATTACAAAGCACTATTGAAAAAGAGGGAAAAGGTGCTTTGGTAGTTGAAACAGAGAAGAGGACATTTCATATGCCGGTGAAATTAAACATTCTTTTTTTCTCCTGTAAGATATGTTCAAATGAGTTTATATTTGGGAAGAAAACAGTGAACCATAATTCGTCCTCATAAAAATATGGAATGGCTTACGAAGACACAGAGGTATTCCAAGCTCATCTGATTTTGTGTGCTAAGAGTTACAATTTAGATCAGGCCATCGAACATTATGTTATTTAGATTTTGCTTACCTAAGTACTATGAAGGGGACTACGGAGAGTATTCTTGCAGGTCGGACCGAGTATAACATGGTTGACTTTGGCAACCTGAGTTCTACATTTTCACAAAGTGCTCCTGCTGGGGATAATCATATCAATTAGAGAGGTTGGGAGGTCACCCAACTATCTTCAAGGTGCCCTTGAAATAAGCAAAGAGAAAAACTGCACATCAGTGACATTAGCTTCCTTATGACAACGGCTTATATACGAACAAATTGTCAAGAAAGCAATGTGAAAGCTCAAGAGAGTATGAGGCTCAGGAGTTAAAACACATTGTTTCACTGGAACAGACAATAAGCAATAGGATACTAGCTAATGGTTGTAAATTAAATTTTGAGTATTTATTGATTTTTATTCATTCATTAGCAGTATTTATTGAATGGTGCTTGATGCCAGAAACCATGCTAAACAGTGAATGCAGCAATGAATGAACCAACAGAGTCCCTATTCTGAAGTGTGTCAATAGACAATAAATTTATAACTTGCCAAGTGGTCGTAAGTGCTGCAAAGAAGATTAAAACCAAGTAAGGTGTTAAAGTAGTGAGAGTGGAGGCTATATATAGGACAACATAATTAAGGGAAGCTTGATTTTATATGAAAAACTGAATTGCCAAAATCAAAATAAGAGTGGGAACTGCAGATAAAATGCACATCAGTGACATTAGCTTCCTTATGGGTGGGGTGTGCTAAATTCAAGGAGTAAATGTATTGCGAAAAATATCACTAAGTTGAAGATAACCTAGAGTACATAGATGGAGTGAGCTCACTAGCTATAAGTGCAATTAATAAGAATAGCCTCACTTTAAGATACAATGATAGTTCACATTTATTGTGTGTGTGTGTGTTGTGTACTGTTTTCTGAGTGGGGTGTTAAGCTTTTGTCTTCAGTATATCATTTCCTTCTCTCTCCTCATCCCCCTCATTATCAGTGATCTGTAAAATCAATAGAAACATAGCTAAGACATGGAAGGATTCTGGGAATACACTGCCACGGTGCCATGTCTGAACATTGACCAGAAAATACACCAGGCAACTTGGAAATGGGTATAATGTGAGAAGCAAGAGTGAAAAAGAAGTGACCTAAATTAAATGCCCAAACAAGGAAAACAGAAAACCTTCTTCTTTTGGCTTAGTGTGAATGTGGAATATAAAGCGAATATCAAATGTAATTGATGAAAGAATACTTGAGCTAAAATTAATAAAAACTTGAATAAAAAAAAGGCCACCTAAGGCTGGGTAGTGAAGTGAGACAGAACAAGCAACATACCTTAAAATGCTAAAATGCTCATGTTACAAAACTGGTTTTATTTATTTATTTATTTATTTATTTTAAGATTTTTTTTTATTATGTTTAGTTAGCCAACATATAGTATGTCATTAGTTTTTGATGTAATGTTAAACGATTCATTAGCTGCGTATAACACCCAGTGCTCATCACCTCGCATGCCCTTCTTAATGCCCATCACCTGGTTACCCCATGCCCCCACCCCCCTCCTTTCTGTAACCCTTAGTTTGTTTCCCAGAGTCCAGAGTCTCTCATGGTTTCTCTCCCTCTCTGATTTCTTCCCATTCAGTTTTCCCTCCCTTCCCCATGGTCCTATGAGCTATTCCTTATGTTCCACATATGAGTGAAATAGGTATGCTTTTTGACTTTGATAGAGAAAGAGAAGTTTAAATAACTTAAAGGTGACAACAGAAAAAACATCTATTTAATCCCTAGAAAAAAAAGAAGCAAACTGACAGCATAAGCAAGACATTAGAAGTTAAGACTCAAAGAGTGGAAATTGAACCACCTGGGAAAGAGAAACAATAGAATAGGATGGCATTTTTAACAACAAAAAATGTAATTCAAGACAGGAATCATTAAAATGGACAAAGAGAAGGAAAAAAACTTTAGTGTAATACAAAAGTAGTTTAGAAAACTTACAGAGAAGAAATGTAAATTGGTAAGTAAACTGCAAATATTTTTAATCTTGCCAGTAATCAATAATATGTGAACTAAGGCAAACAATTAACATTTTTTTAAAAGATTTTATTTATTTATTCATAAGAGACAGAGAGAGAGAGAGAGGCAGAGGGAGAAGCAGGCTCCCAAGGAGCAGGGAGCCCAATGCGGGACTCAATCCCAGGACTCTGGGATCATGACCTGAGCCGAAGGCAGACGCTTAACCATCTGAGCCACCCAGGCGCCCTAAGGCGAACAATTAAATATAATTAAAATTACCATGGTTAGTCTTGGTGTGAAGCACATATTAATACTTGCTATCAACAAAGGCATGAAAGCGTAAACACTCAAGGAATATAATTTGATGGTTTTGTATGGAGAGCTTTAAAATTGTATTTTCAGTTGTCGAAGTAATTTTTCTTCTGAGAAGTTTTCTTGTAAAAACATTAAACATATTCAGAATATTTTATGTAAAAATATATTCTCTGCTGAAGTAGTTACAATATTGAAAAATGGGCAATGATCCAAGTGTCTAATCATTATCAATCTTGAGTTAATTTTGAGGTAGGAAAATGTTAAAATATAACCAACCATTGAAATCATTCTTTTGTAAATATCTTCTACTGTTGAGAGATCATTATGTAATATTAAGTAAAAAGATGTGATCTAAAATTATATATAGATCATGATACTAATTTTAGATAACATATTTTAATAGCTTCAACACTGTATACAATTGATGAAAATTGTTCTTCTTTCGGTGGTAGGAAACTGAGTTTTATTTTCTTCTTAAATTTTTTTCTGAAATAGATAAAGCCAAAAACTTTGTAATCTAAAAGTTGTTATGAATATAAATAAAATGTGTCGCCCCCCACTAGATATCATAATATTAAAGTGATACTAATGAAGTCTTTGTCCAAATATGCAGACCATTACAATGTCTTAATTGACAGGATCTTCTCCAACTTATGACTTAGCACCTTTTTAAACCAATGGAGGGGCTATTAGCAGAGTTCGCAAGGTGTTAAATGTAACACATAGGCCCTGAAACTGGAACAGAGCCAAGCTCTTGTAAAAGTTTGACAAAAGTCCAAGTCAGTGTACTTGCTAACATCAAGGGTTTTCTAAATGAATTCACTTGGAAGGCTCCTGGGAATCCTCTGAAATTGACCACTTGACATAATTTTGTACTATCAGCAGAATAGCTGTAAACTAAAGATTTTGAAATATGTGATGGCTTTTAAGTTTTTAGCACATTTATTAGAAGATATGGCTATGCAGCTGTTATGGGTATTTAAGGAGCTGGGGAACATCCAGATCATAGCACTCTTCAAGGAAAAGTGAGTTATTAAGAGGCTGTAACAATAACAGCAGGTTGTTACGGCAATGCCCTTTTCCCATAGATCTCACAAAGGACCTACTTAATGTTATTGGGCTCTGAGATGAGTAGGTAGAGAGGATGATTTCTCCATTTGCAAACAATAAAATTGTATCTCAAGAAGTACCAGTAAGAATCAGGAAGTGATGTGGAGGACAAATTAAAACATGTCAATTTTCAGTGCATATTATGATGGTGACTGTATACAGAGGAAAGAATGATCCCCCAAAGACAGAATGGGTTCATAAAGAGCTAGGTCTATTGCAGTATCACGCACCATCCTGATTTATTGTCCTGTTATGGCATAATATTAAAAAAAAAAATCAAGTTTTGGATTTAGGAATGATGTGATGAAAATGCTATTTGTATCACTTATATAAGTGATAAAAATGATTTGGGGTCTTATTTATGAGATGAATTTGCAGAGAATTTTAAACTGATTAAATAATCTTATCTGGTGTATCACATTAAGGATCTAAGTCAACCTCAATGGACAGGGAATAATCTAGTTTTAAATAGCAGAGTTTTATTGTTAGTTGCACTGTGTTAAAACCTTTTTATCATAATGTGAATGAAGCCTTAGATGACACGTAGAACAAATTATCAGGTGGCAGGGAACTAGAATGATAAAAACTACATGGATTGAGATCATCAGTAGCTAAAAAAGCCTCAGAGGGATGGAAAAGTGGAATAAGTATAACCAGATAAATTTTATTAGGGGGAATATGAAGATTTACACTTACATTAACCAAAAATGTCTGTAAAAATAAAGATTAGCTAAATGGGAATGTATTGACTACATGTCTATTATCAGCCCAAAGTAAGATGTAGTAGCCAAAGCATTATCTACCACATTGGTAGGCTGTCTAATGTGATAAAGCATAATGATTACAGTGATTTTAATAATAAAGTAACTAATCATAACTAAATCAGGCATGTTTTCATACATTTCTTCACTTCCTGTTTAGAACAACACTGTGTGTTAGTGAGTCAAATATTTCAGGATCATTAGAGATTTGTCCTTATCATCTCTTGCTCATTTCACCTTTTAGGACTAGGGAATATACTGGGCCTGTTCTCCTTATGTTAAGAGAATGAAAGATGATTTGTGAATAACTCAGGTTATGAGAGGTCAAGACTTCCATTCACAGTAAATACAGTGAAAATGGTGCAATGGGAAAACACATAGTGGATTTTCTGAAGGAAATTCACACTTTATGGAAATGAGGCACTGTTGGCTTCTAGGTGATTCCTGCCCTAGCCCAGGCAATTATCCATTTGACCAGGATCCAGAACTCCATTTAAAAATTATAAATTAAGGGGACGCCTGGGTGGCTCAGTCAGTTATGCCCCCAACTCTTGATTTCGGCTGAGGTTGTGATCTCAGGGTCATGAGATCAAGCCCCCGTCGGGCTCTGCACTCAGCACAGAGTCTGCTTGAGATTCTCTCCTTCTCCCTCTGCCCCTCCCCCTGCTCACATGCTCTCTCTGTCTCTAAAATAAATAAAATCTTTACAAAAATCATAAATTAAGAAAACCATGCATAAAATAGGTGTTATTGAAAACTTGGGAGTGTCGAGAAATATGAAAAACACATTTCTTGGAAAAGAAAATGCTAGCTGACACGAAAAAAAGCTTTTCTAATACACAAAGGGATTAATACCTTCACTGACATCCTATTTCACTCAGGAAATTAAGACACTTATCTTAGAAAAGAAAATGCTTGCTGACATGACAAAATATTTCTAATACACAATGTTTTTAATACCTACAGTGACCTGTAAAAACCCATACCATCTGGCTCCTTTGTCTTCTCCACCTCCTGTCCTGTGAATTTCCCTCCTTCCTGCTCTGCTCTAGCCCATTGGCCTACTTGCTGTTTCCTGAGACAGACCGCACTAGCGAATAGCTCTTCTGAGGTACTCTTCTTTCAAAATGCCTCCCTGGTTTTCTCCATCTTATTCAGGTTTGACCTCAAATGTCCCCTCCTTCGGGAAACCTCTCAAATCACTTTTCATCCCCAATTCTGGATTTCTCTCTCCACTTCAGTGTCCTCCTTATTCCTCATCAACATATGGCACATTCTACATTGTTCTTACTTCTTTTGTTTTCTGTCATCCTCCCCTCCCTAGAGGGCAAGTCCAATGAATACAGGGATTTGTACCTGTTTTGTTCATTGCTGTGTTTCTAGTGCTGTTGATAGTTTTTTTTTTTCCTATACAATATGTAGCTAATGCATATCTATTATTAAATATAATGTATAGGTATTTTTAATCCATATAGGCAATATAACCATTCAGTTTCGGTAGTTCCATTTCAGAAAAGAGGCTGTTTTTGTTTTTGTATTTTTGAATATTAATAGTCAAGGATTAAGTTAAACAGATGGTATATTATGTAAACAGACATTATTTGAGCAGCTGCTAAACTGAAATATATTGGACTTTACAATACTTTCAATATAATAAAAGCTCATGTGAAGATGTCTAATTCTATAGTAATATCTATAAATTACCAATCTTTTTGAATTCATAGCTTTTATGTTCTATTATTAACCAATAAAATGATAAGCATAAAATAAAACAGCAGGAGAGAATAAATTGAAATATTTAATTTGTATTAAACACTAAATTCCCAGCAATAAGTGAGACCTGAAACCACGTGAATGGGAGAGACTCCTGGAATAAAAAAAGCCCATAATTGATTTCAGAAAGCGGTTGCATGTCCCCTGTGCCTCCAAGCTGTTTTTTTTCTCTCTCTCTCTCTCTTTTATCTCTAATACTGCATTTCAGAGATACCGCAGACGTGGTTGGACCCACAGAGGAGGAGAGGAGGGAGTGGACCAGCTATCATATATTTTCGTTGTTGTTAGAACTCTCCTTTTACTGTTTTTATTTCTTCCCCCTTCTCTTCTGCCTCTTGCTTGGTATGTCTCACTTTCTGTCATAGGTATTTCTCAGATTGTCGATGAGCCCATCTCTCTGAGCTCTCCAGCAGAGCCTTTGCAACACGAAAGTGAAATTGTTTAGGAAGATGAATGCATTAAAAGTAAGAAATGGCAGGCAGCCAAAGGGCTGTCCCAGGGTGACGGATGATAGGACAGAAGGCGGTGGACCTTCTGTGAAAAAAGACAGGAAGCTAGACTTCTGTTATCAAGTACCCAAGAGGCAAGGAAGGTTGGTCCAGAATTTTCATATGAATTCCTGCTTCTCTGAGGAAAATCACTAGTCTCACCACTCTGAAGATTTGCCAGTCATCCAACTCCAGAGACCTATCTCTGGCCCCCCTCTCTGTATCTCCCGTTACCCTGACTGAGAGCCCCAGGCCTCTCTCCGTTAGCAGCTCTGCCTGTATGATGATCTGTAAATGCCTGTTTCTGAGAAATTCCACCTTCAAATAAATAAACACGCAAACCATAAAATCATCTGTGTCAGAAAATTGTCCTGAAGAGAAATAAAGGAGGATAAGATGCTCGGGGGTGATGTTAATTTATGTAAGTTGATCAGAGTTTTCTCTGAAAGGTGACATTTGATGAGGGATCTCTGTTCCCACACTAGTAGATCATGTCCCACTAGAGTGAGAGCACAGTCAGGGCAAGGATTTATTGTTCATCCTTATTCTAAACCTGGTGCCTAAAACAGTACTGACATAGATTGATGATCAAAAATAATTTGTTGAAAGATTTTGGTAAATTAAGTAATATTCTCTCCAGCTTTCCCTTTTTAAAAGCCATGTGGGATTTGGTAAGGCATTAAAATATTCCTATTGAAATTGTTAATTATATAACCTCTTTCTGAAAGTTTAGTCCTCAGCCATCCAGATTGGCTAACTGGCGCAGTGTATTACCCAAAAGATTCTTTTTTGATAAAAATAAAAAGGAAGCCACAGAAATGACACAGTCACACAATGGATACCATGAATGTGGAGGGAGCACTTTGCCTCTTCAGTTTAATTCATGTGATTGTGGATTTATTTCTTCTGCCTTTTAGAGGAGTGACTCTTTCTCCAGTCATGATGTGACACAAAAATTCTTCCTTCAGTGAATCTCATTTTTCTCCTGAACCAGAAGAGGACTGTGGATAGCAGATTCAAAACAACTTTTTCAGAATCTGCCTGTCGGTTGTGTGGCTTATATATAAAAGAGTAAAGCAAAGAATAATGGCAAAAAGGCACTCGGGGCCTTTACAGATTAATAGGTTTTTGAATCATTCACCTCCAAGTCTGCACTTCAGATTGACCTGGTTCAAAGTGGTCAAGGTGAAGCATTTCTGTTATATATATTTAAAATCCTATTTTGGTTTCAAAAGTAGTGATCAAAGGCATGGAGAAGAAAGCTGAACAAGGCAGTAAAAGGGCTGGCAGATGAGAGTCGGAAAAATAAAACTGAAGTAAGTTTTGAGACCTAGGCAGAGCTTGATGATTTTGTTTTCCTAAGCACATGAAACATATTAGTCTAAATTTGTCTTTGTGGATAAGTTATATTCATATTTTAAGCATAATTTATAAAGTGAATTTGGAATAATTTATATCTGTTTCACCTTATTTCTTAGAATTGGTGCGTGCTACAGATAACAGTTTGAACGAGAAGATACTTTCTTTTTTGAATTTAGAAATGATTCCCACTCTTCTGTTGTGTTAGGGGACAGAAGCAGAAAAGAAATGGCCAAAAAAAGGGATGTAGTTAGGGGTGCCTGGGTGGCTCATTTGTTAAGTGTCTGCCTTCGGCTCGGGTCGTGATCCCAGGGTTCCGGGATCAAGCCCCACTTCGGGCTCCCTGCTCAGTGGGAAGCCTGCTTCTCCCTCTCCCACTCCCCCTGCTTGTGTTCCCTCTCTCACTGTCTCTCTCTCTGTCAAATAAACAAATAAAATCTTAAAAAAAAAGTGATGTAGTTAAAGGACTGTATAGAATTTAGGCAGAGGGGGGCACCTGAGTGGTTCAGTCGTTAAGCATCTCCCTTCGGCTCAGGTCATGATCCCAGGGTCCTGGGATCGAGCCCCATGCCGGGCTCCCCTCCTTCTCCATCTCCCACTCCCCCTGCTTGTATTCCCTCTCTCGCTGTGTCTCTGTCAAATAAATAATAAAATCTTTAAGAAAAAAAGAATTTAGGCGGAGAAAAATAGCATGTCAAGCACATAATTATGTAAACGTGTAAGTGCATGCAAACACTTGGGCAGTCACAAGGGTTTATATTTTGAAATAGGGCACTAACTCCTGTCACTTTCTGAAGAGAAAACATACATACTATCAGATATGTGGAGCAAATGACAAGATCAAAGATACGAGATTTTAATTTTTTTTTGTAATATTTAAATTCTATCTTTGCTCTTCTATGTTTTCTGTTATCATGGCAAATTTAAATTCATCAAACTTATCCACTCATTACTTGTTCCTACTTCATGTCCCATTTAAAAAATATGCAAATTGTTTATGAATTGATGAATATACATAGCCGTACTATATGTAATCCATATGTATTAGTTATATATGTTTTACAGTGTTTAAATGATTCTTTAGAGTAATAGTTTTCTCTATTAGTTTTTCTCTATTTTAAAATGTGTTATAAATATAACTAATTTTAAGTGAAAGCATACTTGGAATTTTAATTTGAAAATAGAAAATGTGGCCCCTCAGGTCTTCCATATATTTCTCCTTTTTTACTAGGATTATGTAAATATGAATTGAATCAGAGAAATACAGATTTTAGGTCTTATTTTAAAAATGAGCTTCCTAAAGTGGACATTATCTCTTTTAGTCCAAGCTAACATAAAAATTAAGTGAATTAATATGTATGGCTCAATATTTATGTTTTTGAGCCCCCCTACATAAATATGCTATCATATAGAGTAAATTTTAGAAAGGAAGATATGAACTTTCTTAAATGAAAAATGAAAAAATAAAAAAACACATAGTGAAAGGCTTTATAACAGAAATCATCTCTTGGCCTGTACAAAAGATAATACCTGAAATAAAGAGACGTTCAGAAAGGTTAAAAATAAAAGGCACATGGAAAATACACAGAGACCATTATCTAATCAGGCATGATGTAAATCAGGCCAAAAAAATATTATTTAATAGAAAGAGGACCTTATAACACCAAAGGCAAAAATTCACAATGAAGAAATTTCTTAATATCTATGTACTCAATAATACAACAATAACTGCATAAAAAAGAAAGTAATAAGATGCAAGAAGAATCAGAAATATTCTCAACAATTCTATGAGAATTTAGCATGTATCTCCCAGATCAAGACAGAATCAGTAGAAAAACAATATTGGAAATGAGACCGTGACAACA
Source organism: Neomonachus schauinslandi (assembly GCF_002201575.2). Lineage (NCBI taxonomy): Eukaryota > Metazoa > Chordata > Mammalia > Carnivora > Phocidae > Neomonachus > Neomonachus schauinslandi. Next base: position 54,708,709 of record NC_058415.1, on the reverse strand, counting down.
TAATCAGTAAGGCAGATCTCAGATTTATAGTGAGTTCCAAACCCCAACAATGAAGAATGAACACAAGATATACAAATGCTTGCAATATATTACACCATAAAGAAAATCTCCATAAATATAAAAATGCAGAAATGATAAACATTCTCTGAACATAATGCAATAAAAGTAGACTCTACCCTCAAAGTCAAAGTAAATATCTATGCAATCAGAATTTTAAAAGTAAATGAATACCAAACACAAAGAATTTAAGATACTAAAAAAACTGAACCAAAATAGTAGATGGAGGAAACTTAGTATAAAAGCAGCACTTAATGTTATTGTTGACAAAGTAGAACTAATAAACAGCTGAGTTGAACAACTTTTAAAAATCATGAAATAAAGCAATTATACAAAACAAAGGGGAGAAACCTGTATATACAAAGTAAGCCATGAAAAGGAGAAAATGGCCTCAAAAGAGAGGACGTTACAAAAATCACAAGAGACTTATGTGCATAATTGTATGCAAATAAATTTGAAAATCTAGATTAAATGCATAACTTTCTGGCAAAATAAAATATGCCCCAGTTGAGATATACTCAATAAAAATAGAAAGTTCAAACAGGGTAATTTCATAGGAGAAACAGAAAAATGTGGCAGATCTCTCATGCATGAGAGCAATAGGCCCAAAATAGTTTCACAGGGGGATTCTCAAATACTTAAGCATTTTTTAAAAATCCAAATGCTACTTAAATTACTCAAGGCCATTGAAAATTAAGTAAAACTTTCAAAAATTTTCTATAGCAGGTGTAAGAATGGTGCCCAAACCTAAAAAATGTTAAGCACGAGAAAGAAAACTGTTGACCAACCTCATTTATGAAGAGTGGAATAAAAATCTGAACTATCATTTAATCAAAAAGAAACCAAGAGTATACTAAAATTGTGACACATTATAACCAAGTGAGGTTCTAGAAATTCTAAGGTAATTCAGGATTAATAAATCCATTAATCTAGTTTACATTAATCTAATAGGAAAAAAACCCAACATAGGATCATCTTACTAGAAGCTGAAAAGGAATTTGACAAAAGTCAAATCCCATTCCTTAAATGAAAACACTCCATAAAATGAGAACAGATGGATTTTTACATAATGAAATACAAAGTAGCTTTTGAGCTCACATCTTGTTTTATAGAAGTTATTAGATGTTTATCCAAAACTCCAAGAAAAGAGTAATCTATGATTTGCTTCTATTTCATATGCTTTTGTAAGTATCAGCCAGTGAAACAGACCAGTGAAAACAATTAGAGGCGTATAAGTTGAAAAGGCCGAGAGAAAAATCGCACTTACTTTATTAGGGAGAAAGAGATGACTTCCACCACTATACTTATGTTTCTTTTTGATAAACTAGATGGAAGTCTTGCTACCACTGGATAACATTCCCCAGGGAAGGCTGATGGGCAACGAGGAGAAGAGAACAGCATGTTTAGGGCACTAACCCTATTGTTAGAGCAGCCTCACCCCTCTACCCATTATTGTGCCTTCCCTGCACAATGTCACGGTCACCTCGGGATGGTCAAGTGGATTTTACTCATTTGTATCATTAAGTTAAAAAGCATGCTTTTAATATCTTTTAGAATTATCCAATTAATCATGAATATGAGGCCTGTTAAAAGACTGGTTAATATTCTTGGACTTCTGTGCATATTTGTTTTCATTTTTCATGCGTCCTAAGTTTCTAATTTCATCTGCCCTGTGATAGAGGTGACTCCCCCTATCATTCTATGTAGAGACCTAATCAAGAGACACATTGTGGGCAAATACACGCATCCTAGAGAGGGTTTAGGAGAACATTTTTAAAAGAAGTAGAGCTATAGCTCCCCAAGTGCCCTTTACTTTCTCTTTTCTGGGCATCTGTTTCATTATCTGTGAAATTATCCTCAGTCTCATACTGATACTGTTTATGTGGGTTGAATGGAAATAACATTGTCATCATGAAATGGAGTGCTCTATATAAATGAGATGTATTATTTTTACAAAAATGAATTATTTTGGAAAATTGGGAACATAACCACTTAAGGGGTGGAACATAGCAGCTGTTGAACAGTACACTTATAGAACTACAGTACGATTTGGAAAAGGGTGCCAGAGTCTGCTAATTTTATTTTTCAAAACGAAATTACTGGAAGAATTCAGCTCTGCAGCACAGTGCAATTATCTAAATGGGAATTGGTTGGGGAGCAAGGGTTAATAACCTCATCTCTTTCAGGGTCTTGGTTTTAATTTTTTATCAAAAAATGAGCTGATTTACACATTACCAAAATGGAACACAGATTAATAATACTTAAATTAAGTTTTCCAGTGATCAAATCCTCTGCCTTATTCTTGGAACCCATGGTTTTGTTTCTATTTTCCTACAGGTAGAGCCTAAAACATTTATACTCTCTGGACCCAGACTAATCAGATTATCGAAGCCCATAACCTTAAAGAAAGAGTTGGCAAAATATGCTGAACTTAGCACATGGACAGCAAAAACAGCATATAAGAGTGGCTGTCATTATCTTGTATTTTTTTTTATCTAGATGTTTTATGTAGCTTTAGGTAGAAATTTTTTGTCTTCATTCCACCACCCCAATATTGATTTCATCCTCCTTAAGAGACTCAGGAGATTAAGTGTAATTCAATTATGAGAAGGAAACTAGATAAATTCCACTGGAAAAGCCATTACTAATCAGTCTCGATTGGGTTGAACACTTAACTTGTATATGTAAGACATCTTTAATTGTATTATGTTCTGTAATAATTATTAATATTGTTCAATAATTGAAGTCTCCAATTTGATATTACCTTCCCCCTTTTTATTGCCAATAGAATGTTTTCCCACATAATCTATTAGTGCAATTTTTAAAAATATATTGTATACAGCAGTAAAATTACCCACATGATTTATTAGAAAGGCAAATATTAATGTAATTTGGCAGAATTATGTTTCCTTACTTTGGAACAATGATGTGATGAAGGAGGGTTCTGTCTTCTAAGTTTGAAAAAAAAAAAAAAAAAGGCCTGGAGCATAATTGGCTAGCTCTATGATTTTAAATACTTAATTAAGTTTTTTTTAAATTTGGTTCTCTCCTCTGCATAATATAAATAATTGTATATATGAGGCTCAAATCAAATAGTTTATTGGGGCTTATTCACAAGAAGGAAATAATAGGAGATATAATGAATCACAATCTTGGGGCTAAAAACTTGTGGTAAATCATTACTGCTCACCAATTCCTCCTCCTTTTCTGGCACGTGAGAGAACTGTACCATCCATTCTCAGAGTTCAATGTGCCAAGTGTGCATTATGTGATTCTCTTCGTTCCCTTTCCCTATGGCAGACCAGGAATCCTGGGCTCATATGATGTATTATAAAATGATAGTGCCTCCATCAATCTGGGTCCCTGAGCGACCACAAGGAACAATGTCCCTGCAAAGCTGGTACTGGACATGTGCTGTGAATGAGAAATTGACCTCGTTTAGATAAATCCACTGGGAGATGAAGTTGTTATTCACCACAGCATAAAGTAGCCCATATGTACTGTTACACTCCCGGGGTAGTAATGAAAGTGAGGTGTGTCCATAGGTTAAAAGGTAAGAAAAGACATACTCAAAATTGTAAACACATATAAAATAAGTTGAACCAGAACAACATAAATGACTGTTTTAATGTGGAATATAATTCATTGTCAACCTGTTTACCAGAAAAGGAATAATACATATGTAAATAACCTTTCTAATAAACACAAAAAAATCTGACATTCAAATTAATCATTCATTTTTTTTAAAAAAGACTTTATTTATTCATGAGAGACAGAGAGAGAGCGAGAGAGAGAAGCAGGCTCCCAAGGAGCAGGGAGCCCGATGTGGGACTCGATCCCAGGACTCTGGGATCATGACCTGAGCTGAAGGCAGACGCTTAATCATCTGAACCACCCAGGCGCCCATCAAATTAATCATTCATTTTAAACTACTTTGAAAAATTTACAAGAGAATTTTATGAGTACTTCTATTGCTCGTCTTGCTAAACACATATGTGCTGAGAAAAGGTAAGGGTTATTAAAGTTTTCAATACAGTAATAAATTTAGCAGAGTTCCAGTTAACAGAATGGAGAGTTGAATTATTGGGCACTTTTATGTTCTTTGTTTTATATTTCTGAAATATATTAATTTTAATAAGTATCTGCTTTGCCATATGCAAGGAAAAATAAAGATTAAAACAAAAGATTCCATAGAAAAGTCTGTTCAAAATTTCTTTTTACACAATCAAATTTTGTTAAGTTTAGGCTCTGCTAAGAAAAAGTTTAGGCTCTGCTAAATCAAAGGTGTAAAAATAAAAAAATTAATCAACTTTCAAATCACTGATATTGTCATCAGTCAGGGCTCAGCTTTGTACTCCCATTTACTGACGCAAATCGAGCTGATGATTTCGGCATTTTCAGGAAGGAAGTGTTTGCTGTATTTTGAATATCTCATCCTACGTCAGGTGACACATGCAATTGAGATTAGGGAGGCAATTAGTAAAAAGAATACATTCAATTTTTTTTAAATAGGCACAATTGCCTTTTTACATAAATGTCATAAGTAATTAGCACACTGTTAAGATCCAATATGGTGGGGCGCCTGGGTGGCTCAGTCGTTAAGCGTCTGCCTTCGGCTCAGGTCGTGATCCCGGGGTCCTGGGATCGAGCCCCGCATCGGGCTCCCTGCTCGGCGGGAAGCCTGCTTCTCCCTCTCCCCCTCCCCCTGCTTGTGTTCCCTCTCTCGCTGTGTCTCTCTCTGTCAGATAAATCAATAAAATCTTTAAAAAAAAAAAAAAAAAGATCCAATATGGTGTTCCTCCCAGCGGTCCTGGCAGGTCTTTCATAGTATCATAACTGAACACACTAGCGTGGAGCTCATTCTTAAATAAAGCATATAAAAGTACCAGAAGTTTGGAAGAATGGGGAAAGCAGAACTAATGGAATGACAAAAGCAACTCTTCACTTTGTACTCTGCAGCCCTTCTGAAACATGAACAACATAGCTTCCATCATGAACCTGACAATTCCACGTGTACCCAGGAGTCTTGTCTGCTCGCTCCTTACCTCAGAATCACTCCTGCAGACAGCAGAAAGGCAATTGTTGCAACACTATCTTATTTTAATAGTGTTTCCTTTAACCTTCTCGTTATGTAAATCATAAAGTGAAACTAATGAATTTAAGCTTTAGGTTATTTCTGTGCATGGGCCTCTGTGAGTGCTGGAGTTTATAAAGTGTTCTGGGTAGAGAGGAGAAGGCAGATTGCAATTAAGAAGCAATTCTGTACAACCATTTCAGTAGAATGACTAAGCAAACTTCAGAAGAAAGTTATTTAGATTTACAAGGCTTCTGTTATTATTTTCTTATTCTAATACTGTATTTCCTTTCATACCTAGTTTTGTATTTGTAATTATTCTTTTTCTAAAATGAGACTCTTCAGCTTTCATAAGATTTTGGTCTCTCCAAACCTGGATCTTCTCCCCCAGGAAAAAGGAGTTTGTGGATACTCATTACCCCATCACTGATTTATAAAATAGAGCCCTTGTATCACTTACCTACTGCTATCGTAATGTTTGTTACCTGTCCTCGCATTTCTGTGACTTATAACTATAAGCATTTATTTAGCTCACAAGTCTGTAGGAGGGTAATTTCAGCTCAATTTAGTTGGACTCCCCAGTCGGGGGTCAGGTGGGTAGAGGCTGATCTAGGATGGTTTTAGCTTGGTCCCCTGGGGTGAGTTGGCTCTATTGCATGTGTCTCTCACCCTCTGGTGCACTGCTCTAAGCATCTTCTCAGAGCAGCGGCAGAGGGAAAGCGTGAGTCTCAGGGAACATGTCGAAGCTGGTGCAAACCGCTGTGCATCCCATCCATTACCATTCCTTGCCCAAATCGCCGGGAGGGCCTAGCTCAGAATCAAAAGGTATAAAAACAACTTGTAACTTTGGAAAATGTTCATCAAATTATTTAGAGTCCTGACCTTTTAAAGATACAAACTGAGGGGAGCCTGGGTGGCTCAGTCAGTTAAGTGTCTGCCTTCGGTTCAGGTCATGATCCCAGGGTCCTGGAATTGAGTCCTGTGTCAGGCTCTCTGCTCAGCAGGAAGTCTGCTTCTCCCTCTACCCCTCCCTCTGTTCATGCTCCCCCCCCCTTCAAATAAAGTCTTTTAAAAAAAGCTATAAACTGAGATATTTACTGTTGAAATTATATGAGTTCTTAGATTTGCTTCAAAATAATATGAAAAGGGGGAAATGTAAGGGAATGAGAGGAAGTAAGATTGATCATGAATATTTCTCATGAGTATCTCAACTTGATAACTATTGAGGTTGGGCGGTGGGTATATGGTGCTTATTATTCCACTTTAGCAAATGCTTGGGGAGGGAGGGACCTTTATTAGCCATTCATTGCACTAAGGAAGAAGGGGTTATCTTTAGTGATAATTGACTCTGTTTGGTATAGGAATTATATGACTTTCATGTAATATATGATGTCTAGAGAAAAATGGAGAATAGAAATTACCTAATAAAATATTAGTTGTATAAAAAAAAGAACAGATGTCTTATCAATTATGTACCTTTAAGGAAAGATTTATTCCTAGTTAATCACTACATACATTTATGTATTTAACAACTACTTATTGAGCTCTATCTATGTGCCAGGCACACCTCTGGGCTCTGGCCAGAGTGAATCAGATGGATGAAGTTTCTGATCCTAAGGATTTTATCATTGTATTAGTTTTTTGTTGCTAACAAATTACCATGACCTTGGTAACTTAACACACACACACACATCTTACAGTTCTGTAGGTCAGAAGTCCAACATGGCTCTGTGAGCTAAAACCAAGGTATTGGCAGGACTCCACATCTTTCTGATAGTTCTAGAAGACACTCTGTTTCCTTGCATTTTCCATCTTCTGGAGGACTCCCACTTTCCTTGGCTTGTGACTCATTTTCTCCATCTTCATGGCGAGCAATGTTGCATTCTTCCAGGCTTCTTTGCTATAATCCTATCTCCCTCTGACTGACTACGGCCAGGAGAGGTCCTCCATTTTTAAGGATTCATGTTATTATGATTAAATTGAGCCTGCCTGAATAATCCAGGATAACCTCCTCGTCTCAAGGTCCTTAATTTTAATTACATCTGGAAAGTTCCTTTTGTCATATTAGGTAACATATTTACAGGATTCAGGGCTTGGGATGTAGACATCTTTGGAGGGCCATTTTTCTGCTTACCACAAGAGCTAAATGATGGGAGAGAAAAATACACGACAAATAAATAAGCAAAAGTGATACTTTCAGACACTGGTATATACTGTGAAAAGCCATAAAGCAGTGATAGAATAGACAGTTGCTCACAGACTGTGTGTAAGAGAAGCTCTTCTTAAGGAAGGAACATTTAAGTTGGGACTAGTAACAAATGGAGATCATGTCGCAACGTGGGCAGATCCTTTCTGGTAAAGGCAAAGACAATGTAAAGGCCCAAAGTGGAAGAATAGAAAGAAGATAAATAAATGAACTGGATCCTAAAAAGCTAAGGGGAAAGTAGTATTCCATGAGTATAGAGAGTTAGTTAGGGTCCAGATTTATTAGCTTATTTAGTGTCTGATTTGCTCTGATTTACTCACTTTAGATCAATTAAAGTGAAGAGCCAACTGAGGGCTTTAAGGAAAGAAAAAATCTGGGGCACCTGGGTGGCTCAGTAGGTTAAGTGTCTGCCTTCGGCTCAGGTCATGATCCCAGGGTCCTGGGATTGAGCCCCACATCAGTGGGGAGTCTGCTTCTCTGTCTCCCTCTGCTGCTCCCCCCCCAGCTCATGCGTGCTCTTTCTCTTTCTCTCTCGCTTGAGTGCTCTCTCTCTCTCTCAAGTAAATAAAATCTTTAAAATATTGTAAAAGAAAGAAAAGACAATCTGATTTATGTTTAAAAATAACATGTGGCTGGGGCACCTTGGTAGCTCAGTCGAGTAAGCGTCCGACTTTTGATTTTGGCTCGGGTCATGATCTCAGGGATGTGAGATTGAGCCCCATGTCAGGCTCTATGCTGGGCATGGAGCCTGCTTATGATTCTCCCTCTCCCTCTGTCCCTACCCCGTGCACTCTCTTTATCTTTCTTTCAAAAATAAAATAACATCTGGCTGTTTTGTGATAATAAAGTATAGCTGTCTCTTCTCCATAGCACCTATTATGGGCCTTGGCTATTATGTCCTAAGTATACTAGTAAACTAATAAGCTAGTAAACTAATATATTTCCAATATTATTTAACAAAGTATTCCTTTTCTGTAATTAATAGTAATTTTGGAAAAGGATCCAGTATGAGATTTAGAATGGATACTGGAAGGATAAGTCAAATTGGCTAAATTATTAATTATTTTATGTAAGTATTCTTTTTTTTTTTAGTAGAGCTAATTATATTTAGCATTTGTCTCACAGGTTCAAATAGTATTAAGAACAAAATGTTCACATATATTTTTAACAAATCCCTGTTCCCAGTGTCTGGGGTCCCCCATTATATTAAACCTAAATGAGAAAAAAACCAATCATACCATATTAAAGTGTTCAAAACCACTGCTCTTGTTTAAATTTATGGGTAGGCAACCATTTCACAGATTTATTTTCTAAATATATAGGTAAAAATTTATAAGATTGGCAGGAGATGGATGAAAGAAATAATATCAGAAATTTATGCTATTCGATGAATAGGAGAAAATGGTCCACATTTATAGGTTGCGCTGTACTAAATGGATGAGCTGTGCTGTTTTCTCTTGTAATATATCTGCTTAAAAGATGAGTCTGTGAACAGTGAAGTGATTGGGAGTAGTTTAGGTGGTCAAATTTGCACACGTTATAAGATGGTGGCTAGGGAAACCAAACAACAACAACAACAACAAACAAAACAAACAACTACAGAAGGCATATATGAAGCTCCATCCCCTCCCTACCCACTCTATCAGAACCAAGGTACCAAGTTCTCATGTCGGCAGTGAGTGTTCTAAAATCTGCACGTGGCTTTAATGTATATCCTTCTGTCTGTTCTGCATGGTGTACATATAGCCAAGCCTCTCCCTCTGGCAAAGAGTTCTGGACTCTTGATAACCCTGATAAAAATTGAATTAAAATCTAGAATTGACTTTCTGAGAAACGAGATTACAATAGAAAAGTTTTTAAAATTTTATTTTTCTTAATTTCAGTACAAATAATTTTGATTAATTATTATATCATTACATAAAAAGGATAAATCTGGAAATCTCATGATATTGAAATTATATGTTATAATGTAAAAATGATTTTTCTTTCTCTCTGTTAAAGTCATGAATGTGTGTATATAACGAAGTTAGAGTATACCTTTATAATCACACACCCATACATAAATATAGCAAATTTCAGTATAATTTTTCATCAATACATGGAAACAAAACCAACACATATTTTAAACATAAAACCTCATTTGAGCACTATAACTGTTCTCTGATCAGTTCATGGCCACTGTACTAACAATTTTGGTATTACTGTTTTCCCTCAGTAACCCACATTCAAGATGATGGCTATTCATTGGAAATGGACATTCTTTATGAATAGTCTTGTAACATTAATGAATCTCTAATTATGGAATAACAATGCTTTTCTATAAAACTTCAACAAGATCAGTTCCTGACTCTGCCTTTGGTAAATAAAGATATAATAGAAACTAAGGCACTCTCCTCTCACCCTCTACTCCAATGAATAAATAAAAGGAAGCTACATTGAACAAGCTGCTTTATTTTCTACTCCCTTTTTATTCCCCTCTTGCTGTTCTGTAGACCAAGGGGAAGTAATAGAGCAATTAATCATACGATATTCCCATCCTGACAGCACCGGCCTCTTCTGACTACATTTATTGCTATACTGCCAAGCCTCTTTCTGCCACATCCTCTGGCTTGTCGTAGCTTTCCCCGTAAATCTCCATGCTATCAATTATTTAGCACAAGCAGCATTATGCATCAATTCAAGAATGATTACTTAGGTAGAGAAATCAATAAGCAGCAGGTCTATTAAAACCCAGGTAATAATGGAAGATACCAGAAAGATTATAATCTGCCCCGTGCTTTACGCAAAGGGTGCTATCATAAACTAGAGTTCATTTGCACCAGTAACATCATTTTAAAATTTTGTGACAGTAGAGCATAATCATCTCAATGTTCTGACTTGCTAAAAGATTTTTAGAGGGGATACAAGTTGATCCACTGACAGACTTTTGAAGTTTCAGATTTTTGACCACGAGAGTAAAAGAATTATACTTTGTCATTTTCCTGGGTATGAGTTTTGGTGATTGAAACGCTCTGAGGGGTCTTTTGGAGATGGCCTACTCACTTGTAATTAAGGAGATTGCAATCTGGATAAGAATTGAAATTTGCAAAACATCTCTTTCCTATCCTCCTTTGGATAGGTCTTAATCTCCAGCAACTTCTCAATATATGGGAGGGGCATCATGAGATAGATACCTAAGCCAACAGTTTTCTTCCAGGGATCATAGGGGAAGACATCTTTTATGTGCCTGTTCAGAACTCTCTTTCAAGAAGCAGCCTCTAAAATGTTATTATTGCTCCTTTCTACCACTGAATGTCAGGTGTCCATCCTGGTGAGTGCATTGATTGTGGAATTTCTAGCATGACACTTAGGCAGCAATTCAGACTTCCTTGAATAGTCCCGCCAGGCAATGGAGTGGAAGGGAAGTACGGAATCATATCCAGACAACTGTAGAGGGCATATTTCATAACAGAGGCTCAGCTCCCCCACCCCTGAGATTCACATGGTTACTTATGTTCATCTTCCAGTGTTTTATGTAAACTTGAACAGAGGTTGAGGTAGCTGGCTTCATTCAGCAGTATCTTCTTAAAGAAGAAAGACTGGGCGTTAGGATGATGAGTATGTTTTGGTGTCCATTACAAAATAATGAAAAATTACGTTTATATTCTAGAACAATGGGAATCTAACACTTGAAGATGCATAATTATAAATTCCAGTATACAGTATACTGAGTGAATACACAAAGTGATTTTAGAATTTACTGACTGAGTGAATACACAAAGTGATTTTAGAATTTACTGTCTGGACAAGATAATCAATGATATTTCTAGCTTGCTTCTTTTAAAGTTTGTTCCAGTGGCAATCGATAATGCTTACAGCTCTATGTGCCGCCTAAATGGAACTAAACAGAGGAATTCAAGTCCTTTGCAACATAAGAAGGAAGAGAATGAGTAGGTTATGTTCTCAGAGTTCTCCTTATAAGGATACCGTGTCTTTTTGAAAATGGAGTTTTGCTTATCTCCATGTTGATATGTTCAGTAAAAATAAATAGGATTTCATTTTCAAACTCTGTTAAATTAAAAGTATAGTTTTTGTTTCTTTTATTCTTTCTGTAATTTCACTTATTTTTCTCTATATCAGACACTAAATCATGTTTACATGTAATAATGGCAACGAAAAAGATGAAGGCCTTTTCCTCCCAGGGCAGTCTCTACAATGAAGCCATTGTTTTTTCTTCTCTAGAAATCTCAGGCATAAAAGACAATGAGTTTAAGAAATTAGGACAAATACACACACACACACACACACAATACAAAATAGCAAGAAACCAACTAAACACATTCACTCTCAAAGCCCTTTTTGATGGTATCAGCTCATATTCAATTTGCCTTGGTGTTATCCTCACTTATGTAAGTTTTTTAATGATAAGATTTTTTTTTTCCCAGAGGATTTTATTACAACCTAATAATTTAACCGGAATATAGAAAGAAAAAAAAAAAGTAAAATCCGTGTGTTCTGCAGAGGCAGAGCCTGGAGGCAGTTTGAAGGGAGACACAGGGAGACAACAGAGTCAGGTCTGAGGCACTGTGACCCCTCCACAGAGTTTTCTAAATTTCCCTCAGCAAAGCAAGATTGTTTTTTTTCTCAAAACACAGCAGTGTTGAGGCGCCTAGTGGCTCAGTAGGTTAAGCGTCAGACTCTTGATGTTGGCTCAGGTCATGGTCTGAGTGTCGTGAGATCGAGCCCCGCGTCCTGGTTCTGTGCTTGGTGTGGAGCGTGCTCAAGATTCTCTCTCTCCGTCTGCACTTCCCCGCCCACTTGTGTGTTCCCGCACTCTCTCTCTCTCTTAAAAAAAACAAACAAACACACATCAGTGCTTTTCATGTCTGTGTTCTCATTAAGGAAAGTAATCAATAGGATCATGAAATTTTTGAAGAATGGCTACTGATAATACTTCAGACAGAAAGGAAATTCACATGTTCTGTGCATCCAAATGAGTGCTACCATCCAGTTTTTCAAATAAAATAAAAAACAGGGTGACTTCTGCTCACAGAGGGAGTGTCATCCATGGTATAGTCAGGTTAGTCTTAGGGGAAAAAAATAGCTTTGTGCCCATAGTGTTTGGAAAAAAACAAAAACAAAAACCCAAAAACAAAACCTAAAAAAAATTCTTTTAGATTTTTTCTACTCTAATAGAAAGTGAAGTAAGTCTTCATTTCTAAATTACTTATTAAAAAAAGAAAAACAGAAATATTGGTTAACAGTCTTTACATGAAACGTGGTACTAGAGGATTACTTATAACTTATTAACAGTTTCAATTTCATATTTTTCTGGAAAGAGAAAAAAAAATAATTGCGTTCTGGTGAATATTAAGGGGCTTAGATTTTAAAGGGGACTTTAGGAAACTTCCAAAAGGTTTCTCTTTCTACACTGTCCCTTTAGTGTTCTCATTTATTATTTTGGCTGATAAAATCATTTCTGTGCAGAGGGCTCCCAAACATATTCTGTGACCAATCCACTGAGCCCCAACTTTATTTATATAGTAGCCTACTTAACAATTTCAGCTTATATTCAGAATGACCAAGTTAGGACTCATGATTTCTCGCCTCTACAGACCCCTAGTGTATTCTTCCCCAAGTCTTCCCCATTGCAACAAAGAACACCCTCAGTGGCTCTATCCAAAACATGCAGAATCCTCGCTTCCACCAAATCCTGTATCTAAGACTGGAGCAACCATGTATATTGAGTTATTTCACTTCCTTCCATTTTCACAGCTGCTGTCCTGGCCCAAACCATTTTGATTTCTTAGTACTACCGCATTCACTGTCCTGGTTGAACTGTTCTGTCTAGCTCCCTCTACAGTTCATTTCCAGTACAGCTGCCAGAATGATCTCTAAAATGCCAACACATCTACAACACTTCCCTTGGTGAAAATCCTCTGGCTCTTAATTCTATCACCTGAAAATAAGTCCATTCTTCTTACCATGGCCTTCAAGTACCTTGATTTGGTTATTTACCTTGGAATTTGTTCCCCAGGACTCTTGCCATGACCCATGAGGCTCAAACCCGTGCTTGCTTTCTGTTCTTTGAACACCAAGCTCATTTCCTTTGCAGAGCTGCTGCTTTTATTTGTCCAGATGACCTTTCCTTCGACTATGTCAGGCTCTTTCTTGTCTTTTAGATCTGAAGTTAAATGGCACCTTGTCAGCAAAGCTTTACCTCACTGGCCTCTCTGTCTCCCCGTGATTCCCTGTCACATCATCAAGATTTCCATTTGCATTACTTGATCACTGTTTGAATTTATGCTTTACGTTTGAACAGGTATGTGTCTATTCACCACTACACCGTCAGTGACCAGAATGTCTGTGACACAATTATAAGATAAGAAATAGAGGATGAATAAATATTTATTAAAAATGAATAAATTTTGTTTTTAAATGTATTTTGAATCCTTTAATATGTATTCCATATGAATTCCTCTTATTATTATTATTATTTTTTGAATCTCTTACTTTGGACTTTATAGCTGCTTCCATTTATTTCCATTATAATTAGAACTTTCTGGAAAATATTTGCTGTATTTTGACATAAATTGAAGGAAAATCTGCACCACTCTTCATTCCAAAAAGCTATCTTTAAATAGTTAGCTTCCTCATACCATGCCAACTCTGTTTTCTCTAACTCTTTCAGTGTTTGCCAATATGATAGTCAAATATGTATCTTATTGCTATTTTAATTTTTATTTATTTTGTTTCTGGTGAGTTGAACATTGCTCACAGGTTTGAGGTTATTCACATCTCTTCTGTCAATGTCTCTGGGACCATTTTTTAGTAAATTTGTTCATTTTATTCAAAATACTGGAAATAAAGAATATATATTTTAAAAATAAAACATGTCCATATTACAGAAATTCAAGCGGTCTAAATATAAATATCTTTTTACACCATTTACATTATAAAACCTTCCAAGAAATCACATAGAACGATCTTTCTCTCTACCGCTGTGACTAACTCGTCTGCTCTACTACACCTCTTATATAGAACTTGGCCCAGTTTAACCCCAACAATCCATAAAATGGCAACTCTGCTTTCATATAACTTCATGGCTGTTTTGGATTCAGAAGTTTTTAGATAAAGATTTTCATACAACTGAAATTTCTGTTCTATGTTATGGCAGGATAGGGAAGTAAAAATAGGAATATTATTTTGACTCTACAAATTTAAATAATTAAAAAAAACCCCACAAATAATTAGAAAAGACAGCTGTAGGTAAGATTGACATACACTCTGGAGAAATCTTAACACAGATTAATAAATAAGAGTACCTGGTATGTGGTATGTAGAAAGTAGTAATACTTAAGTACATATTTCTTAGGCTAGGATACTTTGTAATAAAAAACAATCCCCAAATCTCAGTGGCTTGACACAGCAAAAATGTATCGACATAATTCCAGGAGTTCCTTGCTCCACACTGTCACTCAGGGATCCAGGCTGACTTCCAAAAGAAGCTTCAGCATCTAATAACATCACTGTCTGGGATATGCATCCTGCTAAGTGCTGCACCAAGGGAAGGCACTGTGCAGGCATCATGCTGACCCTTTAATGCTTTGATATGGAATAGACACATGACCTCTCTACCCATAGCCCATTTAACAGAATGAGTCATTAGTCCCACTTTGTAACTGGACAGAGCAGGAAAAAGCATAGTATACCTGTACAATTTTTACCACCAGGTATAAGTAATACCATGATTTCCAGCAGGACTAATACCCAAAAGATAGGGTTTCTATATTTTAGCAAAATACTCTCTTAGTTTCTTACTTTATCTTTGAAAATGATATTGAAAAATGAGATATATAGGTATGTGCAATTTTTAAAAGTTTTGCTGGAACTCTGTTATCCAGAAACAATTGCATAAATGATCAGTTATTGTCAAATGGAAGGATTTTTCCTTTGGCTTACCCTGTTCAATTTTAATCAACAATGTAGATAAGTACTGACATATATTATCTACTGATAAAAAATTTGTTTAAAAATTGAGAATTTATGGATATTACTTCAGTGACTTCTGGAAGAAAAATTAGTATTTTATGCATCAAATTATAGTTTGATCTCATGTATATTTTACCCTCCAAATAGATGATTTACATGTTAATATCTTACTTTGTTCTGGTATTCTGCTAATTAGAGAATTGAACATTATTCTATTTATTTTTTAATCCATTGCAATTTTTATAATTATTTATGGATGACTTTTTATTGGGCCTGTAAAAGTCACTATACATTCCATTTTATATTTCCACATGATGAGTTGATATTACTAAAGACTTCTTTCGGAGTAAAAATATATAACTGATAGAGTATTTCTCAGTGAATTAAAATGTAAAGTTTAACAACTGTGGGTACGTGTTCTGAGTTATAACATATTTATATGTTCCACACATTTTAAATGATTTGAGTATTTCTTTGAAGGTATTTCATTGATAGATTATTCATTGCCTTCTTGCTTCCTCTTCTGATCTCTTTATTGTACAACTTTCAAATTATACCTAACAATTCAAATGCCTGTACCTTCCATAGATGCCCTCATACATGTACCATTGCTCTGCGACCAAAGAAGGCAATGCAATTGTTCTTAATTAAATAGACCTTTGTCTGAAAAAGGAGAAATAAATCAGTTATAAATGTTTTAAGAGAAATGGTGAAGGATACAACAAAGCCAGAAAAGGAGAGATTTGTCATGAGAAATGCTGATAAGAGATGGCATCGAGCAGTGTCAAAGGCTGTTTTGGATGTCGGCTAGCCTGAACAAAAGGGCAAGACCTCCTGAAACCAGAATAAGAGCACTTGATTTCCCTAGAGATGAAGGTAGATGAAACTAAATAGATAATTTTGTCTTAGGTATTTAGAGGAGCAAGGATGAATTAAGTTGATGAAGAGGAAAATAAAGGGCAAAAGCCAGAGCACGCTGGCAATTTGAATTTCATAAGTTGTAGTTGTAACTTACATAACTATAATGTGTCAAGCCAATATTTACTTACAGTGTAATATTTTTACTTTTTCTAACAAACTTCTGGTATCAGTGTGTATGTATAAAAAAGGGGCAGGAGGGTGGAAGGGAATGAGGGACGGGAAAGGAGAGGAGAAGAGTAGAAGGTGAAGAGAGGGAGAGAGAGAGATTGAGATTGTTTGATTCATTCATTGATATCTTCTGAATATCCCAGTTTGGACTTTGGTCTCCACTTTGGGATGAAAAGCCCAATGACATAATAATTGTCATTTTATTTAATCTTTGTTCCCTAGAAACATGACTAATTCCAAGAAACAAACAAGTAAACTGCATGTTTGGAAATGTGTTCCTTGAAGCCCAATATCCTCTTGGTGATTATGTGTATGGTTCAAGATTTTCTGGAAAACAACTTTTTTTTTTTTTTAAAGAAACCTGTGGAAACATTGTGAAATCACATTATTTTGATATATGTCTCTAAAGAGTTAAATTGGATGATTATTTCCTCATAATAACTAGTCTGTACAGTAGTTTCCCCATACATACGTTATTGCTGTCAGCAATTTAGCTTTGAGTATGACTAGTTGTATCAAAGTCTTCTAGCTCAGAAATCTAGAATTGATGGCTCTTTCTTCATTTTTTAATTCTTACAATCACATCTTCATTTGAAAATTCTTTAGAACTCACCCCTCACTCTCATTTCCAAATGATATATTCAATATTTATGTTTACACCTACCTTTGGAAGTGCTCTTGGATCTTTTCAGTTCATTTTTACTTCCATTACTCTTGCTAATATTTCCTTAGTATAGTTAGACATTACTGTCCCCCAAAGAATTTATCATTACAAGATCCCACTATTTCTGTTACAGGTGAGAATATGATTTTAGATCTTGATACCATCCTTATGATCCAGCCATTGAAACCTTTAAGAGTACCAGTTTTCTCATTAAACATTACAGAGAATTGGAGTGAATGTCTGATATCCTATTCAGCATTCACACACTGTGATACTCTGATATTATTGTTTACCAAATTAAGCTTGAACTATATTTTTCAAGTTTTCTTCAAATTTACCCATCTTAAATTTCCAATCTCATTTCCACTATGGCCCAACATATATTTTCAACTCTAGTTAAACTAGTCACCTTATATAACCAAACTCCATGTTTATCTATGTTGAGTTGACTTTGACAATATTAGGACCTCTGACAGAATGCTTCCATCTTATCTCCAAATTTCCCTACCCATCAAGGTCCAGAAAAGAATTTGCATTGCCTAGTTTCTACTGTATTAAAATCTACCTCCTTTTCTTCTCACAGAAAATCTCTTGCTTTCCATTCCATATTGCTATCTCTAATTTTTTTTTTTTTTTTGGAATTCTGAGCTAAACCATATACTTTGGAAATTACATTTATGCTTTATGTATCTTTCCTAAGTACTTATTTGTAAATTGAAATAGCATTCTGGTTTCCTGACCTTACATCTTCTCCTCATATATTTTAAAATTTTTAATTATTGATATTTTCCATATATGGGGGTCTTTGGATGCATTTCTACTTTAAAATGTGGTTCACTCTGAACTGTAAGGATTCCTTCAGTTTTGTGACCATGTTTTAAGACATCAATTTGTTTGTCATTTTTTTTTGCATTTTTTCCCCCTGGTCAGATGCTAATTGCTCTTTTGCAGAATCTTCTATTCTGCCTCTAAATAATTAAATCTTTTTACTGTGATCATCAAAATGAAGTGGGCTCATTTAGAAAATAATATTCAAATTAAACAGAAAAATGTTGAGAATCACTTGAAATTGCATCTTTAAATATAACTTCTCTTTTCATTATATTGAAAACTCTTCTAAACATGCTTTTTATAGATGACTCAAAACATTTATGTGCATTTGTGTGTGTGTATGTGCGTGTATGTGAAAGAAGAGAGAGATCTATCAAATGCAGATATATGGCTGTGTATCTGGTTATTTTAAGTCAATAACATGACCTTTCCTTCTCAAGAGTTTTTAATGATTACAACAGTAAATGGATGGATGCACCTGAATTTATTTAACAAGCTACTATGGAATGGATTGGTTGTTTCTCAAATTTTAGTGTTATAAACAATGCTGCAATGAATGATTATGTACCCATATCTTTGTATATTTTTAATTTTTTTCCTTATAAAAGTAAGGAAGGTGGGTTTGATGGGTGGATTTGAGGGGTCAACAAAAATTCCAGCTAAAATAAGACTACATAATCAGGACTGCTTTATTCTGCTTTCTCACACAATGGCATTTTGAGATTCTGCTATCTTTCCATATGGAGACATGCTATAATAAAAAAGTATAAAATTCTTAACTGTACTCATAATGTATCTTTAAAGAAGACACAATATTTTGAGGTCTTAATGAGTTGCATTTGGTTTGACATCTATGAATGCTCATGCTTACATCTATGTATGTATGTATGAAGAGGATCTATGTTATGTAATGATGATCATTATAGTTTAACTCCATTAGGCACAACTACTGTGATATACCAGGCAATATTGTAAACATTTTTTTATTCTACAAATATGGCAATGGAGAAACATAGTAATAACTTACCTGGAGTTGTGATTATGACATCGTATTACTACATTTCTACCAGTTACTAAAATCTCACAATTAAAATCCCTGTGTACAGAGGAAATCAGCTATCAAAATAAAAATGACTTTTGATCAGCCTTCCACAAATGAAGCAGAATCTGCTTCAGTCCTGTGTTATGGAAAGCCATTAACCTGTTGCTCTTCTGAAGATGCAAATTTTTATTTCTAGAAAAATACTAAAGAAGGCAGATTATCAGATACCAAAAAAAAAAAAAGCCAAAAGAAAATTTTTGATAGGGAAAAATAGCAAAATTGGTATGGAAATACAATGGTGATATAAACAAGATAAATAATAACATGGTTCTACCATCAGTCCCAGGTTTTGCTTTAAGGAATATTTACCATGAGTCATCATTTCTTCTCTGTAGAATGCTTTAAAATGCATATTGTAAATTGGAAAAAATGCTGAAATCTATGAGTTTACCTGCTTTAATATCTGCTGCTTCATTTAACTTAATTTTAAGTTTGTCCTCTGTAAGCGAAATTGATCAAATTTAAGCACATCGGCACTTATTAATTATCTTGTGATGATAGTAACAAGATAATAATAAATCATTAATGAACAACATCATTAATGAGCAAACTCTGTTGGGTGAAAGAAAACAATGATCTTGACAAATCCTTTATAAGGAATTCTAGATATCATGTCAACTTCCTCGTGTTCTAACTGAAGTATCGCTCAATAACTATTTATTTTTTGTTATTACATACTAATCGTGCCTTCATCCTTCATTATTTTCTCAAACAAGGAAAAAACATAACTTCATGGGAGTGTAAGCATTCCCATAACTGAAAAGGCCCATGGCTCTTTTCTTATTAATGGAAAATAATTAATTGCTATCAGTTAGTTTAATTATGTTGAATTTAGCTAGAAAAGTCTCATTATACCTTAATGTTGTGACAAGAAACAGTTCCCACTATGTATCATATCTTTTTCCATTACAAAATTGACTACATAATTAGAGCTATTACACTTGGTGAGAAATGATATACTTAAAATATTCTGTGAGGTTTTTTGAAGAGAAATAACTGTGCAATTAGATTTTAAAAAATAATACATCAATTTGTACCAAGGAAAACATGATAAAAAAGCTTTTTTATTATCTATCTATACATCTATCTATGTATTATATCTATATAAACCATACTTTACTGTAGTTCTTCACTGGCCTTGTACAGCCTAATTGTCTGACAAATCACTGCTATTAAATAAAATTAAAACAGGATGAGATCCAGATGATCTTAAAGCTTCATTAAATTACACATTCACATTTGATATAAAAAGAAGCAAATATAGAGAGGCTTTATTTATTTATTTATTTTTAAATTACTAAGGGTGGAAGAGATCCAGCGTTAGATGAGAGAAGAAATAAATTTAAATTTCTCTGTATAACAAGAAAACAGATATACAGATAGAATATATAATTGAATGCATTGACCTCTCCTCTGTCTTTTTAAGTGTCAAAGTCTGTCCTTAACCTCTGCTTCCAAGGCTCTTTTTAAAACTGTTTTTTGTCTCTAAGTCCATGAGTATTCTCGAACAACCCCAAACCTTTACCTGACAATATAGAAATGGAGATGTAAGATCAAAAGCATGGATTTTACATTTCTAATTCTGTACTTTGGAATTGGTTAAAAAAATTTCTTTCTTGTGTTCGGAGAAGATAGATTTTACATCTATCTCCACATAAGGCAGTAGAAGTTCTTTCCTTTTGTTTTGATCCTCCCTCCCCCATGGATCTGATTCTCCAAATCTCTTGATTCTGGGAGTATTTAATTTCTGAAAATAAAATATAATCTGGGTGAACAGCAGGCAAGGAAGAAGATAAAAATCCCATCTGTGTGAGGATTACATCTTTCTGGTCTGACCAGGGACGGCATGTATATGTTTAATCAAGTATTTTTTTTTTTTTAAATCTATGTTGTTATCTCACTTCCCTCTTTCAAAACACTAGGAGAGTTTTGGGGGGCCATCATCCATGTATTCTTCCAGGAAGACTCGCTCTTTGGGCGCCTATTATTTAAGTGAGAAAACACTCTCCAGGAGATGTAGAAATAGATGAGACATGTTCTCTGACCTTAAGATTTTTAATAGAGAAACTCAAAGTAAAATAAACCTGAGGCAGTGTTAGAGAAGGGATCAAGCAGAGAGCTAAGCATGGGCTGAGAGTACTGGAGTGGGAGCTGTTGGTTCAGGCGTGAGGACCAGGGAAGGTCCTACTGTCATAGGTAACATATTCCTGAGAAAGAGGTCAGTTACCACAGGAGGACAGGGAGGAAGAATCCCTTACCAGATCTAGAGAATTGCATAAGGAATGTATTACTGAATTTGGTTTCCAACTTTTGATCACCATTTTGGAGTCAAGGATTGTTCACAATGTATTTCACCTGCTACTTTACAAGTAGATGGTCCCACCTAGTCATCCCAGCTTCTCTGGAAGTTAGTTGTCTTTATCCCCACTTTGCAAAGAAGTGAAAGATCCATTTGTCTTAAGTAAACTGCCTGTTACCAACTAATGTTGGTTAACTAATGTAAAAAGACTGGTGATGGAAATCAGATCTTCTACCTCCCAAATCTGTTCTTCCAAACATCACACTGCCACCTGATACTAAGAACTTTTGAGGTAGACCATTGGCATCATTTGTTCATTGGCTGTGCAAGTAAAACACTGAAAGCAGAAGTGGTCACTAAAGTGTGGATCACATGGATGAGAAAATCTTCATTTTGGCTTTCCTCTATGCATCTTAAAATCCATTTCAAATGGTAAATATAATTGTATTTTGTAAGACTTTTTTTGCCATGCTCAATATTTTTTAATCACAAGGTGAATGGCAATATGCTACCAAATAAGTAAAAAAAAATGGAATATTGCCAGAAATCCGAAAGGTCCACATGTAACATTCTGATTGCTATAACTTCCACCTTCTCCAAAATGTACTCACTATCTTGATTGCTAGGATAATCATTTCCTTGCTTTCTATTACTAGATTTACTGTATAAGAATAAATCCTTAAACTACTACAAATCAGTTTTCTATTTATAAAAATTTTACATAACAAAATCAGCCATCATGCTCTTTCATGCACATTTCATTCTCTTATTACATTTGTAAGACTTACCCACGTTGTTGTATGTAGGTACATTCCCTTCCTTTTCATTGATCTTTGCTGCTTTGTTAATTGAATAAATCACAATTTAGTTATCCACTCTTTTTTTTGTAGCTTTACTGAGGTATAATATTCATCCTACTCTTGATATACATATGAATAGCTCCTTTTTTTAGTTATTAAAAACAGTGCTGCTATGAATATTTCCATAGATGTCTTCTGGTTACCTTGTGAATGCATTCTGTTGGATATATACCAAGAAGGTAGACTGATGCATCATGGAGTATTGATACTTTCAATGATAATAAACAATCGAAAATGCTTTACTGAGGTGTTTATAACAATTTCCTCTCTTGCCAGCAGTTCTCTTTGCTTTATAACTTCACCAACACTTGGTATCAATAGACATTTTGATCTTTAACCTTCTGGTTGGTATCTAGTATGACTTCTTTGTATTGTCTCATTGAATTCACAGTATCTTCACTACTAATGAGGTGGAACATCATTCTTTTTATGGTTATTCTCTATTCAAGCTCCATCTCCAAGTTCGTCCTCTGACTTTTTCTGTCCTCTTTAAGCTACTAGAAGTTTGACTTTTATGGACTGCAACTCTATACATTTTGGGATTTAAATATCTGGTTGGATTTTGCTAAGAATGGAGCTTATTAGAAAATAGAAGTGACTGTGGAACAAGAAATTAAGGTAGTTACTTCCTCCTCTGGCATTGCCAATGTTCTATGGTTACACCTCCTATTCAGTGGCTTCTTTTCTAGGCTTCATAGTCTTTTCATGCTCTGACAGTGTTGTCCTTTGCTCTTCCCTCTCAGGTTGGCGAATACATTTTGCTCTTAGTCTTGTGCATTTTCCCATCCCTATGTTTAGGAAACACCTCTGTAAATAATCTCTTCCTCTAACTCTCATCAGTTATACATTTTAGTATACCATCTACTTTCTGCTATATCCCAAGTGATACAGTCATTGGCGCCAGGACCTTCAAAGTGGGTTAGTTAATTTTTTGAAGAGTGTGTTTGTAGCTTCCTTGTTGAGTAGAAAAAGAACCATTGTAATTTGCAAGTGCAATGACATACATTTTTTTTTTTTTCAAATTATCCATTGTGTCATGAGATGGACTAACTGTGAAGGTTAAGGCACTGGAGCATAATGTACCTGAAATAATTAGTAGCTCTGGCAACAATAGCGATTACAATAATTATAGTGTGAGATGACAATTATGACTTCCCAGAGATACACAAAGAGAAAAAGTTCAGTTTAGACATTGAACTCCCATCTAAGGAAGGCATAGAGAATCAGAAGTTTCCTGGGGAGGGTTTAAAAATTTTTCCTTTTTTTTTTTTTTAACACATCCATCACCTCACATATTTACCATGTGTGTGCATGTGTGTGTGTATGAGAGAGAGAGAGAGAACATTTAAATTCTACTCTCTTAGCACATTTCAGCTATACAATATAGTATTATCTACAGTCCCTATGTTGTGCATAATTCCTCAGATCTTATTCATGTGATACTGAAAGTTTACTCCCTTTTACCAACCTATTTCCCCCACCTTCCAGCTGCCCCTGGCAATCACTTTCCTGCTCTCTTTTTCTATGAGTTGTACTAGTTAGTTAGTTTTTGATTCCACATACAGTTGAATCCTTGAAGAATTTGTCTTTTTCTGTCAGAATTATTTCATTTAATATAATGCCCTCCTGTTTAATCCATGTTGTTGCAAATGACAGGATTTTCCTTTTTTTAAGGCTGAATAATATTTCACTGTTTACATGCACCACATTTTCTTGATCCATTCCTCCACTGATGGACACTTATGTAGTTTCCATATTTTGGCTATTGTAGTTTCCGTATTTGGCTGCAATGAATATGGGAGCAGAGGTATATCTTTGAAATAATGGTTTCGTTAACTTTGGATATATACCCAGAAGTGGGAATGCCAGATCATATGGTAGTTTTATCTTTAATTTCTCAAGGAATCTCTGCACTGTTTTCCATAGTGACTATATCATTTTACATTCCTACCAACAGTATACCAGTTCACAAGGGTTCCCTTTACTCCAAATCCTCACCAGTATTTGTAATCTTTTTTGTCTTTTTGATAATAGCCATCCTAACATGTATGAGGTGATACCTCATCGTGGTTTGGATTTGCATTTTCCTGACAATTAGTGATATTGAGCACCTTTTCCTGTACCTGTTCTCCATTTGTATGTCTTCTTTGGAGAAATGTCCATTCAGGTCCTTTGCCCATTTTCAATTTTTTAAAAATTAAAAAAAGTTATATTAATTCCAAGTGTGTTTTGGATATTAACCACTTATCAGGTATGTGGTTTGCAAATATTTTCTCCCATTTTGTAAGTTGCATTTTCGTTCCTTTGCTTGTTTCCTTTGGTGAGTAGAAACTTTTTAGTTTGATGTAGTCCCACTTGTTTATTTTTGCTTTTGGTGTCAAATCCAAGATGTCATTACCAAGAATGACGTTGAGGAGCTTACCCCTTATATTTTCTTTTAGGAATTTTATGGTTTCAAGCCTTATGTTCAAGTCTTCAATCCATTTTGTGTTGATTTTTCTGTATGGTGTAGGATCGAAGTTGACTTTCATTCTTCGGCATATGGCCATCCAGTTTCCTCACACCATTTATTGAAGAAACTGTCCTTTATCCATTGTATAGTGTTGTCTCCTTTGTCAAAAACTAATTGTCCATCTGTAAATGAGTTTATATTTAATCAGTTCCATTGGTCTATGTGTCTTTTATGCTAATACTAAAATATTTTGATTATGTAAGATACTTTAAACATACGTTAATGCTCTTTTTAGTTTATACACTCCATGCTGTTGTTAAGAAAAACTTCTGAAAAAGAAAGTTTAATTAGTATGAAACACATCAGGATGGTTGACTCTTCCATTGTAGTAACTATTTTTTGATGTGGAAAGATCCCAAGGAATCTTAATTATCATTATTTTTATCATGATTTAAATTAGAACTATTTCTATTGCATAGTGTGGAGGTGTTTTAACATATATACAAATATTCCCTTTTACTTATTGCTGGTTTATAGTGCTATATGTGAAAATGTAAGGCAAATAAAGCTAATTTTTCAGTTGGAAAAATTTTCAATGATAATTTGTCAAAACCCCAACTGTTTATGAATCTACTACATTTACTGGCAGAAGAATTTTTCATACCTCAAGTTGTTCAAGGCCATGGTATACTCAAAGCTTAGTCTAATGTTTTCAAGATAGATTTTAAGTTTTAAAGGATGAGTATAATATCTTTTCATAGCATGTTCTTAATGTAAGCATACATAAGTAAATAATATTTTAAACTTCGAAAGTAGTCATACTTTTAATAGTCAGAGCTACTGACTATATAATTTTTAATGATAAATTGCTTAAAATTAAAAATAATCTGGAGTGGAAGGGGGTGGGAAGGATGGTGTGGCTAGGTGATGGACATTGGGGAGGGTATGTGCTATGGTGAGCACTGTGAATTGTGTAAGACTGATGAATCACAGACTTGTACCCCTGAAACAAATAATACATTATATGTTAATAAAAAAAAAAAAAAGGCGCACCAGCAACCTTATGTCTGACTCTACATAGGAACCCATTCACCCTTGCTTGGGGAGTCATGGCTTTGGAAGTTATTCCCCATGATGTCCTTATTTGCTGCAAATAAAATTTCCTTTGTGTGACCAAAAAAAAAAAAAAAATTAAAAATAATCAAATAAATTCTTGTGTGTAAAAATCAGTAACCAAATAAAGTCAAACTAAACCAACAACAAAAATAACCAGGCCCTCTGAACACAGTTCATTTTTGGACAATTTGTCTGTTCCTTCACATGCCTTATATCTTATGTTTTTGGCTATTTATATTTATTAATAGTTCACTGAAAAGTATTAGTCTGGTTTGTTTATCATTTCTTGATAACAAATAGAGATGCTAATGTTTTTAATATAATCTCAGTTTTAATATTCATGGTACTGATGGAAGAAATTTAACTTTTATGTCTAAACATTATTATTGTTTACAAGAAATGAGATGATGCCAAAAAAAATAGCAGTGATTTTGTCATTTAAAAAAATAATGTATTCTTGATGAATTAATAATTTCAATTCAGGATAGAATTTTATCAACTAGTTACAGGTTGTTGTGACAATTAGAAAAATTTCTTATTGTAGAACATATTCTTATCACAATATAAGGAAGAGTTTTTCCAAATACAATATACAGAAATAAATAGTATATTGAAAATAAATACATCAAGAGATATTCCTCACAGTCAAGTAGATATTTAAGGGCAAAGCAGAAAATTAAAATTGGTTATATAAGATTTAAATTCCAATATACTGTAGATTACTAAAAATATCAAACTTTATCTTAACTAGGTATTGTTATTGAATGGAGTCAATGCGAGCCAATAATGTTGAATAAGACTTAAAACAGTGGACAGTTTATAAGACAGAATAAAGATCTAGAAAGGTAGGGGAAAAGGCTTCAGTCCAGTTATGAGACAAAATAAGTCAGAGCCCTGTTTCCAGATCAAATATATGTTTTTAGTTAATAAGACCCAGGACACAAAGATGAAAAAGAAAAGTACTCGATAAAGTACAGTTAGGAACCAGGAGAAGTGTGTTTTAGTTTTAACTCTGTAGCAAGTCACTCTGGAAAAAGATGTCCTTGATATTCCTGTGCTTCATTTTCTACACCTGCTCACTAGGAAGAAAACTCCCACCCTAAGACACTGTCTTGATTATTTTGAAGATTACATTAGATAATGCATGTGAAAGTGCCTTGTAAACCACAATGTGCTATACACATATTTCACCATTATTAAGAAACACTTGCTACTGTGTTACTCAGAGGCTACCTTTCTGAATTCTAAGTTTAAATATCACTCACCAACTATGGATAAAAGCACTATTATGCCGAAACATGATAGCTAATTACATAAATTTATTCAACCGTGAAATTACTCTGTTAATGCATAAAGGAACAGATTTGTTATATGTGTTCTTGCAAATGAATTCATCTGTGTAAATAGTGACCTGCACAGGACACTTCATTTTCTTTCTTTCTTTATTCTTTTCCTAATAAAATAATATTTGCAGACATAACTCTCTTTATCACTTGTAAACACAATAAGATTCATCTAATTTCACACCCATGGTCAGGGCAATAATGATGAAACGACACTATTAATGCAGAACATAAGTAAAGGATGTAAATTATTTTTGTGGCTTGAATAGTTATTTTTCTTGTATTTAAATTACTAATACCAAACCATTAATGTGAAAAAAAAGTTATTAGTGTGCTGATCTTTTTAACCTAACATATTCTCTTGGATCTTTCTTTGAATTATTTTAATTTCTTCCTTGCCTCAATGGAATACCTTTATGTGCCTGAAACCTTTTTAAAATTACAAATAATGTTTAGGTACACCACCCAGAATGTGGGATGTGCAACACAAATCAATTTTGAGAGTTTTCATTTACATTTAAGAAAGTCAGCTATAATTAAATCCTTCACTTTTACTTGGTGCTCCTTGTGTCTTTGCTTTCCCATGGAAACTGCAATCCTTCAGATAATTTTTTTTTAATTGAAGTATAGTTGACAAACAGTGTTTATTTTTAAAATTAAAACATTTTAATGTCCTATAACAGTCTTTGGAAATTATGAGATAGCAACAAAGCATAATAAAAAAGGGAAATGTTATCTTAGTTTTGTACCAATCATCATCTGTCACAGTGCAATCTCTCCATCGTCTTTCATGGGTTGGAATTTGTTTCTATCAGTTTATTAGTATTTATTGAGTAATCTGTGTATTCCATGATAGGCAATGATGAGAAAATAATAATATTATTTCCTTTCAAAGATATAATGAGTTTACAGAAATAATGAGCATATTCAGTGACTAATAGGAAGCAATAGGTACATAAGCGTTAAATTCTCTGGAGAAAACATAAGAAAGAAATTTAGACAATCAGAATAAAGGGCTAATGTACACTTGGGGGTTCTGGCTCTGTGAATCAATTGGAATCTGGGAGGGGGGTAGCATTTGACAAATACTGCAGAAGAGGTTCCAGTCTGTTCCCACTGAGGGGGAAACAAGCAGAGATGATGACAGCTAAGGGCAGAACTTCTGATCAGCAAGGAGTAAGTAATGAATATATGTATAAATGTAAGGTAGTAAGGGGTACCAGTGTTGAGATTTTGAGAAACTAGAAACCTTGACATGGTCATCACATTTGTCGGCAGGGGACATGGAAATGAAAGTTGCGGTAAAGGTAGGGCTTTGCAAGCATGTGCAGCCTGGACGCTCCTCCTTATCACTGTGCTCACACAAGAAGTGATAGTTACTGAATTTCAATTATTCAAGCACTGTTTGAAGTACTGCAGTGTCCTGTCTCATTTAGTGTTCTTTAGGATTCAACCCCATGAAAGAAATACTAAGCATTACTTCCTCCCGCAGATGGAAAAGAACTAGGAAGGTTATGTAAATTGCCCATAGTGACAGGGTTAGTCAGTGGTCTGTCCTCATAGCAACTTAGAGCTCATTGAATTGGAGGAGGAACCCTACTAAGTTGGTGATGGCCACATCCATGAGTACTTTTTAGATAATTTAAAATATTGATATCTAGGAATATTTAAAAAAATGTTTAAAACCGTATGAGTGGGGATAGCATAATCATATATTTAAACTGATTAAAATACAGTAAATAATTATTAAAGAATACCAGTTGTCCTAAAAAAGGAGGCAGAATAATAGAAATCTTAGAAGTGATCTGGGTCTCTATATGAGTATTTACCATATATAAAGAAGGAAAATTGGTGATTTTAGAATGATTAAAAGTAACAATGATGTTATATTCCAATTCTCACAATATGTACCAAATTAAAATTAAATCCCAAAACTCTAAGAATTGTTCTTTCAATGATAAAATCTCATGAGAACTAGAAGAATATATAAAAATAAATATAGAGTAAAAGGCAAGGGGTTATAAGCATAAAACGATGTAAGGTATCATAAAGGAAAACAAAACTTTGACATGAAAAATTCGTAACAAATAGTAAACTTTCAAATAAAATGAGGAAAAAAGGGACAAATTAGGATAAATATCTTCAAGATATTGGAAATATAGGGTCAAGGTCATAAGATACTAGTAATTTCACAAGTCAAGAATAAGATTTGAAAACTAGAAAACAATAATACACCAATAACAGTGAACAACATATGAAAGCAGATTTTTCAGATTCAAGCCACCATTACTAAAACATTTTCAAACTCACTAATATATGAAGATATGCTAAATAAAAAAATCCACAAAGTACAGTGTTATTGATTAATCAGATAACATATAAAAAAAGATAACATGAATAAGAATAATTTTAAAAAGCACTACTAAGAAATTAGATAAAATCACATTATGAGGCAATGTGAAAATATTAAAAAGAATCATTTACATGTTTATAACCATTGAGCTATTATTTATGTTTCTAAGATTTATCCTGAGGAAACTACCAGAAATATGCACAAATACATTAATTTTCTTTATCTATTCACAACATCCCATTTTTACAAACAATCTTATTAGGAAAAAATGAATAAATACATGAGAATGTCAACATTAATATTTCTTTTTTTTAAATTTTATTTATTTATTCGACAGAGAGAGACACAGCGAGAGAGGGAACACAAGCAGGGGGAGTGGGAGAAGGAGAAGCAGGCTCCCCGTGGAGCAGGGAGCCCAATGCGGGCCTCCATCCCAGGACCCTGGGATCATGACCTGAGTGGAAGGCAGACACTTAAGGACTGTGCCAGCCAAGTGCCCCAATTTAACATTAATATTTCTGAGTGAGGAAATTATAGGTATTTTCATGAGGAAATTTCCTTATATAATAGTATAAATTATTTTCAAGTAATAACTTACAAAGATAAAACATTAAGTATACAATACAGAACTGGGATTCAAACCTAGGTCCGTTTAACTCATGTTTACTAATACATACTTTGCACAACAATATCATGTGAATTCCGGGAGGGTTCCGAACACTTAGCATATGCCTGAAATTCATAAAGTGCTCAATACATAGCTGAGGTTGCTTGTTTGGGGTGGTGGGAGTGCTCATAGCAGTAGTGATAGTAGTAATAATAGAATCAATGGCAATGGTAGAGGAACAAGAGAAGCAAACCAAAAAATACTGGTGGGAGAGGTGAAAATAGTAGTTATAGAATATAAATGTAATTAAGATTTCCAGCAATTGACAGTAGAAAGTCAAAATCAGAAAACTAGCATATTGTTTAGTGATTGTTTAATTGTAAAAAGAAAAATCTGAGATGCCACGTAATAGTTGCATGGCCTTAAATAATTTGGCTATCTGATATCAATCTCTGTTTCCTCATCTATAAGCCAGGATGCATAATATACTTATCTTGACAGTTTGATATTCTTTTGTAAAAATGAAGTATTACAGTGTATGACAAACAGCCAAAACAATACAAGATACTTGGTATAAAGAAATAGTTTTTCTTCCATCTGTTTCCTTAAAATATTGTACAAATGACTTTGTTTTTGTGAAAAAGTGGTTCTTCATTAAAAAAAAAATCTCACATAGTTTTTAAAATTATGTGCCAGTCTAATTATAAAATTTGACATTTTTAAGCCTAGTAACATCACACTCTATATTCTTTTCCACATTATGATTTCATTTTGAATAATGTTTTTCCTCTAATTCAATAGTAATACCCTCCAAGGAAGAGATGGGGATAACATATTTATTACTCGTAGCACTTGATATAGTACCTAGAAAACCGGAGGTGTTTGTTTATTTTTTTAATTAAGGAAGCAAGAGTAACAGGTTAATTATTATTAATAGGAAAATGGAGGTGAGTGGTCAGTGTGGCTTAAAACAAATTTTTTTTCCAAGTTTTTATTTAAATTCCAGTAAGTTAACATACCGTGTAATAGTAGCTTCAGGTGTAGAATTTACTACTTTATTTTATTTTTTATTTATTTTTTTTAAGATTTTTTATTTATTTGACAGAGAGAGACACAGCGAGAGAGGGAACACAAGCAGGGGGAGTGGGAGAGGGAGAAGCAGGCTTCCCGCCGAGCAGGGATCCTGATGCGGGGCTCAATCTCAGGACCCTGGGATCATGACCTGAGCTGAAGGCATATGCTTAACAACTGAGCCACCCAGGTGCCCCTAGAATTTACTATTTTAAAGTGGACATTCCTGAGCATGAATTCCTAGAAATGACACCAACACTAAATTGTCAGGGAATAACCAAGAGAAACCTGCAAAATTATAGGAAATACCATTAATGAGGAAAAAATTCCAGCTACTTGAAAATTAGATTTGAGGTGTTCATGCCTTTGCCTTTGAGAGCAGTCATTTCCGTGTCCTGTAACTGCAAGTTGATGCCGTGGTTAAATTAGACGTACCCAAAATCATGAGAAAATCCTCTGTGGGCCCTGGTTTGTGAGTAAATGAGGTGATTCCAGGACACAAGATGAAATCCAAGGCCATGGAGGGAAACCACACTCAGTGTCAAACTGGTGAGTAAGGAAATGGCCACAGGAAGAAAGAATCCTGTAACATTGAAATCTGAAAATGCTTCAGAGGGTCTGGGTCTTCTAAAGGAGTCATGGTTTTCTGATTCCATAAGATAAGACAGTTTCCTGCCATTAGCAGGTTTGAGGAATCTGGTTACCCACCCAGAGAGGGAATTGATGACGCTGCATAACAGTTGATTGAAAATGAAAAGGTGCTAAGGTTATAGATAACAAAGCAGGTGAGATTATTACAATTCAGGCCCTGAATCTCTTAGCAGATTCATGGAGCAGAAAATATGTACCTCTGGTACACTGTCTCGAGTCCCCTGAGCAGTTTTTGTATGTTTTGTTTTGTTTATTTGCTTGCTTGTTTCGGCCATTGATACAGCCACCCGCTTTCTGCAGGTAGGAACTGAAGTCATGTCACTTCAACAGGACGGCATCCTCCTTTGGGAGATTTTCTGTATTTTTGCTGCTGTGATAACTATGGAAATTCACCATCTAACTTTGACACATTCACAAACCTGAAATTATTAAGAGTAAGACTTGATTAATGACATATGAGAGCTAGTGGAAAAATAGCCTTTTTTGGGTCTAAGGTGCAGGCTACGTTCTCTTAACAGTGTCCTAGGTGCCATCATATCCCATCCTCACCCCACGATAACCCACTCCATAACACACTGTGATTTTGCTTTTCTTCCTTCAATTTGCTGTTTCAGTCACCACTGACTTAAAAGTGTTACCTTTTGGGGGAGAGCCTAGGCTAAGAGAGTGGGGAAAATGGCCACAGGAAGCACATGCTCCCTATGGGATTCTGGATCTGGATCTTTTGGTGTCAGTGATAAAGACTCTATTGCTGATAAAGTGGGAAGGTAACCACCCCTGACTTGTGGCAGTATCAAAAGTCTCAACAGGGTTGTAAAATATGTTCCTAAGAGTTGTTTGTGGTGGGTGGGAATCCCATGCGGCGAAGTTTGAAACTCTGGCTTCTGTAATGGTCGTGGCATTTAAACATTATGGGACAATGGTATTTTTAAGGACTGTGGTATTACCTGGCTTTGGCTAGCAGCCTTAGAAACCAAGAAAGAGAGAGAGAGAGAAAGAGAGAGGGAGAGGGAGGGGGAGGGAGGGGAGAAGAGAAAGGAGAAGGGAAGGAAAGAAAATGGTACTCCCCTACTAGTCAACTGTTAATTCATGGCTCCTTGGAAAATTGGAAAACCCCCATGGCAGTGTATGAAGAGCACCTTCTTTCTGCAGGTTCAGGGATGTCTGGTGAAAAGGTGGCTGGTTATTGTTGTAAGGGGAGCACAACTTTTGCAGAGATGAAGGCAGGCCTCTGTCAGTCTTCAGGACCAAATTCTGCGGCCCAAATGGAGAAAGAATGTGACTTTGTGACTTGGAATATAGATATTTTGATAGAAAAACCTGAAGATCTTTAAACCCCAGTTTCTCCTGGACTTTCCAGCCATAAGGTACAGTTTGAAGAGGTAGATGAGATGAGCACCCCTGGCTTAGAGTTTACTAGACCCTCACCTGAGACCAGAAGCTCACAAATTGATGCTTGCCTTCTATAAGATATGGCACCATCTCCAGTCTTTGCCTCCAGACCAATAACTAGAATCACTTCATAGCATATTTTGATGGTGGGGAGTAGTATAGTCCTTGCTATTTTAAGGAATAGTTTACTCACTACAGGAGTTGATTAAATATACCTGATGTATATGGCCTGGCAGGAATGAGGGAACACATCTGGAAAGATTTGGGATTACTGAACCAGGGATAGAGGAATATAAGTCTGAATAAGGGAGAATTTATTGACATACTGGTTAATTTGTCTAATCTTATGTATAATTTGTAATGTATAATGTTTATATATTGCTCCATCACAGCAGCCTAATTAAATGTTAACAGAAAAATTTAAAAGATTTAACTTGGAGTTGGCTTAAAACCAAAAAACAAGAATTTTAAAATGTAATGGCATTTAAATCAAGCATACAGAAAACTAAGAATGTGGAATTCTTTTTTAGATTAAAGGTAAACTTCAACTTTTGAAGGAATATCCCCTTCCCACTCTTGAGAACTTATGCCAACATGAGAAAGACAACTAAAACATAGTTTTCCTTGAGCTTCAGGGTATTGTAGACATTGACAAAATGATCATTTCCATCTCTAACATATGCTGCATTTATCTTTATGATTTTGGCTCAGAGAAGATAAAATGGATGCCAGAAAGATAAAGATCTACATTTTAGTTTGAAAATCTGAATGTCAATTTAAAGAATTATCATTCTCCCACTGTAAAGTATTGATTCAGAGAAAAATATTTTATTTTTCTTAAGATTTTATTTATTTGAGAGAGAGAGAATAGGAGCAGGGTCGGGGGGAGGGAGGCAGAAGAAGAGGGAGAAGCAGGCTCCTAGCTGAGTGAGCAGCCAGGACCCCAGGATCATGACCTGAGCTGAAGGCAGATGCTTAACCAACTGAGACACCCAGGCACCCCCCAGAGAAAAATATTTTTATTTCTGTTTTCCTTTTTAGAGTTTTATTCCTCTTGGGACACTTTTTTTTTTTTAAAGATCCCTCTCATTCGTATTATTACATTGTTTCATGCTAATGCTCATAACATTGTTGTTTGGATTGGATCCATTTTACTCAAAGAGATGCTTGCATCTTCTGCAATTTTATCCAATTTTATCTGTTTCTCAATTGCTGCAACACTCTTCAGATCCAGTGGAATTTTTTTCTACTCTTCTGATACCTATCTCTAAAATGTAAATCAGTATACCTAATTAATGCTCCCAAATTTACAATCATCTATAGAATGCCTAGAATCAGTTGTTAATTTTCAGTAGCTGTTGTATGTCACTGCCTATCCCTAACCTGTCTAGCCACAGGGGGTTAAAGAATGTAGCATGTAAGGTTGATTTTTCCCATTTTCTGATTCCATGAATATAATGCTGTTCAGCACACTGGGAATGCTTTCAGCATCATCTATAGCTTAAGGCAGATGGTTCTCCCATCTTGGGTGTGTCACAAGGCAGTCCGTGTGTGTCTCCATGAATACTGAGCAATAGCTCTAACTCCCTAGGCCCCCGTTGATTCTGTCCATAAGATTTTTTGATAGGTTCTGGGCTGATAACACTGTATTATGTGTTGTCTACATCAGGCAAAATCAATACCATGCATCATGTTTGGAGCAAATTCTATTTGGGTTCAAAGCTCAGTTGTGGCACAGCTTTCTAGATGTGTGATATTTCTTTCTTTCTTTCTTTATTTTTATTAACATATAATGTGTTATTTGTTTCAGGCGTACAGGTCTGTGATTCATCAGTCTTACATAATACCCAATGCTCATTACAACACATACCCTCCCCATTGTCCATCAGCAAGCCACCCCAACCCTCCCACCCCCCTCTACTCTAGCAACACTGTTTGTTTCCTGAGATTAAGAGTCTCTTATAGATGTGTGATATTTATATAGTTATTAACCTCTATTCTCACATTTCTTGATTTAAAATGGGACAACTACCTATTTTTAAGCATTAATTGAAATATTGTATATAAAGTGATTAGTTTAGAACTGGACACATAGCAGTATTCAAAAAACATCAGCAGTTATCACTATTATAATAAATGAGAGCTTTTTGTCTCCAGATACTTTGCTCCCAATTACGATATTGAATTCCCAAAGAACTGTTTGTGTTTTAAAAATTAGATAACAACTGGACACATTAAAAGTCTAAGTGTTAAAGCCAACAAAGAGCTGGAGATTTAAAAAAAAATAAATTAAAAATTACATTCCAGAGAGGTATCGGAATTTTCCAGAACCATAGAGCAGTGGCTCATCTCTTCCATCAGGCTTATGCTGAATCTTGGAATATGGGTGGGTAGAGAATCAAGCTTGCCAAACATGAAGGGAGTCTGCTGGGACAAGGAGAAGCCAGTGGAATGGTTAACAGGCCACTTGAGCTGGTGTGGATTAGAGTGAGTTTATTGTTATTAATTCTGTTAACCTATGTTTGTCTCTATAGTTTTCCATGTTTATGGTGAGAATCCAGGTACCCTTGTCAATTCACAATCTTGAGAGAAACGGGAAACTTCATAATATTATTTTAAATAAATAACCACAAACTACTTAATCTATTTCCTATATTGAGCTAAATGCCTGACTTATTTACATTATGTGTTACTTCCCATTTCCACTATTATAAATAATGCTATGATGAATGTCAATATATATATTTTGAAAACTTCTCATAGCATAATTTCCAAGAAATATGATTACTGGATCAATGTTAAGATTTGTGACTACACACACACACACACACACACACACACACACTCACACACACTCCCATTTTATTTTCCACAGAATTTACTTTCACATGGTAGCAATTTTAAAAAGCAAAACCCTATGACCATGACATCCTTACATATTAAAGGGACTTAGAAGCTAATTTGTAGTTTGACAGTTCTCAGAATTTATTCACGGATAAAAAGTTCATCAACCCAAGGGAAGAAGGGAAAGACCTATTAGGAAAAGAATGAATCCAACTTTAGAAGATACTCCGTTTTTTTAAAGTTTTATTTATTTAAGTAATCCCTACACCCCACGTGGGGCTTGAACTCTTGACCCCAAGATTAAGAGTCCTGTGCTCTACTGACTGAGCCAGCCAGGCACCCCCAAGAGATGCTCTTAAGCAAACCCTGATGATTAAGATTAAAAAAAAAATTTAATTAAGTTCTGAATCCGGAACAGTACTAGAAGCAGCATTAATTTATTTAGCAGAGAGAAGGGATAATCAAATGCTATAAATACCCAAGTGATGAAAAATGAAAATAATCCAGTAATTTCTGTATTACCCAATACATTTAGAATGAAATGGTAAGGAAAGTATATTAGATCAGCCATGGTTTCAAAAGCCTATCTCAATAATGATACAGAATATTTATATATTGTTTTTTATGCTAGAATGGTTTCTCTGTTATATTTCCAACATTCAAAGTGAAACACAAAGGGTGATTCCTTTTTTTTTTTTTGACTATTCACTTCATTTTCATCATATATACATAAAATGGAACATAAAGTGGATGAAACATAAATTAGGATTACTGAAATGTTATTCCAATTTGAACATTAATGTTTAGAAATCATATGTGATTTTTAACACAATTTACTATCTTATAAGGTAATTAGAAAACATGGCCTACTTGTTTATTTGAAATCAAAGTAAACCACCCTCAAAAACACTCTAAAATACTAAATGAAAACGAATTATCCTGGTGAACTGCTTGATAACAGAATAATATATTATCACAAATTATTTTAGCTCCAGTCAGTTTTAAGTAAGTGCTGCACATAAGTGCCCTCCTTGAAACACCTCACATCACATACTGTTCCTAAGGCTTCCGGAAATTTTCAGTTAGAGAGCAGCTTTCCTTCTAGCCCTTTCCCAGACCGCACACAGAACTGAAAGAGATTAAAGAACCCCCGTGTAGAATCACCAGGCACCATGCATGTCTCTTCTTCTTTAAAAATCATGGGGATAAGCTAGCATATCTGTAGGTCACCCCAGATCTCATTCTGATCCAAAGGTCAAAATATCAAAATTGTTTGCCTATTACCCTCCTTAGTTGCTGTTTTGATCTTCACCATAGGCTTCCTACTGCAGACTTGTAAGTGAATTTCCCTGGGACTCCCATAACAAAGCTGGCTTAGCTTCATTAATGTCAGTACCTACTGATACCATAATGTTTACCTCAGTACTTTCTACTTGCATGCTCATCATTCCCATTCATTGCTAGCTTCAAATTTTCCAAGATTCTTTGGGTTCTACCTCTAAGATGATAAAAGGTAATTATTTTGCATCTGGCTACTTTCAACCTGTCATAAGATGCCACCGTGTGTCATTCAGGATTAAATGATGTACTTCCCAATGGTTAGCTTAAATCCAATAATTGATAAAAATTATATGGTTGTCTTCCTGAATATTTGACTGTCAGTTTCTTTGTTGGTATGTTGAGAAATGTTTTGTAGAGAATGCAGAATTCATAGACGTGCTCTGATATCTCTCGAATCGTGATACTTCAGCCATAGTGTGTTCTTGCCTCTGCTGAATTTCATTCTTCCTTTAGTGACACTGAGGTTCTTCCTACTTCAACTATTCGAGGTTCTCCTGCACTTTTCCTATCACCTTGACCCTAACTCCAATGGCAGTTTCATTGGGATGAGGCTTTTTAGTTTTCTATTTTCCAGAATCATTTGGAATGTTTAAGTTACAGAACAGATATCATGTTGATACTTTTCATGCTAGCTGTAGTCTTTGAAGAAACATTCTTTATACATACAAAATCAGGATTTCTTTGCTCATATAAATAAAATGTATCACAACAACCTGCTGATCAGTTCTCTTGGTTATTTTCATTTGTCTTAAACATATGTCTTCACTGCTTTATGGTATTTCCTCATTCAGATGTAAATATATGTTTTGGGGTTTAATATTATTTGACAATATAATAATATCAGTTGTCTTATAAAACTTAACCCCATTTTCAATATTCTGAAGTCCAAGTAGTTTAGGTCATGTCAGTGTCATAGTCCCAATGCTCAGGTTGAAGAACCTAAGTGAAATTTCTCATTTTCAGGGATTTGAATGCAGTTAGTGTACACACAAATATAGCAACAGGGATGTCTTGAACATGCTGTGTTTAGAATAAATAAATAGACAATTTTTTCAATTGGTGACCCAAAACAATATCATGACTTTTCTGCTAAATATTTTTTTAATAATCTTTAAATATATTTTAAAAAACAAAATTGAACACTAATAAGAGTAAGACCCTCAAAATGCAATAATATAATAAGTATAGTATAACGTTTGTGTATGCAATAAATTATATATGTATAATGTGTGTGTGTGAGTAGTTTATTTGCATATGTTTGTATGTGTAAAGAAGACATCTGGAAGGAGATACACAAATACCAGCAAGATTACCTCTGAGTGTCATGATTATGGGTGAAATTAATTTTTTTCTTTGTATGCTATTTTTTAATTTTAAAAAATGTTTTACTTCTATATAAAAAGTTTTAAAATAGCTTATAAAAATAAAAACGTGTAAGTAGCTTTTTCTATTTTAACGCTGAATTAAACATCCATTTAAATTGGATGAATTATGGTTTTGAATCAATTTTAGCTTTTTCCAAAATATCATTGAGGAAAATAGGCATTGATTGACCTTTTCCTCTTATTCAAGGCTTATTTTCATTTATATTTTTTAGTTCCATTTTCATTAAAATAAATGTTCTAAAACCAAGCTTATATAAAGAAAATTTTGTTTTTATAAGATAATCACAAATTAAAAATAAATTTACTGTATGAATTTTAAGACTTTTGCACCTCAAAATTTATAATATGCTTCAGCAAATGTACAAAAATTTAGGTACAAGGATTTCCACTACGTATTGATTCTAACAGAAATATCTGTGAAGTCAAACTTTGCTACATAAAGCTTTAATTTTCTACCTAAGAATCATGACAAAATAAAAATGGAAACACACAAAGATATATGTTTGATAATTCATCTTTAGCATTGATTATAAAAGCATTGATTTATAAAAGCTATAAAATAGAAAGGATACGCGCACCATAATTATGAGACTGGATACAAAGTTTATGATACATCTGTTCAGTGATATACTACTCAACTTCTAAAGTGAATTAGGTGATACCATATGTCTTGACCCTAAACAATACCCATTATTAAGTGGGGGAGGAAGTGGGTGGTGGAGGAGTTAACTAGTGTATAATCACCAATGATCCCATTTTGTATGTGCTTGTGAATATATAGATGTTCTCCCAAAAAGAGAGGAGAGAGGGAAGGGAGATGAGGGGAGGGAGGCAGAGTGAAGAAGAGAGAGAGGTATGTTTAAAAGGGAAGAGATAGGAGGAGAGAGATGTGAAGTGAGGGCAGAGGTGAGTAAGACAAGGTGGAGTATAGTCAAAAGGAGTGATGAAAAGAACGAAGAGAGAATCTGTATATGGATGGACTAAAATGTTATTGGTAGATTTGAAAATGGGTAC
The DNA here is from genome assembly GCF_002201575.2 of Neomonachus schauinslandi. Lineage (NCBI taxonomy): Eukaryota > Metazoa > Chordata > Mammalia > Carnivora > Phocidae > Neomonachus > Neomonachus schauinslandi. Next base: position 54,668,987 of record NC_058415.1, on the reverse strand, counting down.
TTTCATTTGTATCCTTATATGATCTAGTGACACTTGACAATTCTACAAGGCAAATTTATTACTTTCATTATAAAATGTATTCTAATTATAAATAAAATGTAAAAACAACCTACAGGAAAAAAATACATGAAACAAAAAGTTAACACTGGCACTTTAAAAAGTTCAAATCAATTTGGCATTACAAATAAAAGGGTGCAAATTGATTCTTACAGAAATAAAAGTAGCTAAGAATATGGGAAAATATGTACAACCTCAGTAGGAATGAAGGAAATGTGAATTAAAACATTGATTGGATTTTTTTGCCTTCTAAATTAGCAAAACATTTTTGAAACATATTATTAGTGGTGATAGGGGCTTTCATACTCTTGTATAAATTTATGCATCCTTTCTTTAGAGGTAATTTTATGATACATATCAAGGGTCACACACAATTTTATATCATTTTCTGTAGTAATTTCTCATCTAGAAATGTATTTTAAGGACTCCATAAGAAATGTGGACTAAGATTTATTTACAGTGTTCTTAATCACATATTGTAAAAAGGCTTACATTTTCTACAAGATGATGATGGTTAAATAAATAGTAGTTACAGAGAATTATGTAGCCACTGACTTTTTTGAATAATAATATTGAATGCCATGGAGGAAGGCTAAAAGAAAATTCAAATAAGAAAATAGGATGAATTATTTAAATAGCAAATTTCCCATAGAGGGGTGCGCGTGCACAAACTCATGCCCTAAGAGGACTTTGAGATGTCCTTTCCTTTTTTGTTATTAAAAACACTTATAACAAAATAAATGTTTTACAAATAGCTCTTCATATAGATCATCACAGTCAAGCTTTCTTATCCTTTCTGATACTAATTATAATATATCCATTTGTATATCATGCAAACTAAGTTAAGTATTTCTGAACTGTACAGCTCTTCTGATAATTAACAGTCATTGGATCAAAACCCCTGCTTGTTCCTCTACAACACAAGGGGCAGTGAGTGAGAACTGGTAGCCAAACTGATAGGGTCTAAACCCCCATTCCACTAGTGAGTAATTATTGAGCCTTGGCCAAATTACTTAACCTTTCTGTTCCTCATATTTTTCAACTGTAAAATGGGAAATACAATTAGATCTGTTTTATAGAATTGCTGTGAGAATTATAAATGTTGATACATTTACAGAGTAGCAGTGGGGCACCTGGGTGGTGCTGTTGGTTAAGCATCCAACTCTTGGTTTCAGCTCAGGTTGTGATTTCAGGGTTATGATGTCAGGGTCGTGAGATCAAGACCCATGTAGGGTTGTGCACTCAGCACAGAGTCTGTTTGAGATTCTCTCTCCCTCTCCCTCTACCCCTTCCATTCATGCTCTTTCTTTCTCTCTAAAATAAATAAATAAATAAATAAATAAATAAATAAATAAATAAATAAAAAGAGTAGTGACTAACAACTACTAAGTACTAAGTAAATGTTTATCATTTTTATCACCATCATTATTAAATAGGATTATTTCCTAAATACCTGTACTAGGCAAAACTTGATCATTATTCCCAGTCGAAAAATACATATGGTTTTCTAATTATTCCAATTTAACCAGGAGCCTTGTGCTAGTGAACTTTTTGAATCTGTTTAAAAGACAATTTACTGAAATGATTTCCAATCAATCCCAATCTCCCACTGACTTAGGAAATTTATAGCAGAATTTTTTATGGACAACAATTTCTCCAAATAGCATACATTGAATAGTTTGACAAAGATAGTTATGTGGGCCTGGCTAGTTCTTAATTCATCTTAGTTTTCTAAAAGTATTGTTCATATACATACCACCAACTAGTTAATGTATTACTCCTCTTGAAAAATATGCACTAATGAGTATGTCAAACAGTACTGTAATTTTTATCCAATATGCCATTAAAGCTAGTATATGTCAGATCTATCTACATATACATAACAATATATATAGATAGATATTCCTATATAGCTTTGTACTTAGAGATCCATGAAAACTATTCTTACATAATATTTTCTCATATGAAATCTACAACCATATATACACATGTATTACAAACCATGTATATCTCTTTAGAATTTTGCTTTAATTAGATTAATATCAATCCTTATTCTTTCTTTATTAACCTTGAAGTTGGGAATAATGATTCATTGAACCACTTAGCGTATGCTGGATGGATTGGAGGATGCAGGTTCACAAATCATGCTCATGTATTGTAGATGAGCATCCAAACAGAGTTGACTAATGATGCATAGCTATAGAAATATGTCTGTAGAGCAAAAGGGTCTCAGCATCTGCCCCATCCACTGTAGCTCTCATTAATTTAAAAAACATTTACTGTGCTGCAAAATGTTACCAACTTGATGGTGCTCTGTTTCAGGCCCAGCTGTCCAGTTGTGGCAAACAGTATGAGGTTAAATAGCCCCATAATAAGGAACTTCAGTGCCATACAGCACAGTTTATACAAATATGGACAAGTGCTTATGGAGATGGGAATTTGGATTTGTGTTTTAATCTCAGGGCACAATTAAAATATTTGGCAAAATGTCTTATACTCAAACCTATTTAGAAGAAAAAGTATTTAATTCATGTTTTTTTTTTTCCTCTGCATGTTGCTATTGTTCTCCAGTGTGACATATTCTAGCAGCATGGATTAACGAAATCTTGCCAAAGCATTTTGTTGTAACTCTCCTTTGCCAATAAACACAGCCAGACTCAGAAAAAAAAATGTTGCTATTTTTCATTTTTAGATTACAAGAAACATTTTTATTTGCCCATGACACATTACCAAGATAGAGTCTAAACTTGTGAGAATAAAAATAACTACTCACAAAATAATGAAATAAAAGTAACTTGTTTATTTATGTGAGAGCTATTATTACACCACATGTGAAGCAAATAGTTTTCAAAGCTTTTATTTTACTGCAGAAATAGATAAATGATAATATTTGCAGAGATGATTTGGGAACAGTACAAATTACACTGCAATCCAAAAACTGTGTATCAAGTGCCTGAGCATTTAGGAAAAAATAGTCTTTGCACAACAGAACTGGTGTTTGAAGACAGTTCCCCATATGTACTGGATTGATTGACCTGGAATTTTTAGTTTTCACTTGGCCCTTATGGCAAAACCTTAAATTTAACAGGTGCTTTCAAATTATGACTACTTTGCTTTTTCCTATTTGGTTCCTGACCTTGGGCTATGTTCAAAGGTGTCGTAAAGCTGAGAATTTCCCTGTTGTTTGTTTTGTTTTGTTTCAAAGACATAGGAGATCCTAGAAAGGGATGGTTTGTTTTCAGGTATATATGCCTTCTTAGTGGTAATAATGATAGCAATTGACACTGTCATATGCCAAGGACTATTCCACATGCGAACAGGTGTAATTTACTTAATGCTCACAAACATACTGTGAGGTAGCTTCTATTATCACCTCTTCTTTAAATATGAGGAAGCTGAAAAACAGAGTATTTAAGTAACTTGCCGAATACAAAAAAGTAAAGGCAGTTTGGGGAGTCAGGCCCAGAATATCCAGCTTCCCCTCTCTATGCTCTTAATCACTCTGGGATGTGAGCACTGCTGGGAAGGGGGACTTCTATACTGACTAGAGGTCGCTCTTTCTTAGATAAAAGGAAAAACTCTCTGTCAGCAAAATGAATGCAGGCTTATGAAAAACAGGTGTGTAAGAGAGAGAGGAAAGAGAGATCAGGGCAACGGAGATGAGAAAGAGAGACAGTAAGAAGAAACACATGGACAATCCAGACAACATAAGAGCCAAGTGATTGAACTTGAAGTGGCATGGGCAAGGCCAGGAGCAGGGCTTAGGGAGTTTTGAGGAAGTCTCCAATCTGAAATGTCCTGTGGGATTTCCAGTACTTCCTGTACTGTTTTCTTCATTAGCTTTTGGTTTCCTGAGGCTTCATACCTTTGTGATTAGGATAAAATGTGTATGATTGCCTTCCAAATAGACTGAGCAGCTGAGCAGTCCTCTTTAGAGGCTGGAGGTATAGAGGTGTGGTGACAGAGAATGTGCTGTCGGGTAGACTGGTTTGAAATGGATATTTGAAGGATTTACAGATAATAAGGAAAGTTGGTAGAATGAGGAGAGGTGTGATATTCTGGGAATAAAAGATGTACTTGAGAGCGAGGGGCAGGGAGAGCAGCTGTTGGACGAAAGGATGCTGCTCCTCTTCCGGTAAACATTTAAAGCTTATTTTTTGTTCTTCTATCATTTTTATTGTGCATACTTTCTATTCTTCTATAAATATCCCAGTCACACAAAGGGGCGTCTAGACACAACTCATAGCCCTGCCCTTTTTTGATAAAAAGTAAAGTTTCCTGTAAACTCAGAGATGTACTTTAACCCAAAGCAAAAAAAAAAAAAAAAAAAAAAAAAAAGAAAGGAAATGAGGTCGAGGTCAATGAATCATGAAAACAAACAAACAAATGGAGAAACAAATCTGTGCTGCAAGAGAGCTGCAGCATGTAGCCATCGAAAGGAATGGGATCTTGCCATTGCAGCCACGTGGATGGAACTGGAGGGTGTTGTGCTGAGCGAAATAAGTCAATCAGAGAAAGACATGTATCATATGACCTCACTGATATGAGGAATTCTTAATCTCAGGAAACAAACTGAGGGTTGCTGGAGTAGGGGGGGGTTGGAGGGAGGGGTGGCTGGGTGATAGACATTGGGGAGGGTATGTGCTATGGTGAGCGCTGTGAATTGTGCAAGACTGTTGAATCACAGACCTGTACCTCTGAAACAAATAATGCAATATAAGTTAAGAAAAAAAAAAAGAAGAAGAAGATAGCAGGAGGGGAAGAATGAAGGGGGGGAATCGGAGGGGTAGACGAACCATGAGAGACGATGGACTCTGAAAAACAAACAGAGGGTTCTAGAGGGGAGGGGGTGGGGGGAGGGGTAAGCCTGGTGATGGGTATTAAAGAGGGCACGTTCTGCATGGAGCACTGGGTGTTATGCACAAACAATGAATCATGGAACACTACATCAAAAACTAATGATGTAATGTATGGTGATTAACATAACAATAAAAATAAAAAAAAGAGAGGTGCAGTATGAGGTAAACAAAAGCATCTAATAATAAGCAGGATGGGATATAGATAATGAGCCAAGAAGAGGACCCAGCATGGTCTCTGTACACCATGGTCTAAACAATTTTTTCCATGCAGTAGAAGGAATTATCTGCATATAACTTCGATTGATGTAATTTTTATTATAGGCACTGTGTAAAGGCTAGTTTTAATTATTGCCATAATAAAAAACTTTGTTTTATTCAAATAAACATTTTTTTCTTGCCAAAGGCTAAAAATAATTTAGATATGGTTAAATTATTGTGCATTTATATAATACATTAAAATGCTATTAAATTTTAACTATATTTAATATAAATTTTATTTATAAACACTGTTAAAATGATATCAAAGATCTACATTTATTTTCTTGAGGAATGCCCATTATATTATGACCATTTATGATTACCACGAAATCTTAGGTGCTACTGAAGCTGGGCTAGCCTGTGGAAATTAGTACTTTCCCCATATAAGTGTTGGTTTCGGGGAAGTGCTTGATCCCGGGTCCCTGTGACCTCTATGAAGAATGCTTAACAACAGCTCCTAAGAATTGTCTCCATTCTCCTTAGTTTTAGAGAGGACTTGAAATGGCTGAATGAGGGGTAAGTACCTCTTACCCCTGTGGGCCCAAGCCCCCGAGGAGATCAACCGACAGGAAGGCTTTCTCTAGCTCCTCAAGTTATAACTTGCCCCATGCCCGCTTCCTCAGCAGATCAAATGAGAAATGCTTGGACTTATCCTCGAGATCTGAGCACCCTAAGGAGCAGAACAAGATAGATAAAGACATATTCAGAAGAGACCAGAAGTATGAGAGAAGACACCAAACAAACAGAACATACATTCAGTAGTATAGATTGGGAGCATGACACAGAGCAACTGAATGACACATTTTATGTCAAATATGAGAACCATCCAAATGACATGTGGAAAAAATGAACTGAGAACATGTGTAGCATCTGGATTTTACCTTATATGAATTCAAATTTATCTCAACAGATAATTAGAAAAAATGTTATTTTAAAAATGAAGTCGATAAAAATCAGTGACTTAGGATATAGAATTTCAGAATGCTAAGTGAAGTAAGTCAGTCAGAGAAACACAAATATATGATTGTACTCATATGTGGAATTTAAGAAACAAAACAGATGAACATAGGGGAAGGAAAAAAAAAGGGAGAAGTGGAGGCAAACCATAAGAGACTCTTAAAGATAGAGAACAAACTAAAGGTTGCTACAGAGGAGGTGGGTGGGGGATAGGCTAGATGGGGGATGGGTATCAAGGAGGGCACTTCTTGTGATGAGCGCTGGGTGTTGTATTTAAGTGATGAATCACTAAATTCTACTCCTGAAACCAATTACTAGAGTATATGTTAACTAACTAGAATTTTTTTTTTAAAGATTTTTATTTATTTATTTGACAGAGAGAGGCACAGCGAGAGAGTGAACACAAGCAGGGGGAGTGGGAGAGGGAGAAGCAGGCTTCCCGCCGAGCAGGGAGCCCGATGTGGGGCTCGATCCCAGGACCCTGGGATCATGACCTGAGCCGAAGGCAGACACTTAACGACTGAGCCACCCAGGTGCCCCAACTAACTAGAATTTAAATAAAAACTTGAAACATAAAATGTATATATATATATATAATTAAAATAAAATTTCAGAATGTGCTTATGTCACACCTGATAAAGTGCGTTCACTAATTCCTTAGAACAGAGTGTTGGAAATTTATATCAGAGTATTATAAAATAATAAATTATTCTGAATTTATTATGTATTATTCTGCTTAAGTTAAATAAAGTACATAGAATATTTGCATCAAATTATAACGAATTAATTCACCTTAGTACATTCAGTGTGTGTATGTGTATGTGTAGGAAGTATGAAAGCTTATCCAAAGGCAAATATTTTGTAAAATATTAATTGAAATGAAGAAAGAGGAGTTACTACTCTAAATTACTATCAGGATGGTTTTAGTACTAGTAGAGGTTTCTTTCCTCTTTTTATTCCTTCCCTTTCCCTCCTTCCCTCTTTCTTTCTCTCTCCCTTTCTTTCTTTCTCCCTCCCTCCCTCCCTCTTTCTCTCTGTCCTTCCTTCATTCCTTTCTTCCTTCTTTTTTTTTTTTTTTCTTTTTTGGTAAAGAGCAAGAGAGGGGGGAAATGTATAAATGTATGTTTTAGAGGATGCGTTGACAAAACATAGTGATTAATGCAAAATCATGTAACTTTGAGTATAAGCTATTTATTCCACACTGACAGAAAGAGCTCATGTTTGTGAAGGTGTGAAAAACTTCCCAAAAGCACATTTAAAAAAGATGAGAAAAGTGGAATATTTCACACTAAGGTATATTTCAAAGATGGAGTAAAAAAATTCTCAGACTTTTCTTGTATCCTAAGTGGACCTTCAATGAGAGTGTACATTTTGTTGTAAGAATAGTGATTCCAGGGGCGCCTGGGTGGCTCAGTCGTTGGGCGTCTGCCTTCGGCTCAGGTCATGATCCCAGAGTCCTGCGATTGAGCCCAGCATCAGGCTCCCTGCTCCGTGGGAAGCCTGCTTCTCCCTCTCCCACTCCCCCTGCTTGTGTTTCCTCTCTTGCTGTGTCTCTCTCTGTCAAATAAATAAATAAAATCTTAAAAAAAAAATAGTGATTCCACAATTCTATAAATATTATTTAATGTTCAATTTTAGGAATTAAAACAATGCAGAAAATGCAAATGGTAAACAACTTCAAATTCCTCTATTGAAAAATAATTATCATTAACTCAATTGAATATACTTTCAGACACTACTTTACATCTATGCAGATTAGAAACACTGAGAGAACTAGACAGGCAGATACTCAAATGAAAATTATATACTGTAGAAACTGTTTAATACAAAGCCATCAAATTTAGTTTTGCTTTAATTTGTAAGAAAGAAACAACACAAGTGAAACCAAACTAACTGTTGAATTTCAAATAAATTTTTCTTCATCTTAATAGATTACTTACTTGAATATTCCTCCAAGGCAAATTGAAAAGATTCTAGAACATATTTATACATTATAGTCATTTTTTAAATACCATGTTTCAAATTTACAAAGTACTATTTTCCCCCTGCTGTGAAAGATAAATTATTCCTCCAATGTTGATTCTCACCTACCGTGTCCTCATGTTTGAATGACAACATTTTCATTTTAATAAGGTTTATGTATTGCCATTTTATAGAAATATTAATACTTTTCCTCTGAGTTGTGAGTATTAATCCTGGATGTAGACTCACCATATCATATTGTCATAGTTTTTCTCCTCCTGACTTATATATTTTATTGATCACTAGATTGGGTTTTGATAAAAAGATTTCTCTCTCTCTTTTGTTTTTTAAAGAAGGACTCAGGGATATTATTTCTTGTTTAGGAATGTCTGTCTATTGCCTTTAGAGTTTAACCATTCCTTAGTTGAGTATTCTCTTCTTGAGTCACACTTGATTTTCCTCTGAACTTTGCAGGCTGCTCCATTGGATTTTTTATATTGAATGTAGAAAAAGGAAGAAAGCACATTCAGGAAGTCAGGAAGCAGGGCATAGCTGATTCCATGTAAATCTTAAATTCAGATTTGAGTTTTTTTTTTTTTTTATTTCAGTGCATTTTAAAAAATGAGAAGAATGATGTTTTAATCATTCACTTGTGGCCTTGTTTTACTCCTATTTAGGAGTCTGGGATCAGCCACTAGAGTTTGCACAGAATTTATGTAAAGATTTTCCTTTAGCTTTTTAAATGAATCACCTTGGCTTCCCTGTTTATATCAATGGGGAAAATGATTTGAGCACCTTGAAATTGATGAGTTACTACTTCTCCACTGTTAAAATGCTCTGGCTTCAGGAACTTAATGATTAAGGTCTTGATATTTTTTAGCCTTTTAAGAGCTTCTAGACTTCTGTCTCCCCATTCCTTAGATTGCCTGGTACTCTGCACCCCCTTCAGTTAAGTCTTTAAACTTTTTTTTTTAATTTTTTTTTAAAGATTTTATTTATTTATTTGACAGAGAGAGACATAGCGAGAGCAGGAACACAAGCAGGGGGAGTGGGAGAGGGAGAAGCAGGCTTCCCGCCGAGCAGGGAGCCCGATGTGGGGCTCGATCCCAGGACTCTGGGATCATGACCTGAGCCGAAGGCAGATGCTTAACGACTGAGCCACCCAGGCGCCCCGAGTCTTTAAACTTTTTTTAAATGGGGGAGATTTATATAGCAAATTTTTTTACTTAATGGCAAAGAAAGAAGGATCCTTTCATCAACTTTCCTGTGTCCTGACTTGGAACATATGCTACTAAAACATTAGAGACAAGGATACGGCAAAGGAAAAAGAAAAGAGAGATTGGGGGAAGAATTGGCAAAGAGAGCACACAGATCAGTACTTCATAAGTAGTTTCTCAAGCAATAGAGAGATTCTATACAGACTACCCACAGCAGCATAGACTACCCACAGACTGTACACCAGCAATTGCCTGCTTCTCTCAGAGTGACAAGGCCCTGTGGTGTTACAGGCTGTTTGTTATACAAGCAACAAAGTCATATTCCCAGGTCCCTGGTTCGAAAAAAGGAAAGCAGGGAAACACAGTAAAAGCGAATTAAACTTCTCTTAATTGGAATATGGGCAAATTAATGTTCATTTAGATTTAGTTCTGGAAATTAATAATGCAATCAAGATTGCAGAGAGAGTATTTAAAACTTCTTCAGAGGACACACTGTTTTCAAACAATAAAATATAATAAGAATTTATTTTAAAATAATTGATGTGCTAAATTGAACTTTTTTTCATTTAGTAATTGTAGAATCACCCTATGGACAGCTACCAAGCACAACTTTATGTATTTTGTGTTTAACTGATAAACAGCAAATCAAACTGGAAAAAAAACCCTAAAAAACCTGAATTTCTAAAGACTCCATGATTCCAAATCTTTATTAGTTCAGACTGGCTTTTGCCCCAGTAATTGTTAATTTATCCCATTTAATAAATATTTCTTTAACATCTGCTGTGCACATGTCCCTATAAAAGATTCCATAAATTTTAATTAAAGCATGGTTTTATTATGCATACAAATTTTCTTTGTAGAAATAACAAGGAAACTTAAGAATTGCATATGTGAAATTAGAGGGAGACAATATGTACAGAGATACAGACTGGATTTCCAGCTACACAGACTGAAGCCTAATAGGCTCCCTGCACTCTGGTGTATACTCCACATTTCTGCATCAGTTCTTCATTTGGTAGGACTATAGGCATGAATTATCATCTCTTCCTAAGTGGATTTTATTCTTGGAGACTAGTTATGACCAACAAATCCTGAAGAGATTGGCGTAGAAATCCCAATTTCCTTTATTTGGTCATAAGGGATTTATTTATTTGTAAATATTTTATTTATTTAATTTATTTATTTTAGAGATAGAGTGCAAGAAGGGGGAGGAGCAGAGGGAGAGGGACACGGAGCATGGAGCCCAGTGCTCTATCCCATGACCCTGAGAACACAACCTGAGCTGAAATCAGGAGTTGGGCGCTTAACTGACTGAGTCACCCAGGTGCCCCAAGAGACTTATTTTTAATACCAGAAATATGATTGTGGCTAAATTTTCCTATGCATTTTATTTTGCTCTCATTGGTTTGTCAAAGACTGAGAATAGTATAGAATAACCTTAAATATTTGGTTAGATGCTTTAATTTTTTTGGTAAATGTTATGTTATATGAAGAAATATAATGCACAAACTATTTTTGTCATGATACTCTATGTAGAAAACCTGAAAGACTCAACCAAAATATTGCTAGAACTGATACATGAATTCAGCAAAGTCACAGGATATAGAGATCTGTTGCATTTCTGTATACCAATAATGAAGCAGCAGAAAGAGAAATCAAGGAATTGAACCCATTTACAATTGTACCCAAAACCGTAAGATGACTAGGAAAAACCTAACCAAAAGGATAAAAGATCTGTACTCTGAAAACTATAGAACCCTTATGAAAGAAATTGAAAAAGATACAAAGAAATGGAAAACATTGCATACTCATGGATTGGAAGAACAAATATTGTTAAAATGTCTATACTACCCAAAGCAATCTACACATTCAATGTAATTCCAATCAAAATAACAGCAGTATTTTTCACAGAGCTAGAACAAACAATTTTAAAATTTGTATGGAACCAGAAAAGACCCCGAATAGTCAAAGTAATGTTGAAAAAGCAAAGCAAAGCAGAAGGCATCACAATTCCGGACTTCAAGCTCTATTACAAAGCTGTCATCATCAAGACAGTATGGTACTGGCACAAAAACAGACACATAGGTCAATGGAACAGAATAGAGAAGCCAGAAATGGACCCACAGCTATGTGGTCAACTAATCTTTGACAAAACAGGAAAGAATATCCAATGGGAAAAAAAAAGTCTCTTTTTCCCAACAAATGGTGTTGGAAAACTAGACAGCGATATGCAAAAGAATGAAACTGGACCACTTTCTTACACCATACACCAAAATAAACTCAAAAGGGATGAAAGACCTAAATGTGAGACAGGAATCCATCAAAATCCTTGAGGAGAACCCAGGCAGCAACCTCTTTGACCTCAACCACAGCAGCTCCTTACTAGACATGTCTCTAGAGGTAAGGGAAACAAAAGTAAAATGAACTATTGGGACTTCATCAAGATAAAAAGCTTTTGCACAGCAAAGGAAACAATCAACAAAACTAAAAGGCAACTGACAGAATGGGAGAAGATATTTGCAAATGACATACCTGATAAAGGGCTAGTATCCAAAATCTATGAAGAACTTATAAAACTCAACACCCAAAAAATAAGTAATCCAGTCAAGAAATGGGCAGAAGACATGAAAAGACATTTCTCCAAAGAAGACATACAAATGGTTAGCAGACACATGAAAAAATGCTAAACATCACTCATTATCAAGGAAAGGCAAATCAAAACCACAATGAGATACCACCTCATAATCTGTCAGAATAGCTAAAATTAATAACTTAGGAAACAACAGATGCTGGCAAGGATGCAGAGAAAGGGCAAACTTCTTAGACCATTGGTGGGAATGGAAGCTGGTGCAGCCCCTCTGGAGAACAGTATAGATGTTCCTCAAAAAGTTAAAAATAGAATTACCCTACAACCCAGCAAATGCACTACTAGGTATTTACCCAAAGTATACAAAAATACAGATTCAAAGGGATACATGCAGCCTGATATTTATAGCAGCATTATCAACAATAGCCAGCTTACAGAAAGAACCCAAATTATGTCTACTGACTGATGAATGGATAAAGAAAATGTGGTGTGTGTGTGTATATGTGTATATGTATAAATATTACAATATTACTCAGCCATCAAAAATAATAAAATCTGCCATTTGCAATGATGTGGAAGGAACTAGAGTGCATTATGCTAAGCGAAATCAGTCAGTCAGAGAAACACAAATACTATATGATTTCACTCATAGGTGGAATTTAAGAAACAAAACAGATGTACATAGAAAGGGAAGAAAAAATAAAAGATAAAAACCAAGAGGGAGGCAAACCGTAAGAGACTGTTAACTATAGAGAACAGACTGAGGGTTGTTTGATGGGGGGCGGGGGGGCATGGGCTAAATGAGTGATGGGCATTAAGGAGGGCAACTTGTTGTGATGAGCAGTGGATGTTATATGTAAGTGATGAATCACTAAATTCTATTCCCGAAGCCAATGCTACATTATAAGTTAATTAACTTGAATTTAAATAAAAACTTGGAAGAAAAATAAGTTCTCTGCAGAAAATCCTTGGCCTATATTTTTTTTATTAAATGTATTTGGTTGATATAGTAAAAGTCAATGTTAAAATGTATTGGAATAATTACAGAGCATGCAATTATAATCGATCTGATATACTAAGAAATATACGATTTATAACAAAAATCATAAAAGTTTATAAAAAACCTACAAAGTATTGTTATAAATATATAGTCATTCAGTGTCTCATGAACATCACAGATAAAACATGAAAAGCTCAATTAGTATATGTGTGTTATCTGTTAGGACTGTAGTTTGCAAAATTAATGAGGACACAAAATGAAAGTAGCTTAAACAAGGAAGAAGTTTGTTTTTCTTAACATAAAATATAAAAATCTAGAGGAAGCCAATCGAAGGCTGCTTAGTTTGGGATTCCATAGAAACATCATGCCTGATTCCTTTTGCCTTTTGGTTCTGCTATCCTAAGCCCGTGGATTCTATTCACAAGATGGCTTTGCAGTCACAGCATAACTGTATTTACTGTACTTAGTTATTGGTACTTGTGAGTACTTTTGAACACATCTCAACAACTTGCTAAAATTCTAAGCTTCTTCTGACCTAAAATAAGTTACCTTATCATTCCTCTCTCTGAACTTCTTTCTATTAAATCTACTCTTTTTCCACAATGATCTATGAAGGAAAGTTATTTAAAATTACAAAACTAGTGAGTTCCTACTATTATAAGTAGTAGTATAATTTCATTTAAAGGTGTTTGAATAGATTAACTAGGTGTCATCTCCAGCTAGAGGTAATCAAATACGTTATATAAGTGTGTTTTACTCAAAAAGAATGACCATAGGGGCGCTTGGGTGGCCCAGTCGGTTTTTTTCACACCAATAACAGTGGTACAAGTGGGAAAGTTCAGGTGCACAAATATACTTCATGTCTCCGTTGCCTCATATCTGCCAATGTCTCGTTGACCAAAGCAAGATACATGGACAACAGCAAGTCCACTGGTGGGAAGGAACATTCTGTCCACCATAGGTCTATGGCGAGGGTGTGGATATATCATACAACTAAAGGAAGTGAAGATTGGCATAAATAATTCCATTTCTACACATAACTATCCTTTCCTTAATCCCGCCTTTGGATTATTTATCATTACTTAAGAATTGTACTTCTTATTCAGTTAGGGCTACTCTTTAGTCTTCTGAAAGACTGAATGATTTATTGTTAGTTAACACTGGCACAAAAATACACACATAGATCGGTGGAGCAGGATAGACAGCCCAGAAATAAACCCACACCTTTATGGTCAACTAATCTACAACAAAGGAGGAAAGGATATGCAATGGGGAAAAGACAGTCTTTAAATAATAAGTGGTTTGAGGAAAACTGGATAGCTACATGCAAAAGAATGAAACTGGACCACTTTCTTACACCGTATACAAAAATAAATCATTCTTGATAGCACTTCCGAATCATGGAGTGTGCAACCTGCTGGGGTTTTGACTGTTTTGGATGGAAATCATTTGATAATGAGCTGTACATTTCTTGGCATTCTTCAACATGGCATACTAAATGCAATATGACCTTTTAAATAAGTTAAGGTCATTATTATAGATATCAATTACCATTCTGTGCTATAATACCTTTTTCATAAGCCTGTGCATTTTGAGTTGTGACTTATTTTTGCAGAATTTTTTTTCTATTTTTAGTCATTTGAAGTCATTTGTAATGTATATAATACTGGAATAAATGTGACAATTCTTTCAATAGTTATAAGCTTATAAACCAAATACCTTAGCCGCGTGTATTTTACTTGTGATAAAAATTAAGTAGTCTCTAAATGAAGGCCAATGGATATGCATATAATTAACTTACATAAGTTTTAGTGTATAGACTTAGTAATTTATAATTTCACTGATAAGATCCATTTTAAATGCTTCCTAGATACATTCCAGATAAGGAAGGTATTATTGCTCTATTATTCTTTCTTGTTTTGCCTAATAGACAATAGTGTCCTTTGATATTAAATTGCATCCTTGTGTGATCGTCTGGTTGCTATCAATGCATGGAAAGTGGCTTAAAAGTAATGAGTTACAATGATATTCATCATTCTTAACATTTTTTAGTCTTAAACCTCTCTGATGTGAACTAGGGTATTTGATAAGCCAAGTTAAATTTTACAGTTTTTTTCCTTTGCCACACAAAACCTATTTATTGTCACTGAAGAAATTATTTCTATTTAGGCTACAGAGTATGTTTAATTTTTTAATTCACATCAGGCATCTCATGGAACATTAGCATCTAGGGGAAACTAAGCACCTTCATTTCAGTGCATCAATTGTCTAATGAGTAAGGACATTTCTGATAAATTGATTTGTAGCTATTTTCAGTATTAATTAATCTCTTCATGCAGCCACCATAATGATGAGACTAGAGGAGCATTTGATTTACATTGAGGTTGTACTTTTCATAGTACTTTGAAAGAAAAGCATAGGCATGATCATGTTGTTAAAATTATAATGGTAATGATTATGCTGCTGCTGCAGGTAATAGTAATAATAATGATGATAATAATAACTATTGTTTGCTATATCATAGGCAGTTCTCATAGTGTTTTACATATATTATGGCATTTATTTCTCATACCAAGGCCATGAGGTACTCTTATTATGTCCTCATTTTTTAGTTGGTACCTGTTAGGCACTATTATTCATATCCTATCTTTTAGATAAGAAATCTGAAGATGAAAAAACATTTTTAATTTGCCCAAAGTCATACAACAAATAGTGAAGCTGGTCTAAAGCAGGATATTTCTGATTTCACAGATCATGTAATGAGCATAGAATACTGCCTCCTAAACGCTTTTTATTTTTTGTGACACAACAAAATTAACTATGACTCAGTTCCTTTGATGGTTTTTACCATTACTAAGGATATCTTCTGAATCATTTTTATAAGCCTTTGGTTAAAAGTAAGCTTCTAGTATATTTTATAGCATCATATTTACAGTGTAATTGGGTTGATGTTTTGTTATCTCTTTTCCATTTCAAAAATAATAAAATATGGCCTTTATAAAAAAGAATATTATGAAAACAAATCAAGCATAGATGTATATTCATGTAATATTTATAAGGGTGTATCTGGTCACTCAGTTACATGTGAATGAGCTTCAATCAATCTGGACCGCTTTTATAGACCACATATCTTTGTGATCTCCATGGAATAGGGATGTTAACATTTAAGGTCTGCCAAAAACTAAGTGAAGTATACATATGGTTTCATATAATTGTATTCTTGGTATTCTGCACTTCCTATCACTTTTTAGTACTCTAGTTATGATTTTCTGTGTACTGATTTTATTTTTGCTACAAAACTGTTTTAGGTTAGCCTTAACTTCCTAAAAGAATTCAACCAATTTTGTAGTAGTTTATCTGTGGGAGAAAAAAAAAAAAAGGAAGATGCATAATGCCACCAAAAAAAGCTTAAGATATACTAGAGAGAATTCCTCATTTCTTTAGCATGAAGGCTGAAGTTTTTAAACAAATTACAGTAGTTTTTTTTTTTTTTTCCGGGAAAAGGTAGATTATCTTTGCTGAAACAAATTGTGGCTCTGCACCTCTATTAAAGTTAATTTCTTAAGATACTTAATTTTAGTTTGAAAACACATTCACAAGAAAGAGATAATTTTCATGTTGTTTTTAATCTTGAGGGCATCTGCATAGTCATTTTGTAAAAGCTTGGTTACTTAGACCCAATCAGTGATCATTTAATGAGTTAATGTTTGTTGAGTTAACAAACACTAAGGTTGTTTGGTAAAATGACTCCGTAATGACTATTATAGTTTACAACCCAGCAACACACAATGTTCTAACATTCTAGCAATGTGCATTCTTCTAATAAACTCATTGTATTCTCAAGTTTTTTCTTCGTACAAAAATGTCAGTGATTATGAGAAAGTTCTTTGTTCTTAGCAAAACACTTTAAATGAAAATTGAACTTTATGTTAAGATATAGAATTAGTGTATAAATCTTAGCTAACATTTTTTTCACTGCCTAACAGAATGTAAATTATAGCTCAAGGCATGTCTGCCTCAAGAACCTGGGTCATCTGCTTTCCATTCTTTGTAAATATTGTCATTGACATAGCTAAAAGAAGCTTGTGTGTCTCTGATTCTAATTTACAACAAATAAGTAACATGGGGTTTATAATTTCTCATTTTTACATGTTAGGACATTTTCAACAAACATTCAACTTGAGGAATGTGAAGAAATTATGTGAATCATTTTGTTTTGGGTCTGTCAGGTTGAACTAAGAAACATTTAACTACACAACATCATCCAGATTATTCTGAAAAACATGAGATTTTTCAAATTCCATCTACCTTGTGCTTGACTTTATTAACAATTTTATCACTTCTGTCATATAGTCACTTGATTGTAATTTTTAAATTGCCAGTTGATTAAGGAGGCATTTGCCTCAGAATATTTTTCCCTTTGTCTGATTAAACACTTAGTTACAATTATTTCAGCCTTAGTAATATGAAAATATTTATTAATTGCAGTAATTTTTACTTGAAATCATCCTGCTAATGCTAATTATGAGAACTTTATCTGTAGTAACTTTTTTAAAAAATAAATACAGCAGAGAATCAGCTATCAGCAATTTTCCTGGACAAGTTGTTTTGTCTTGATCATGATCATCATCTCATCATAATGCATTATGTTGCTCTTCAATTAATATGGTAGCTTTTCAATTTACACACCAATCTCATGTATTATTATATCATTTGACCTGCACATCCCTGCTATGTGGGATTGAATGGGCAGGCATCACTCATTTTCTACAGATGAGAAACTGAGCTTCAGAGCAGTTGAGTGGTTTGGATCTGAGGACACAGAAATAAGAGGTAGAAAGACAGCCTGAGTACGTCTAATGGTAATTGCTACTATTGAGCATTTTACTATCCTATCAAGACAGGCATATCCACATGAGGAAATTAATTTGCTCAAGGTTATACAGTTAGCATGTGGCAGATCCAGGGTGTAAGTTCGGGGATGTGTAATGCTGTGCAGATTCCCTTCCCATTAAATCACACAGACTATAACTAAGTAAATATATTCCTAAGTAAATATAATGGGCATTTCACTTCCAAATCATTATGCTTTGGGATAATTGCAGTTACAGGGATAATCCCTGAAAATTAGTAGAGATGGTTTTAATCACCATTCCTTACAAGTTTTAAAAAGTAATAGTGAATAGTGAAAACAGGAAAAAATAACTGGGCAATGAAAAGGAATTACAATTCTTGGCCACAAAAAGACATGTGTGGCGTACTACACGGTCCTCACAGGACATGCAGATTTGCTTACTACTGGATTATCATTGGAAGAGGCTGCTCTGGAGGAAGTATCTTCAAAAATCCAACAATGGTTTTTGAAAGAAACAAAGATTTACTGCCTTAGAATGTTATTCATGGGAAAAGTAGGATTTGCACACAACTAAAGAAAAATATCCCTGTGATACTCTGTCACAGGAATTCAAGGAAGCTGATAAACAAGGAACCATCATAACCTATGTCCTTACAGAAGTGGAAACAGAAATAATCTCACACTTCATGGCAGCCCAGGACTTGGGTGATAAGTCATTTATAGGGACTGCTCAAAAAATTTGTATATGCCTGCTAAAAAGCAGTTAGTTCATTGAATTTGCTACTCCTTGTGAAGTGGTGGTAGCAACTTTGTTAACTTAAAAAAAAAAAAAGATTTTCACAAGAAGACATCAAAGACAGTTATTCAGATCCTAAAAAGGTCTTTTCAAAAAGAAATTCTTGATGAGACAGCTAATAATTTAGGGAACAACTTAAGGTGGGTTTTTTGGGGATTGGAAAGATGTGTCATTAGGAAGTTAGGCAAGTCAAGAAATCAAGAGTATTTAAGGAAGTAATCAATAAACCAAGAGGGTAATCAACACACAAAAATCACTTATGTTTTTATATACTAACAATGAACAAACAAAAAAAGAAATTGAGGAAAAAATCCTGTTTATAATAGCATCAAAAATAATAAAGTACTTCGTGCAGAAGGTGAAAGATTTCTACACTGAAAATTAAAAAGATATTACTGAAAAAATTAAATAAGACTTAGATAAATGGTAAGACATCCTATCCATAGATTGGAAGATTTAATATTTTAAATGTCCATGTTACCCAAAGTGTTCTATCCATGTAGGGCAATCCCTATCTGAATCCCAATGGCATTTTTGTAAATAGAAAAAAAAATCCTAAAATCCATATGGAATCTCAAATGACCCTCAAGTAGCCAAAACAAAGGAAACACAAAGCTGCAAGCTTCATATTTCCTAATTTCAAAGCATATTATGAAGCTACAATAATCAAAACAGTATGGTACTAGCATAAAGATAGACATACAAACCATCGGAACCTAGAAGTAAACTCTCGTGTATATGGTCAAGTAATCTTTGACAAGAGTGCCAAGATCATTCAATAGGGAAAGGATGGTCTCTTCAACATATGGTGCTTAGAAAACGATCTGCCTGTGAAAATAAAATGAAGTTGAACCCATGGCTTATACTATATACAAAAACTAACTAAAAATGGATTGAAGATGTATAAACATAAGTCCTGCAACTGTGAAACTTCTAGAAGAAAGCAGAGGTGGAAGCTTCATAACATTGGTCTTGGCAATGGTTTCTGGGTTGTGACACTGAAAGTATAGATAATAAAAGCAAAAAAAAGAATTAGACAAATGGGACTACATCAAATTTAAAAAACATTTCCATAGACCAGTGGAAATAACAGAATGAAGGGGCAACCTATGGAATGGGAGAAAGTATTTGTAGCCATATATCTGATAAGAGGTTAATATCCAGAACATATGAAGAATTACAACTCAACAACAAACCCATTTGAAACGAACAAGTTAAAAATGTGAAAAGGACTTGAATAGACATTTCTTCATAGAAGATGTACAAATGGTCAAAAAGTACAGGAAAATATTCATTAACATGAACAATCATCAGGGAAATGCAAATCAAAATCATAGTAAGATATCACCTTACATTTGTGCAATTGGCCATTACCAGAAAAAACAGAAAATAACAAGTGTTGGTAAGGATGTGGAGAAATTGGGCCCCTCATGCACTGTTGGTGGGAATATAAAATAGAGCAGTGACTGTAGAAAACAGTACAGAAGTTACTCAGAAAATTAAAAATAGAATTAACATATGATCTGGTAATTCCTATTCTGGGTATATATCCAAAAGAACTGAAAACAGGATGGGCTCTCAGAGGTATTTGTAACAACGATGTTCATTGCAGCATTGTTCACAGTAGACAACAGGTAGAAACAAACCTAAATGCTCATCAGCGGATGAATGGATACTGAAAATGTGGTATATACATATGAGAAAATATTATTCTGCTACAAAAAAGAAGAAAATCCTATTATATCCTACAACACAGATGAATTTGTAGAGCATTATGCTAAGTGAAATAGTCCAACATGAAGACAAATACTGCATGATTGCTTTTGTATACTGTATCTGAAGTAGTCAAACTCTTAGAAACTAAAAGTAGAATGGTGGCTGCCAGTGGCAAGAAGAAGGAAGAAAAGGAAATTGGTGTTCCCTGAGTATACAGTTTCAGATTTTCAAGATTAAAAAGTTCTAGATATCTGTTGTACAAGGTACATATGGTTAATAGTATTGTGCTTTACACTTTAAATGGTTAAGATGGTAAATTTTATGTCATGTTTGTGACCACAATAAAGAAAAGCAATCAAATGCAAAAGTATTAAAAAGGAAGAAAAAACTTAAAAAAAAAATCAGAGAATAAGAAAGTAATTTGAGAGAAATCAGAACCCCAAATTTGCCAATAAGCAAATTGATGCAAAAATTTAGGTTCAGGGAATGTGAAGAACAATAGCAATAATTTCCAACTATTAGATCTTATTATCCCTTCTTCGAATAATCAAGGTGCAAACCTATAATTCTATGCCCAGCAAATAAAATAAAAATGAAAATAAATATAAAATAAATAAAAATGAGAAGATAAAAATAAAAATGAAATGTAAATACAAATAAAAATGAAATTAAATGAAAAATAAAAAAAATGAGGGGTGCCTATGTGGCTCAGTCGGTTGAGCATCTGACTCTTGATTTAAGCTCAGGTCATGATTTCAGGGTCCTGGGATTGAGCCCTGTGTCAGGCGTGCACTCACTACGGAGTCTGCTTGAGTTTCTCTCCTTATGCCCCTCACCCTGCTCATGCACTCTCTCTCTCTCCCTAAAGTAAATAAATAAATGTTAAAAAAATTTAAAAAATAAGGGCACCTGGGTGGCTCAGTTGGTTAAGCAAATGCCTTTGGCTCAGGTCATGATCCTGGAGTCCCAGGATTGAGTCCCGCATTGGGAAGAAGCAGACTGCTTCTTCCTCTGACCCTCCCCTGTCTCATGCTCTCTCTCTCTATCTCATTCTCTCTCTCAAATAAATAAATAAAATCTTTAAAAAATTTAAAAAATAAAAATGGAAATATAAAGATGAAATAAAGAATTATCAGAAAGCAAGCAAACTAACAAAGAAAAGAAATCTATGAGATTGTTAAAAGTAGACCAACACTAAAGGAAATTACTAATTTTTGAAAAATGATTTCAAAAGTTATGCAGTTTTAGGAAGGAACAAAGAACAAAAAAGGCAAATATGTAGGTAAATCTAAATTCATATTTAATTCACAAAGTAACTATTATGATTATTGACTCTAAAACAACGTTGTAAATATTGACTATAAAACTGTTATGATTAAATAAAACAATATTATTAACATTGTTTATATAATTATGTTACATTAGCTGTTTAGAACAACAATAATTACAATTGGATTTATTTATTTATTTATTTTTAAAGATTATTTATTTATTTATTTGACAGAGAGAGAGAGAGTTAGCGAGGGCAGGAACACAAGCGGGGGAATGGGAGAGGGAGAAGCAGGCTTCCCGCGGAGCAGGGAGCCCGATGTGGGGCTTGATCCCAGGATGTTGGGATCATGACCTGAGCCAAGGCAGACGCTTAACGACTGAGCCACCCTGGCGCCCCTACAATTGGATTTAAATGTTCTAAGGTCCATGAGTTGTATGGGAAGGGCTAAAGATAATAATTAATATTATATAAAAAGTAAAGCATTCATGATAAATTTTTACAGGGCTAACTTTAGAAGTTCAAGTTTTGTGGACCTATGAATCGATGTTTTTACTTGTTTTTGAAAAATCATTGGCCATTGTGTCTTCAACGATTATTTCTGCTCCGATATTCTGCTCTCTTCTTGTAGCACTCCAGATATACATGTGTTAAAATGTCTGGTTGCTCTTTTCCCTTTTGTCATTCTTTTTCCAATTTGTGTTTTAGTTTGGAAAAATTTTGTATCCTGGTCTTCAAGTATACTTGTTTCTTTTCTCTGATGTGTCTAGTGTGTTGATAAATCAATTAAAATAAAATTTGATCTCTGATACCTCATTTTTTATTTCTAGTATTTCCAATTTTTACAATAATTGCTCTTAGCTGAAATTTTCTGCCTGTTAACCCATGTTTTCTACCTTTTCCACAAGATCACTTAACCTATATATTTGACTTATTTTAAATTTTATTCATTCAAAAATCTGAGCCATGTGTAGGTTTGGTTTTGTTGTCTGGTCCCTCTCGTCAATGAGTTATATATTCTCATGTTTTTCATGTAAGAATATCTTATTTTTTGATTGAATAGCAGACATTGTGTGTAAAAAAAACATGGAAGACTGAAGTAAATACTGTATTCTGTTCAAAGACATGGGCTGTGTCTTTTTTCATGCCAATGGTAGGCTGGGTGGTGGTTTGAGTTAATCAAATCTCTGGTTCTGCTGGTCTGAACTTTTCTGTTACTTTATTTAGATTTAGTTTGCTACAGTCTAAAAATTATTTGAGAGCAGAATCACAAACTTCCCTTGAGCATGTTTGGGATCTAATAGCATGCCATTCTATCTCAGTTTTTCTGTCCTGCCTTTAACCATCTGGTTAAAGACCTTCACCAAATGGACACAATAACTCAAAATTCATTTGCATTTCCCCAGCATGAGGCAAGTGTTGCCTCATGATCAGTTTCAAAACTTGACTTTGTCTATAGCTTCCCTTAGTTTTGCTCTGCTTTCAGATTTCAGCAGGCCCCAAATACTTGTATCTGGGAGGCAGGGAGGGCACTTTCCCCTGTTGCAACTTTTATGGTATTATTTTGTCAACATAATTACTAGTGCTTATATTGTCAATATTCGTATCATAAGAATTATTTAAAAATGGTAACAACTGGAATTTATATTATTATAACATTATTTTATATGGTCAGTTTTTATAACCTTACTGTTTTTTTCAGTTGTACTATTTAGACTTAGATTTATTAATATATTTGTCCTCTCTTGCTCTTTATTTCTGAAGCTCCAGATACTCTTTTCCTTCCTCCTGAGGGACAGATTTTAATGTTTCTGTTAGTGTTAATCTGCTTTGACCTTCTCACAGATTTTTGTTTTATTTTGTTTCCCTGATAATGTCTTTACTTCATTTTTTATTTTGGAGGAGTATGTTTACTGGGTATAGGATTCTAGATTACAACTTTGAAGATACTATTTTATTGCCTAACTATGTTGTTTATGGCATATGGCTAGATATAATTTCATTGCCCTTTAAAAATGTATTCCCTTGTGAATTTTCTACTTTAATTTTGAGCTGCTTGGCAATGGTGTGTATGTGAGAGAGAGAGAGAGAGCGTGTGAGTGAGTGCACTTTGTGTGAGCATTATTCTCTATGGGCTTCTCATTATTATCATTTTAGATATTGCTTCTGTCCCATTTTTTTCTCCTGTTTTTCTCAGACTCCAGTTATATACATGCTATGACTTCTTACCACCTATTACACTTTCTTACACATTTTTATTTTTAAACTCTTTTTTTTTTGATAGTCTTTACTCCAGTTTTCACTCCCGTTGTGTATAATTAATCTACCATTGAAACCATCAATGGGATTCTTAATTTCAGTAATTGTGCATTTTATTTCTATAATTTCATGTTGCTAATTAAAGGTTCCAATCTACTGAAATTCTTCAACTCTTCTTGCTTTGAAAATATTAAAAAAAGGAAGGGTTTGTTTTGGTTTTGCCCTTGTTTTATAACTCTTACCTAGATCTCTTGTAGATCTGTTTCTACTATCTTCAGTTTCTGTTGGATTCTGTTCATATTATTGTCTTTCTTCCCTTTTATGACTGGTTACTTTTGTATGAGTGGCAGACATTATTAAAAATTCTAGAAAAATTATAAAAATTTGAATGATTTTATCACTTTTCAGAGTTGTTTGGTTTTTTTTTTCTTTTTTCTATTTGCCTAGAAAATATGCTAGGGACAATAATATTTCCATATCACCTTAATTTTATTAAAGAGTTTCTTGAGGCTATTTGAGGGTCTGAAGTTTTCCAGTTCACTCTTGCTCCTAGGGTTTTGCTCTCACATATCCAATACAATACCTGGGAGTTTTACCCACACTACCACTCCCTGAAATCTAATTGTATCCATGTGAGTCTGTGAATCTGCCAAAAGCTTCCATCAGGTTTTTGTGTCTAATCAGTCACTTTAGGAATCTACAAGTGATTCCATAAAGTGACTCCAATATTCACATCACCCTTTTGAGTTTCTTCCTCCAGATCTTGTTTCTGGAACTCTTAATTTTCTTGATATTCTCTGAAGTTTCAAAAACAAAATTTTAGGGGCAGCTTGGGTGGCTCAGTCAGTAGAGTTCATGACTCCTGATCTTGGGGTCATGAGTTCAAGCCCCATGTTGAGTGTAGAGCTTACTTTAAAAATAAAAACAAACAAAACACAAAATTGTAAGTCAGACTATTCTGTCTGGCTTCATTTCTACCACTCAGCAAGAGGCTGAAGCTAAAATAGTAAGACTGGCATGACTATAATAATCCCTCCATTAGAATATTTTGAGCAGTAGAATTCCATAATTGGGTTATATTTTTAAAAAGATAAATATGGCTGCAAGATGGACTTTATTGAGTGTAAGATCAGAAAGGAGAAGTACAACAAAAAGCTATATAGTAATTCAAGCAAGAGATGATGTTGACATGAACTAAAATGGTTATAGTGGGATTTTGAAAAGCAGGTAGATCTGTATGTAATAGCTTAATTAGGTATTGCCCTACATTATACTGAATATCACTCTTCCAGATTTTTTTCTTGCTGTTCTGTTCTACTGAAATAAACTGATACATTCTCTGAGGTTCAGTTTCGTCACCTATAAAAGGGGAAAGTAATATCAGATTACATGAATATTTTCATTGTCATTTCTTTTTTTTATTTCTCTCTCTTTTTTTATTATGTTAATCACAATACATTACATCATTAGTTTTTGATGTAATGTTCCATGATTCACTGTTTGCATATAACACCCACTGCTCCATTCAATACATGCCCTCCTTAATACCCATCACCCGGCTAACCCATCCCCCCACCCCCCTCCCCTCTAGAGAGTCATTTCTTTATGTATGTGTATTCTTATTCTAGGAATTTAAAATATAAAACTAATTCTGATGTTTAAAAATGTTCAAATCAGTGACAAAAAATACTTTATAACATCATAAATTACCCCTTTTATAATGTTAATAGCTCTAATTGTATTACTTTAGGAAGTGAAAAAAGGGATTAATCTTACTCAATTCTGGGTTTGTGGCAGTTCTTAAATTTCATCAACTATACAAAGTGATGGAGATTGTACATGATTTTGCATATTCTCATATTAAAAATATTTCACAAAATTATCTATCTCAGGCCCTCTACTTCCAATAAAATAAAGCCTTTCTGTCCGTGGAGCCAGTGGAATGTTTACCTTGGTTTTATCATAAGGTGTAATGGCAGGTTTGGGGGTGGCAGAGGTGGATGATTCAGGAGAGAGAGCCAGTTGGGTTGATGGAGGTGGTGGTGATTTAGGAATGGATTTAGTCATGGGATTAAACACCATACTAAATTAAAGCAGAAGTAAAGCTACATATATTTTATTCACATCATTAGCTTGGAGCATTATACACTATTGGCAATGATATATAATACCTCAACACTTTAGACTGGTGATAGGTTGAATAGTTCTTATTATAAAAGTATGACAAATTATGCAGTCAGTCTCATTGATCCACAAGAATAGCATATCAATCAAATATATTAGAGAGTTTGTCATATAGTTAAGATAATAATTTATTGCAACATTACCCAAACTTGAGGTGCTACCTCATGTACAGAATATGAATTACCAATACACAAAGAGAAAATGTGTAAGTATTAAATATGACATAAAAAGATTATGAATTATTCTGGACATCCCACATAGACCCCTGTCATACATACTTACCTACATGTAACATATGTTAAAGTGGTTTTTATAGTTATTGGTAAATAATAGTAAAATGTGATATATACGAGTATAGTCTGGGTGATTTCTATAACTGGTAGACATTTATGACATACATAATGACATATGGAAAGAATAAGTTAAAGTATTATTACTTCTCTATTTTATTCATCACAGTTTACAGTGGAATTTCAAGTTCTTTCAGTAATCCTCCAGGCATTCTAGACTATATTACAATACTCCTGGGAATTTCAGCTTTTAAAACATCTGGCAGATAGCATATGCAGCCAGACAGAGCAGCAACAATTTTAATTGGTTTTCTCAATGAACATCTTCTCATGTAAAATACTGAGATATGTTTTAAGCCATGTAGATTAGGAACAGTCCTTAGAAAATTCAGACATTAAATCATTTGTAATTGTGTAGAAGACAAAGAAGCAGGACTTCACTTAATTGGTCAAATATACATCAGTACATCAGATAATGCATATCATCAATATTTTTATATTTAGCATTCAGATACTGTTTGCAAATGTCCATGAAGCTACTCAACAACTGGCTACATAGTGCTCTTACTCTGTTTCTGTTGTTTTTACCCAAAGTATTAAATTAAATCACTTGCATATTTATACTTTTGTATAGAACGAGTTTACATAGAGGGAGTTAGCTGATATAATGTCTGTTTCATCAACTGAAATATTGCACTTACAGAGAAAGAGATCTCTGGTTTTATTTCCTCTTAAAAGGACACTGCTCCTATCAGATTAAGGCTCCACCCTTATCATCTCATTTACCTTAATTACCTTCTTAAAAACCCCATCTCCAGATATAGTCACATTTGGGATTAGGGCTTCAATTTACTAACTTTGGGGGATATAATTCAGTTCATAACAGAACCTGACTCTTAATTTTAGTATGAAAAGTGACAAGAAAGGGGAAAAAACATGTTATGTGTCAATGTTAAAAAATTACCATTTTTATTAAATGAACTGTACTTCATAGGATAAAAATATGAAGCAACCTTGGTTTTCTTTCTTTCCATATTTTCTTCAAATCCTCTGTCAATGTTAGTTATTCCCCACCTTTATAAGATGCAAGCACATTCCACAGCTTTCTGAGTCATATGTTATTTTAGTCAAAAGAACAGTCTCATTTAAGAAATTAAGGTATCAATTTCAGTAAAATAATCACAATTCTCAATTTCTTTTCTTTTTTTTTTTTTCTTTGCTTCTTCCCTATCCTATTTCAGTTTTGTTTCAGGTTTAGAAATCCACAGTGGGATGTTTGACCTTCTCACCACTCTCTTTCCCCATCTACGTTGTTTATTATTATTTTTTTAAATTTTGTAAAACTCCAGGAAATAGATATTTCCAATAAGATTCCTTGAAACTCCTCTCATTTGGCTTAAGATGAAGAAGACCCCCCCCCCCACCGCACACACACACACACACACTTCCCAGTGTCCCTCCACCTCCTACTCATCCAACTCTGAACTTGTCATCTTTGTCAAAGATATAAAAAAGATTCAGACATATAAAGAAGTATTCTGTTTAATTTCCTTCTCACTAACTGCTCCAATTGTTGACAGGACCTAAGGTGGTGATCATTAAAGCTGGGAGAAATTCTTTATCTTTTAACATAATCCTGGTGGCCTTAAAGCTTAATTTAAGATGATGGGGTTATCTGATGACAATATAATTTTGCTAATTCTTATGACTCATTTTAATCCTAGCGTTATATGTACATTTTTGATAAATTTAAGTGTGGAATAATAAAGAGTAACCTTTTCTTATCAACTGTGTACATTAGAAATGGTATGGTACAGTACACAAGTCACTTTTGTGTTTTTTTATGTGCTATTCTGATGCTTACTAATTTAGAGATTGGCAAAGTGCTCATATGCCTCCCAGAAAGTGTCAAGTGTCTACTGTAATACAGTATGCTTTTCTGTATAGGAAAAGACTAGAATGCACAGTGGAATTAAAGACTTTTAATGTCATAACCCTTATAACAAAGGGCAATATTCTTACCTTAGAAAACACTAGATGGTGAACCCAAATCAGTATCTTCAACATTACATATATATACACACACACATATATATCATATACATATATATAACATATAACATATATGTGTGTAATATATATGTGTGATATATATATTAGATCTACAAAGCTTTCCGAATACAAATAAGCACAAACTATATTGTAGTTATATTGATTTTTAAAAAGATTGCAATGTTTTTCCTGGCTCTGTATCTATACCCCTACTAATGGTATAGATAGAATTTATTTTCACAGCTCTTGAATATGGGCTAGCCTTATTATTTACCTCCGCCAGTGGATTTCAGAAGATTTTATGGTGTTCCTGTTCTGAACTTAATCTTCAAAAACGCTTGCTTTAACACGTTTTTTAGAGTCTTGCAACAACCTTATAAGGTAGCCCAGACTAGTCTGATGAATAATGGGAGAAATTGGCCCAATCATTCCTAATACTCAGATGAACAGTCAACCAGCCACCAAACAGGTGGTAAGACCATTCTAAATCAGCCAGTGCCCAGGTGACCATCCAGTTGACTGTAGAATCATGTTCAAGATTGGTTGAGATGAAACAGCCCACATAAGAACCACCCGACTGTCCCCTGAAATATAAGATGATTTGTTATGAAACAATAGCTAGGTGATACACATACAAACAATTGTTAAAACATTGTTTTGCTCACACATATATAGGGCATAAGCAATTGGCAGTGTTTATGCAGTCATTTATGTCCTTTTACATACTAAGCAGAGGTCAATAAAATTAATATCAACAAATAGTTTTGGTCACTTTTCAAATATGGACAATCAATAGGCACAATTTTATATCTTATTTGTATAATGTAATATGTTACAATTATTTGTGTACTCCTTAGAAACGGTGAGCCTATGTGGAACAGGGATTTTGCAGTTCAAATATCTAATATCTGGTGAATTCTTACAATCTGTTTCTTTAAGAGAAATTTAATCATTGTTGGCCAACTGTAAAGATTTGATGCCATGATAGATAGGGGTGGATAGATAAATAGACTGCAAGTGTAAGAAGAAAGGGAGAGTGAGAGAGAAAGAAAAATAAGAGAGAGAGAGGAGGAGGAAATTATTAAATATTTAATGTCAACTCATTAGTGCTTTTGTACATGCAAAAGTAAGAGAGCCAGTGCATTAGTTTTGGTTTCTTAGTTACTTAGTGATATATACTAAATTTTTCTCAAATTTTCAATCCTACAAATTCTAAGAATCATTTGAATATTTAAAAATTGTAAGTAGGTAGTGTTATTTCTCTTTAAATATGTTCCCCATTAGTAACTGATTAACATCATATTGGCTAGTAACTTGTGCATTGAGATCTTTTTTCTGTATTATTAGTCTTTTTTATTTGCTGTTAATTTATCCACCTAATATCTACTTTTGTTCTATCTTCTTATAAAATTAAAAGCAAAACAAAACAAAATAGTAGTCCTATTATTGAACATTGCTTCATAAATAGACAACTCTGCTAACTGAAGACATTTTCTCATTTATATTTTTTCAACACCAGCAAAATGGAGAGTAGGCTGCTCCAAACAAGGTCCCTCTCACAGAAACATTAAGAACAAGAAAAAGTATCTGTATTCATCAGTTGGGGCTTCTGTAACAAAGTACCACAAATTGCTTGCTTTATAAACAACAGAAATTCATTTCTCACAGTTCTGGAGGCTGGAAGTCTGACGTCAAAGCATGAGGGCCCTCTCCCTGGTTGTAGACAGCTGACTTCTTATATTCTCACATAGAAGGGAGCAGAGAAGGTAAGCAAGCTCTTTCCTGACTCTTATAAGAGCTCTACTTCCATTCATGATGGCTGCATCCCCACAGCCTCATCTAATCCTAATTACCCTGCAGAGGCCCCATCTCCTAATATCATTGAAGTGGGGTAGGGGTGGAGGGTATAGGATTTCAACAGTCAGTCCATTCAGTAAGAACCAACTTTTTCAGAACTCTGAAAAATAGTCAAAGTTTTATAGAAACCGAACAAACACTTAATAAGAAAAGGACAACTTAAAATTGGTAGCAAACCTTTATAACTTTTAGTAGCCCTTGACTTATACCCTCCCAGGTTCAGGGGCAGTCTTGAAGATAGCAGCCCATGTTACCAGTATGGGGTCCTGATCACTGGTTCTAGAGAAAGCAGAGCAGACCTCATTCACAGATCATTATGTTTGCCTATTCTCATTTATCTTGATGCTGTCAAAAGCACTGACACAATGTGCTCATCTGTTTCACCTAACTCAGACCCCATTCCAAGTGGACATGTGGTAAGCATGGTAAGGTGTACAAAAAAGTTGCAGCTACCTAGGGTGAAGGATTACATTTGAGACAAAAAAGAGACCACTTAAAACATGGGAGTTAAAGCAGGGGAGAGAGATTCTTTGGGAAATTAGGAAATTTCAAAGTGCCTTTGTACACTGGGGAGTTTAGAGAACCATATGCATGCCTAGCACAGGATGTATGCTCAGAAAAATACATGAGAGAATCCTCACCATTTCAGCTTCACCACTGGCTCAAACTCCAAGCATTCAAGGAAGTCTCTGTCAAAACACTGCCTGATCATGATCTCTAGGAATAAGAGCTTCCATGACCACACACAACAAGGAATATAGTTTTTTTCAGAAATAGTTTGAAAAGATGGGCGCCTGGGTGGCTCAGATGGTTGAGCGTCTGCCTTCGGCTCAGGTCATGATCTCAGGGTCCTGGGATCGAGTCCCGCATCAGGCTCCCTTCTCCTCGGGAGCCTGTTTCTCTCTCTGCCTTTCTCTCTCGCTCCGTCTCTCATGAATAAAAAAAAAAAAAAAAATAGTTTGAAAAGATACTGTAAAAAAAAAAAAAGGAATGATTGTAGCCTTTAAAAATCAAGAACAAGAAACCCTGGGAGAGGTGAGAATTTGGTTTCAAGAATTATAATATATTATTCAAATGTCCAATTTGCAACAAAAAAACCCCCACAAAAGCATAAAAGAAACAGGAAATACAGGCCATTCAAAGAAAAAAACTAAGTTGACAAAAACCATAATTGAGGAAGTCTAGTCTTTGAACTTCATAGACAGAGACTTTCAATCAACTGGCTTAAGTATACATAGAAACCTAAAGGAAGCCATGTGCAAAGACTAAAGGGAAACAGGAAAATAATGTATAAATAATGTACACACAATGTATTAACTGAATTCCAAAAAGGAATTCTGGAGTTAAAAAGTGAAATAAATAAAATCAGAATTTCAGAAATGTTTTGATTCCCTTGAGAAATAGGCAAAAACCAATCTTAAAACTTAAAGACCTGTAACTAAATGTGTTTTTTTTTTCTTTGCCCTTTGGATTCTGGAGACCTCAGACATAAATATATACTCTTAGTACTGATAATATGAGTCTTTAATACTCAATATGAATATTTAATTTTTATCTTCTTGGACTTTATAAGAAATGTAAAGAAGGAAAGAAAGAAGAAACAAAAGCAAACTGAGGGGGAGGAAAAAAGGATGAAGGAAATAAAGTGATGGTAATTTTTTATATCCCTTACAATTTAAAACACGATGCCATGCAAATGCTAGGCCTTCAAAAATGTGTACTGTCTACTCCCTTAGGATACATTACCTTGTCCTCCTTCATCATTACTTTAACGAGTTTTTTTATGATATGCTGTTAAATCTACTTACGAAATACACTCTTACATTAGCCAGTGTACATGCATTGTAGGGTACAACAATTATTAACAAGCAGTGTTTATGTTTAATACGATGATTTTTTCTTTTCCTTCTTGATTTTTTAGGTTTCCTCTTCCTAATATTCTTCTTTGAAATTGATGTATATATACCTGTTCTAATGTATAACTCCCTTTGCCTTACTAGACATTAGTCAAAGTAGTGATCTTAACAATGTGACACTACATCATTGTCTTGAGTTCCCACAAAGAAAATTAAAGGGACATTTCGATTTTGTGTGTGTGTGCACAAAGCTATTATTTTTTAAATCTCAGTTCAATTTATTACTTAAAATTTTGGGGCATACTTAAACACTGGAAAATAAAGTCCTTCAAGTTGATGTAAGTTCTACTTGAAAGCCATTCCTTAAAACCTTATATCTGTTGGTGTCAATAGACATAACTTGCAAGTTTTCATGTCAGTGGGAAACAAAATTCCACAACTTTAAGGAGTGCTAGTGGGAAGTGTTTTAAACTAAAACAGCAGTTATCTGGAATATTTTGAGTTTTTATACTGAGAGAACATTCTTCCTAAACAAAATAAACTTTTTAAATTTTCTCTGGTCTTTTTCCTCCCACATTCATCTCCAAATAGGTAATACTACTACCTTGAAGAAAATAATAACAAGTGTTAATGTTGGTGAGTGTGTGTGTATGTGTGTGTGTGTGTGTGTGTGTGGAAGAGAGAGAGAGAGAAGTGGTTGTGAAGAGGGCTTATGTAGCATATATATGTCTAGAAATGAAGAAAAGTGTAAAATAAAGCAAATGAATGTAGCTTGTTTAAATTTACTTCATAAAAATCAGCTTTTGGTATCCTGTTAAATTGTATCCTATTCAAAATTAATAGGAAACAAATCATTCATAGAATATGATTTGAATCTTCTCAATGCATGGACATTGCCTTAGGGAGAGAAGTGACATATTGATGTCACACACAAAAAGAACACAGAGATGAAAACCACAGTGGGTATCAGTGGCCTCAAACAGGTTGGACAGAGAAACCTGTGGGAAAAAAATCATTCTTTTCTCCATTATTCAATGTGATTTTTATTTCTTTCACCAAAAAAACCACATAGACACTTTATGCTCATTTGCATTATTCAGTGGTGTGAAACGACAAGGCAACAATTTATTGACACAGCTCTTCTTTTAAGACTCAAATTCTCCGTCTTGATTCCAAATGAGAAAACAGTATATCCAAAACACATTTCAGAATTGAGTCTAGTGGGATAAGAAAGTTAGGCATATGTTTCGTGTTCTCTGTCCTGGTGTTTCTCATCAAAATACTTGTTAAAGAGAGGCACCTGGGTGGTGCAGTTGGATAAGCATCTGACTCTTGGTATCAGCTCAGGTCATGATCTCAGGGTCCTGGGATCAAGCCCAGCATCGGGCTCCATGCTCAGTGTGGAGTCTGCTTGAGATTCTCTCTCTCCCTCTCTCTGCATGTGCTGTCTCTCTCTCTCTCAAAAAAGATACATAAAATATTAAAAAAAAATACTTGTTAAAGAGAATGATCTTCACAAATGTTGGTAGACCTCTAATTGGTCAAAGAATAAAAACAAACTTGCTTTTTGCTAGAACCCATATCTTAGTTGGAAAAATATAACCTAAGTTATATTTTATAAGTCTCATGATTCAGTGTTTACTCTCCAGTAAATGGGTATGGGTTAAGTAGCAGAAAAGGAAAAAGATTAATGTTTTGGATTCTACAAGATTTCACTTAATTTTTAAAAAGTTTCTTATGTGTCAGTTGCATATTGCAAAAGTGTGAATCATCAGGCTTTATGGATAGTGGGCCTTTTAAACAGAGGAATGTCAAAGAGAGAATGACCACTGTCCAATGAAGTAGGAATGACTTTCCTTGTTTTTACTGATTAGGCAGTGACAAAATCTTAAAAGCCTCACTAAGCATTATAAATGCAACTGATACTATGACAACAAAAGATAGGTCCTATAACTGACATATTAAGAGGTTCCTAAGTTTTCTTTACTATTTTTTATGATTTATATGTTTTAAGAAATGTATATAATTGAACAAAAAGCTACGTGGCATACTCAGGTTACATTCCTAAATTGAAGATACCCATTATCTAGAAATGAGTTGTATCTCATTTATTTCTTGGGCAAGAATCTGAAATTTTATACATGTTCCACTTGAGTATTCTCTCAAGCCAAATATTTAGTGTCTAAAGAATTCTGGGAAGGAAGAAAGGGAGGGAGGGAGGGAGGAAGGAAAAGTTAGAGAGAGAGACAAAGAATTTAGCATTTTTCTATTTCCTGTTACTACAGATGTCCAGAGATTCTCTAGGTCTTATATCCCTGTTAGCATCCATGCCTTCTTACTTGTTTCTCCTCTGGGAAGATATAGCCCTGAAAAAGGTACATCTTAAATGTGATGGTCTCTGGTCATAGACTTCAATTAAGAGGAAGTAACAAGTCTGTGAGTCTACTTTCTTTTTAAAAAAATTAAATAACAATAGCTTCAGATCTTACATGATTTGTGCCTAATATTATTGCAGGCAAATCTTAGGCTTTTCCAGTTAGCAGTTTCTCAACTGCTGTTATACATTTCATAAAATTTTAGAATCTTAGAAAGAATATTAGAACCAACATAAGAAGCATCTCTATAATACCCTTAGTGATGATTAATTAGCTTTGGATTAAGCATTTCCTGATACAAAACTTCTGTTTTACTCTGTTTGATATTGTCTTGTAATGCCACCCACTTATTCAGGATTTATCCTATCAAACAAAATAGAAAAAACTTATTCCTCTTCTTCATGAAGATACTTCAGGTTCTGAACAGAGCTACACCTCTGCCTTGCATTTTGAAGTTAAATGGTTTGCTTTATAAAATCTCTTGCCCATATTGGCTTGAATTTTTTAATGTTGTTAGAAATACTAATTTATTATTGCAAACCATTACATTTAGTAATTTCTCCTTAATTTATTAAATTAGACTTCTATTATTGTTTATTTAGGTTACTTTCATTTTTCATGATTATAAATGATGAAACAACTAACAACTGCATTTTTCTTTGATCTTGAAATACGTTCTTAGATGCAAATGTTCAAAGAACTTAATTATTTGGTGGTCATTTTTATTTTACTTTTGTAAATTATCTCTTGCATTGATTATTATAGTGTTACTTGCTTTTACAAAATCACCCCAAGATGTATAATGACTTGAACAAAATAGAAGTTAATTTCTTGTTCGCCTAGATGTTCTGTGTGGCTTCTGGTGGGTGGCAAGTTTGATGCAGATGGGACTTCTGTTAAGCTTACACCAGAAATTATGCTTTGACAGGGCTGTGTGTCTTTTGTTCACTTCTATCTTCAAAGTGATTAGGACAGAGATGAAAGCACATAGTGGGTGCTCAATAAATATATTTAATGGCTGAATGAGTTCAGGGGAAAATAATTGGAAGAGAAATGCAAAGAGATGCTAAAATGAGAGATAAGAAGGTCTTCGCTCAGATGAGAGAATTCTAAGTCCTCATTGACCTTTTCCTATTCCTTGGACTCATGCTCTGCTATTTCCAAAGTCAATACTTTTCTGGTTTTCCTCTTTAGAGGTATCTCTGAGACCTCTCTTTTGTGTGTTCTTGTATAGAAACTACTCTTTCTCTATTTTCTCTTTTAAAAAACACTTTATCATATGTTATATATTTATTGCATGGTGTTAGGTACTTGAGATATCTACTTCTCAAAACAGCCTTGAGAGAATGGTATTACCTGCATTTTATTAAAATGAATCAATGAATGAAAAGATAAGTAAATAAAACTATGGTTTAAGAAGCAGCAGCACAGATGAAATATCACAAAGTTAGTAAATATTAAGACAAGAATTTTATTTTTAGTTTTAATATCAATGCATTTCCTTTTCCCCGAGTTGGTGACTTATCATTGCTTTGTTTCTCTTTTTCACCTCTCCTTCCTCCCCTCCCCTCCTCTCTATGGTTTATATAAGTCTCTTTGCATGTCATCATTTGTAGCTTAATACACTTTTCCTGGCTGTGGGTTCTAAAGCCATGTAAAAGAATGTTCAGAAAGACTTTGTACTTTTCAGCCGAATGAACTAACTGGCCTTACTCCTCCCAGATAAAGTACCACCTATTCACTAATGACCCCCAGTACACTCTGTGAAATTTTGTGAGGTTTCCATAGCATTAGACTCTTCTGATCATCCCCTTCAAATGCTCTCTTTTTCTCTCCTCTGTTTTCTCTGACCCAATTTCCGCCTGGTTTCCCTCTGGCCCCTGTGACTGTCCAGCATCAACCTTTGCTATATACATCTCTTCTTCAGCCAACTTTTCAAAGTTCTCTTCAGTGCATCTATTTTCTTCTCATCCATCCAAATCACTGAGTGTTTTCATCCATACCCTCTATTCTCATCTGGAAACTACTGGTATTTGCTTCATTTGCTTATTTTATATACCAAATATCTACTATGTGCTGGGCATTATTCTAGGCTCTAGAGATACAACAATGTATGACAGCAAAAAATCCCCTGCCTATAAATGGATGTTGAATTTAAGGAGGGAAGACAAACAAACAAAAAAAAAGTAAACATCAGGTGAGGAAAGAATTAGAAAGAGAAATAAAGCAGATTTAGATGGTAAAGACTGGCAAAGAGTGTGATATCTTTTTATAAGATGGTCAGAGAAGATTTGTACGATAAAGTAACATTTTACTAATGACCTAAAAGAGGTAAATGAATGGCCTGGAAGATACTATGTGTAAGATCCTTGATGGGGAACCATGCATTGGATGTGCAGGCATAGAAGGCAGGACAATGGAGTCGTGGAGATGTAAATATTTGGAGACTAGTAAGAGATGAGGGAGAAATTATTTAGGGACTGTTAGGCTATGTTAAAACTCTGGATTTTACAGTAAGTTGAAATATAAGAATTCCCCTGGTGGCTTTATGGAGTTTAGAATATAGGTTTGTAAGTGTCAAAGCAGGTAACCCAGTAAAAAATTATTAAAGTAGTCAAAACAAGAAATAGCAGTGCTTGGACTGAGATGATAAAGTAGAAGTAGTGACAGAATCTCCAATTCTAGATACATTTTAAAGGTATATCTGAAAGAAGCCAAACCTTTATATGCCACCTAGCATTCTTTCTTGAGCCCCTAGCATGCATGTTGATAGGTTTATTGAATGTTTCTGCCTGTGTATACCACTGACACCTCAAAGCCCCCAAGCATAAAACCAATGATATCAACCTCTGTATCCAATTTCTTTTTCAATTAGTGTCCTTCCTAACTGATCTCATAGTGGAAATCATTCAGTGACTCTAAAACTGCCAACTTTTCATGTCATAGGTGGCCAAAAATGGTAATCTATCCCAGAATGGCCATGAGAATTTGACAAAAACATTTATAGATGTTGCTTGCTCTCCTACTTATCCCTACTCTTGCCCCTCCCCACACTTCCACTTACATATACTGTATTCTAGAGATACTGAGTTCTTTAGTTTAGAGCAATAGTTTATAAATGTCTATCATTACCATGATCATTTTAGAAATTAGTTTAAACACAGATCTCTACACCCTATCCCCACTTTCCCCCCAAAATAGAGATTCTGATTTTTTAAGCCTGGAGTAGAGAAATGACATGTATTTCTTTCTCTCCTCCCACGCTCCAAAGATCTCCAGATGTTTCTAATTTTAAAGATAAAAACCAGCCAAGTTTTTGATGCACTGACACAAACTTCCCTGAAAGGAACTGACTCTTACTTAGTATCTTACCTCTGTTTCCTCTGCCTGAGTATTCTTTGCTATGCTTGTCAACCAGGAAAGCGTCTATTTTCCCCTCCAAAGCATGATGAAATATCACAGTCTTTGAAAACTCCCTTAAGCCCCTCAATGAGTTTACTCTTTTTTTTTTTCTGTAGTGAGATTTCAGCTTGAAGAGTTTTCTTTTGCTATATTATCCCACTATAATATAATACTTTAACTTATATATCTTTCTCCTCAGCAGATTGCAAAAACATTGAAGAGTAAAGTGTATGTGCCTTCTTATTGCTGTTTTTGCCATAGAATAATATATCTATATTAAGCTTTCTTACAAGTTCCAGCCCCTCATTGGTTTTGAACAGAGGGTTTATGAAAAAGAATTAAGTGAAGGAAGGATAGAAGGAAAAAGGGAAGGAGGAAAGGAGGAAAGAAATAGTGCTTGACTTCCCACCCTCTACTTACAAGTGTTCCTTCTCAGCCATCTAATTTTAAGACTTAAACATATATAAACTACACTTTTCTAAGTGAAGTGACTAAAGAAAAAAAGCAGCCTAATATCTTATTTCAGCAGTCATAAAATATCATTATTATTTGTTACCTGTGTTATCATTGGCATGATGCTTTCCATTTTATGTGGAGAGAAAACATTTTACTCCTTTCTATTTGTGCTGGGGTGTAATTTATCTGATGCCCAACTTATGTATGCCTTAGGTACATTTATATTCAGTTAGACGGGTTAATGAATGGAAAAGCCATGCATGTTATGAGAGTTTGATGAGTTTGTCATTGTTTTTTTCAGTGAGAAATTTGTGGGGAAAAAGATACAAATGAAGCATAACAGTAACACATTAAAGAATCGAGCCTTGGGTCCACAGTTTTGAATTGTGTGTCTCTGTTTAACTAAAACTGCCAGAGTTCCACAACAGTAAAAGTTTTGAACTACTGAAGGAAGAACTTCATAAACAAATCTGTTAGGGAAGTGATGAAGCAGGTTAGTCGCTGTAGACCAAATTATTTTGATTTCTTCTCAGTCTCATAGTAGAATTCATGTTAAAGACACATCCATTACAGATTGCCTAGTGTGCATATGGGTAAGAAATATGAGTACTGGAGTGGTGGAGGGTGGGTGGGATGGGGTGGCTGGGTGATAGACATTGGGGATGTATGTGCTATGGTGAGC
>NC_058415.1:54559274-54630030 GCF_002201575.2 Neomonachus schauinslandi | reverse complement strand
GATCTGTACCTCTGAAACAGATAATACATTATATGTTTAAAAAAAAAAGAAGAAGATAATAGGAAGGGAAAAATGAAGGGGGGGAAATTGGAGGGGGAGACGAACCATGAGAGACTATGGACTCTGAGAAACAAACTGAAGGTTCTAGAGGGGAGGGGGTGGGGGAGGGGTAGCCTGGTGATGGGTATTAAAGAGGGCACGTGTTGAATGGAGCACTGGGTGTTATATGGAAACAATGAATCATGGAACACTACATCAAAAACTAATGATGTAATGTATGGTGATTAACATAACATGATAAAATAAAATTTAAAAAATATGAGTATTGAACAACTAGAATTCTTTCTGGAGGTGGGCCTTAAAAAGTCATATAAAAATCATTCCAAAGTACTTAGTTTTTCAGCATCACTGCCAAGTAAGCCGAGAGGTTCATTCCATACAACTAAAAACATATACAAATGCTAAATGCTATGTCATATCTTAAGAATTTTCTTGTGATTATAACTATTAATTCATCTTTGATTCTTCATTGATAGCCTGACTACTAAAAGGTCACTGCCATGTTGTACCCCAATGAGAGATAAGAGTATTTGATCTAATAATAACTAACCCCTGATTATCTCCTAATGTGTAAGTTAGTTGGAATTAAAAACCTACTTTTGATGTACAACCTTGGGAAGATGAATGAGGGCTCTTCATTCATGGATGAGCAGAGAGCCCTATTCTGATGATGATTGTAGGCAAAGTAGACTGAGATCAATAAAATGTAAATTTGGTGTGGTTCTACTTTGCTGTGATTCCTTGCTTGTTTGGAGAATGAAATCCTACTTAAACTTTCTCCCTGTAGACAATAGCCACATAATAAGGAACCCAATTGTGGTCAAATCACGGTGTAAAGATATCTCTCCTATTTCATCTCTCATATCCAGCTTGAGGCAGAATGCCATGATCTTGTCAGTATACTGTGTATCAGTAAATTAGGATAGAAGAGAGTGTTTCTACTTTTTTCTTTCTACGTTAAAACCAATATACATGCACCATTTTCTTTTCTACAAGCTTATTGTTGTGTTAGTAATTGATCCATGAAGATGGGTTGAGAATGATTGAAATAAACTATTTTCCATCACAGTAAATTCCTTTGGTGACCTAGAAAATTAATATCTTATGTTATAAATAAAACTTTGATTCTAAAAGGTAAAATTTGTATGCATTCTCTGAACATAATACAACCATATTTAATTTTTTAATCCAACTAATATTGATTTAATAAGACCAAGAAAGAAAAGCCCAAACACTTTTAGCTTTATTTTAAATGTTTCTTCCTCAATAGTTTTGGGGCTGTAAATGGAAAAAAATACCACTAGAAAAAAATTTAGGAAAAGTAAATAAAATTATTAAAATACATGAAATGCAAGCAAATCTTTACTTGGAAAAATCTCCTATAGCTATAAATATTGTGATTATTATAAAGAATGATTGAAAATAAAATTTAAATAATTTAATCAAACACCTAAAAGCAGTAAGACATAATCTAAAAGGGATATTGATAAATTACATAAAAGCAGGAATTAATGGATTAAAAAGATGAAAATAATTGCAACTGTAGAAGAAACTCTAAAACTCTATTGTAGAGATCAATAAAATAACAAGTGTGAGGGGAGGTAGGTAGATTTGTTATCATCCAGGTACAGACAGACACTGGATGATCTCCTACTTAAAAGAATATTTTCCATTTAATATCCAGTGAACAACTTTTACATTTACAAGGTTTCCAGCCATTGTGCCAACTTGAGGTTAAGTCTGAACTATCACTGAGGTGTACAGTTTATGAAGACTTTGGGATAAATACAGACTAACCTTGAGATAGAATAGTTCTCACCAATGCTTCAAGCCTCTGCAAATATATTACCGATTATGTTTATAGTTACTTATGACCTAGAACAATGTGTTTAACTGTGGCCATTTCTGCTGACACTTAGTGATGATCATGATAATCAGGTACTAATTAAGTTAATTACATAATTGTGTTGTATAATATGATTAACATAGCTAAATAAGTACTAAGTAACTACTATATAATTAAAAATATAGTTGCTAAAATTATTATGCTTAATTAAATCAGTACTTAAACTACATAATAAC
Source organism: Neomonachus schauinslandi (assembly GCF_002201575.2). Taxonomy (NCBI): domain Eukaryota; kingdom Metazoa; phylum Chordata; class Mammalia; order Carnivora; family Phocidae; genus Neomonachus; species Neomonachus schauinslandi. The sequence goes on along the minus strand of NC_058415.1, from coordinate 54,627,888 downwards.
AGTCTTTGTTATGGTATCTCTTATTTTTAAAAATACCTTTAAACTGCTGCTCTAAAAGCTAAATCATGACTTTGTGCCAGACTCAGAAAACTCTATTGTGTTGGGAAGATTATATACTGCAAAACAGCCTTATTTTTCCAGGCCCTAGAAATTCAAGAATTCCTTCTTATTCATGTAAGAAGTAACTAAATTTTATGGTTATCTACTCAAAAAGGTGAAAGATGCATACCAATCAATAATATGAAGAAGACTAAAATATGAAGAGGAAATTTATAAACATTTTAAACTATCTTAGAATCATCAATTGAAATTCAAACATCTGATGGAGACAGGTGAAAGGAAGTATCTTTTACTTAATAAAATATTTTTTTTGTAGAATCGGCAATTAGAAATATGTTATTATTACTTGAGTTACTAGACATACCTTCAAATATTGAAATTAAATTTCTAAATATTACTTAATAATTCAGTTTCTTTCTTTTTTTTTTTTTTTAAAGATTTTTTATTTATTTATCTGAGAGAGAGAATGGGAGACAGAGAGCATGAGAGGGAGAAGCAGACTCCCCGCCGAGCAGGGAGCCCGATGCGGGACCCGATCCTGGGACTCCAAGATCATGACCTGAGCCGAAGGCAGTTGCTTAACCAACTGAGCCACCCAGGCGCCCAATAATTCAGTTTCTGATCATGTAAAATGGTTTTCTCTCAGATCGTTACTAATGAAAGCTATTATATAACATTTTAAGTAATATTACACGCTGGTGGGATGAAAAAGAGAATTTATGAATGATGCTATGGTTTTTATATCAGGAGAAAGGGTGGATTATGTCACAGTTAAGAGTCAGGTTTTTTTAAACACACTTTATTTTTTTAAAGCAGTTTTAGGATCCACAGCAAAATTGAGCAGAAGGTAAAGAGATTTCCCACATACCCTCTGCCCCCACACACGCATAGCCATTATCAACATCTTCTGCCAGAGTAGTACATTTGTTACAGCTGATGAACCTACACTGACACATCATCCGAAATCCATAGTTTACTTTAGGTTTCACTCCTGGTGTTGATTTGGTGTTGGTTTGATGGGGTTGAACAAATTCATAATGGCATGTATCCACCATATATTTTCACTGTCCTAAAAATCCTCTATGCTCTGCCTATTCATTCCTCCTCCCCTTTAAGCCCTGGCAAATACTAATCTTTTTCATGTCTCCATTATTCTGCTTTTTCTAGAATGTCATATAGTTGGAATCAAACAGCATTTTTGGTTCCAGATTGGCTTCTTTCTCTTAGTAATATGCATTTAGGATTCCTCCATACCTTTTCATGGCTTGGATAGCTCATTTCTTTCTTTCTTTTTTTTTTTTTTAAGATTTTATTTATTTATTCATTAGAGACAGAGAGAGAGAGAGGCAGAGGGAGAAGCAGGCTCCCAAGGAGCAGGGAGCCCGATGCAGGACTCGATCCCAGGACCCTGAGATCATGACCTGAGCCGAAGGCAGACGCTTAACAACTGAGCCACCCAGGCGCCCAGCTCATTTCTTTTTAACACCAAACAATATTCCATTGTCTAGATGTACCACGGTTTATTTACCCATTCACCTACTGAACGATGTCTTGGTTGCTTCCAAGTTGGGCAATTATGAATAAAGCTGCTGTAAACATCTGTGTGCAGCTATTTGTGCGACATATGTTTTCAACTCTTTTGGGTAAATACGAAGGGGTGTGATTGTTGGACTGTATAATTAGAGTATGTTTAGTAGAAGTCTGTTTTTAAAAATGATTTTTGTTAACATTTACATGATACATATTTAGATTATCACCATGAAGATGTTTATAAGATGTAATTTACTTTTCTAGGCTAAGACATTGATTATTATAGGTTAAGACACCATTATATAATAGCTATTTTGAAGGCTGTGACTGACATTAGACATTTTTTTATTAGGAAAGTGAGGCCACATTTCAAAGTCTAGAAGAGCTGTAGTCTGACCCAGAATATAACAAAAGCCTTGGATAGATCTGACAAGAAAAGCTCCTTGGAGATTAGATTGTCAAGAGGAAGACAAGATCCTAGATTCAGGCTCATCAGGGACCATGAAAGGAAGCAGAATATGGATTTTAACACTAGGACAATAAACATTGAACACGATGGAGGAAACTAATAGACACTACATCTTAAGAACTATGCAAAAATATTCTTTCTGGAGAGTTTCAAAGGATGGGAAGGAAATGTCACAGAGTAATAGGTCACAGCCCCTTTCCTTCTTCCTGTCTCCAGTGAGCATTAACCCTGGAAATTTAGAGACATTGAATTTACCATTGAGATTGAGTAGATTCAGCTTTGAGGAAAAAAAAATGATGCAGGGACTAGAGGGTCAGGCAAGCCCAGTGAATGCATCCCAGTTTATCTGTGACTGGAAATGTAAGCATTTAGCCCTGCATTTTATGTAGAATAAAAATATAAACATTTCTGTGTTCAACTTACTGGATAGAGTTGTTACTGTTAATATAGTTGTCAATGATTTATTGGGCCATATCTTATATGCCTTTGCTGGTGACCAAAATTCCCCTTATTTCCTATTAACAGAATGGGTTTCCATTACTCTTTTAATGTCGTCCTTTTAAAGAAGATGGAACTTTGAGTTTATTAGCATGCTTAGGATAGTTTCTGGTGATGTTTTCTTATGAAGTCAAATGGTACATAAAGACAGAAATTAGGACAAACCTGCTCTGTATGATCTAATTTCTTCCCCGAGATGACTGTGCACTAAAATATATGCATGTGAAAGAGCTAGTGTTTCAGGGTCATGGAGTATTGCAAATAAAGTATTAGCTGATTGTATCCCCTGCAGTCAATTTCCTCCACATGTTAAGCAGCATTGAGAACAAGCGGTTGTTGGTATTTAAAACTGGGTTGATATTCCTGTTCAGTGTAGAAATCATTAGATCAATTTCTCAAAATGTGCTTGTAACATCAGGCAGAAGCTTGGATAATGAGGCTTACCATGTTTCCCTTTAGATAAACAGAAGTGTTTTTCTGGATGAGTAATTGATGGCCAGACTACTGGTTTCAAAATGACAGATCCCACTTGCTTAAAATCCCTGATATCCAATGAAGTAAATGTGCATGAAACCAAGGGGGGAAAAAAACCACACTGAATTATTACCAGCAGATGGGTAAAGTTACTATCAATTGACCAGAAATATTCATGGATATCTAAAAATATGTTGTAGGTAGGATTATATCGTAAGGCAAACAAATCTGATTGAATATCAAAATAGGTAGAGACAGGGGACTGATGAGAACTAAGTGAATGGGACCCAGTACCACAGTACAGAGAGTACTGGCATATTATATACTGTGGACACAACAGCACAAGTTACGAGCAGCAGAGGCTTATAGCATCTTCTAGTGTGGAACAAACCAAAGGAATGCTACAAGGGCAGAATCGAGGAGACCATGTTGCCCGCAAAGGCTAAAATATTAACTGTCTTGTCCTTTAAAGAAAGTTTGCCAACTACATAGAGGATTCAGTTCATTTGTATACAGCAACCTTGTATCCAAGAATTTTGCTAAATTTAGTCATCCAAACTTGTAGCTTTTCTTCTTTTCTTAAAGATTTCATTTATTTATTAGAGAGAGCATGAGAGGGGCAGAGGGTCAGAGGGAGAAACAGACTCCCCGCTGAGCTGGGAGCCTGAAGCAGGACTTGGTCGCAGGACCCTGGGACCATGACCTGAGCTGAAGGCAGACGCTTAATGGACTGAGTCACCCAGGCGCCCTTATACTTGTAACTTTTCTGTAAAGAATTTTGGATTTTCTGTGTATACAATTATGTCATCTTATAATATTGACACCTTTACTCTTTGGGTTCCAATTTGCATACTTTTCTTTTTCTTGTTTTATTTAGTAGTTCCTCTAATTGAATTGAAGTAGTGATAGTGAATATCCAGGTTTTGTTTTTGAGTTCAGGAGAGGATAATTCAGTATTTGACCTGTAAGTAGAGTTAGATATAGGTATTTTTTTTTTCTTTTAAAGATGCCTATCAGAGTAAGAATTTACTTCTTTTGTTCCTACTTAGGTGAGAGTTTTATTCATTCAAATATGAATATATATACATACATACATATATGATACACTTCCAAAACACACTGGTTTGTAAAAATACATTGGTTATAATATACAGATTTTTAATGAAAAATTAGTCTAGTCATGCATAAACATGTATGCAAACATATGAATATATATGTAAGGTATACATTCATATGAATATATGTGTAAGGTATATAAGGGATATGTGTGGAAGGGTATACAAGAAAATATGTTAGTATTTATGTCTCTTAAGTGAGATTGAAAATCTTAGAGTGAAGCTAATTTTTCATTCTATACCCTTTTGTATGTGTACATGTTATATGTTGTCCTTCTGTCTTTTCCATAAAAATGATTATAACCAGATGTTAATTTTTTTAAAAAAGTACATGACACAACACTATATGTACCTCAAGATTGTAAATACAGATAAAAACAGGTGGACTCTCTTGAGCCAGAGCAGGTCAAGGTTCTTTGCTAATGGGTAAACCAGAAACCTTCATAAAGCTGAGGTGGTGGTGTGCAAACTTTTTCATTAATTTTTACATAAATTCTTGCAGAGTTTTTATGATATACCAGAAACTCTTATGAGTGCTTTACTCATTGTAATTCATGTTCATGTAAAAAATATTGAAAAGAAATATCTTCCAAATACTCAAAACGTCTTCTTGCTTGCATTGAAATTTGAAAGAATATTTTTATTTCCATATTTTCAAATTATACTAAACTGTATTTATTAAAATTCAAATTAAAATTTTAGGAAGTGTTAATTTACCATTATAATTAATATGAATAGACAATAGGCATACTTCATTTATGATATTTTGATTTCCATTTTCCAGGAGAGAGGAAGAGTGTCATGATTGCTTTGCATTGGGGATTTATTTTTCAATGTTGGAGTTTGAAGCCATCAGATTTTAGGTTCAGCTTGGACTCAGTAAGATTATGCTGTTATTTGTCATCGTTGTTATCTGTGTGCACAGGCACCTATTATTTTTTAGGTCCAATTACCATAGTTGTTTAGAATCTGTAGAAGCATAGGGTTTTGAGCTTGATTCCTTTATGAGGCAGTTTGCTCCATCTTACAGAATACTGCCATCCATACTTCTCTGGCCCTGACAAAAACAAGATTCATTAGGGAGAGGATATGGATTGATCATTATAAATACATTTTCACTTGGCGGGAGGGGTGGAGTGAAATCATTCATTGTGCCTGCCAGTCTCTAGGTCAGCTTTCTAATCTCATATCCAACAGATGCAGCTGAAGTATCCTTTATATAAGCGCCTCTCTCATATCAATTGCATAATGTGATTATAGGTATTTTACAACTGTGTGTGTGTGTGTGTATGCATATATATGTATACATATATAATATATATACACATACATACATATGTACACATATATACACATGTATATATATACACATATGTATAAATGTCATGGTTCAGAAAAAATATTAACCCATTACAACTAGCTAACCTGTCAGATGTTTATAGTTACGATTTAACAAATGGACTCCAGTTCAGACTTCTCCTGAAGCTCAGTGAGGTGCCATAGAAAATGTGGAGATATGGCCACAGGAAATATCTCAAACTAATGAGCTCTCTGTCCTTTCATTTTGCCTGAATGTTTAAAATTATTTATTCTGTGGAAATGCAAATATTGTTCTACCACCTGCTTATTCTGCTTTTCTTTAATCTGATTTGCCGCTGGGTTATCCCCACAGTGCTTTACTTGTTAATAACCTAGACTCTTTTTGGAGAAAGTGACTTCTATTGCCATTGCTGGAAAAGCCTTTTCCTCTCCTACTTGTCATGTCTTACTGTTGCAAAGCAGTTTTGTTTGATCTTAATTATTGCTTCAGGCAAAACAGGTGGACTCCCTTCCTTGTTTTGAGCCACAGCAGATCAAGGTTCTCCAATGATGGGTAAACCTGAAGCCTTCATAAAGCTGAGGTTGTTGTGTGCAAACTTCTCACTTTGCACCTGTCGTTTTTCATCATGGTTCATCATAGCTACTTCATGCTGTGTAGCCACATGGCCATCGAATGACACTTACATTACAAATAAGAACACAGTTTGAGGTCTTACCTGCATTTGTAGGGGGAGGATGTTTGAGGGAAAACAGAAAAGAAAAAGAATTGATTTTATAACACTTTTAAAACTGTTCCATGAACTTTTATTCTTGTCTCACCATTTAAAATCTTACTATACAGACACTGATTTGTCAATATATTTTGGAAAGGAATTTTGACAAGTAATAGTTGGAAGAGTGTATAAAGAATCATTTGATGACCAACATCAATTGCCATTAGGTATCTGTCCATCTTCTCCATTGAAAAATATTAAAAAGAAACCAAATTAAAAAAATACTTAGCCGACTTAGCATAATATTTTATATATTATATTGTATATATTCATGCCCTTTAGAAATCAAAATACTTATCACATTCTTTTATGTAACTCATAGAATTATTAATATGCTTTCCTCTGGGTAGGTTACAATAATTTTATACATTTCTTTTTTTTTAAGATTTTTATTTATTTATTTGACAGAGAGAGATACAGCGAGGGAGGGAACACAAGCAGGGGGAGTGGGAGAGGGAGAAGCAGGCTTCCCGTGGAGCAGGGAGCCAGACGCAGGGCTGGATCCCAGTACCCTGGGATCATGACCTGAGCTGAAGGCAGACGCTTAACGACTGAGCCACCCAGGCGCCCCTAATTTTATACATTTCTATCTATTTTCTACAAAGACCATGTTTTAACTATCATAACCAAATCTATATTTATTTATTTATTTTCCAAATCTATATTTAAAATCAGAATTGTTAGCTTGGCTATTTTGGATAATTCACTTAAAACACAACAGAGTAGAAAATTAAATGTACACAAACACACATGCAAAAATAGGTATGCTGTACACCCAACTGTAACGAGGAATGGTTTTAGTTGGGCAATGCATAATTTATTTCTCCCATTCAATTTTTCTGGGTTTCTTACATTTTCTCTTATAGATACGTATTATATAAAACAAGAAAAATAAATTTATTTGAAAAAGACAAATTTAAACTCATAGAAATATGACAAAAGGAATCATGTGAGGTTAATTCAAACTCCATGAAAGCCAGGAAAAGAAACATGAGGTAATCATTTTTGTAGGGAAGTAATTCATCTGTGCATTTACTAGTTGAAGATGAAAGGGGATTGCTATCAAAAGTGTAGTCTCAGAATATGGGAGACAGATTGCAAATAATTTAGAGGTAAAATATAGGAGTCTGGGGCATGAGATATTGCAAAGAAAAGTGCTTTCAGTTTTCTGCAGTGAATGCTATTTAGTATTTTAGATGGCCTCACTGAAGAGGAACATAGAACTTAAAAAAATGCATGTTCTGAGTGAAGTCTGTATGGCTTTTAATGATTAGACAAAAATGATGGGAAGAAGGACATATAAATGAAGAAATGTTCAAGAAAGTAATGTTATTACATAATATCCAGCACCTGTGCTAAATCTAAACATTTATTGAAAGTGGTTTCCGAGACAAAACAATGTAAATAGTTTGCATTATAGTTCATAAATTGTTTCCATCTGAGGCTGCTAATTATCAACCTCAGTAAAGATGAGAAATCAAGACTTGTAATAGTATTAAAATGTAGTCCTAACTCAGAGCTTTCATAAGTCTATCACTTTCCATTTTTGTATCTATAGAAATCCACAAAATCATTTTGTGAGAATTTGCATTGTTTCAAGTGAATGCCGTAGTCATTGTAATTAATGTTTGGTATAAGTCACTTATGCCTGGATGCAGAAGATTTGGATTCAAGTTGGAGGTTAGTTTCTTGTGGTTCTTTTCATTATGTACTTTTGATAATTGTTAGTATGAGGATAATATGTTAGTATGAGGATAATTGTTAGTATGAGGATGTATCTACTGTATTTATTGGACCATAGTTTAGAAACTTTGAGTTTAGAAACTTTGCTATGATAACCACACTCAATATTCTTTGATTTTTCTCATTTCTCTTTATACAAGCTATGCTTAGTAAATGTTTGTTAAATTGAGAAAACTAAAAATCATTTATTTAAAATATGAGTTTATATACACCTGCTTCACCTTAACACAGCAAAGATTTTATATATAAGACTCAGTGACGGAAAAAAATACTTAATGGTTTTAAATATTCACATTACGTATTTCTGTATGGAATGGTTCATACACCAGATTCTGTGTCACTAAGAGCATTTAGAACACCAGATGCAATTAAAAATAAACTACCTGCGTGAATCTCAGATCTGTACCTCTGAAACAAATAATGCAATATATGTTAAGAAAAAAAGAGGAAGCAGAAGAAGAAGGTAGCAGGAGGGGAAGAATGAAGGGGGGGAATCAGAGGGGTAGACGAACCATGAGAGACGATGGACTCTGAAAAACAAACTGAGGGTTTTAGAGGGGAGGGGGGTGGGAGGATGGGTTAGCCTGGTGATGGGTATTGAGGAGGGCACGTTCTGCATGGAGCACAGGGTGTTATGCACAAACAATGAATCATGGAACACTACATCTAAAACTAATGACGTAATGTATGGGGATTAACATAAGAATAAAAAAATAAAAAAATAAAAAATAAACTACCTGCTGTTGCAGTTGCATTGCCACCAGAAGTAGTAGTGTTTAAGCAATTTTAGCAATGCAGGTGTACGTGTATAATGATGCTCCCTCAGCTCTTTTTCGGGTATTATCCAGTTTAAATGGAAAGCAGTAAAATTCTATAGATAGCAGATTTTTTTTTAATTTAAATTTTTATTTTCAGAGTATTTTTTAGTGGCATTATGTGAGAGTATGGACAATTTATGCAACTATCTATAGTTTAATGTATGCTATAATTTCTGTGCTGTATAAAATCCTTGCTTTCCCCATGGACTTCCTCTACCAAGAGGATTGAAGTAAGTTTTAAATAGGAAAATCATACTCTATGAATACAATTAAAATAAATTTCATCTGTGACTTGGGTAGTCTTTTTTTTTTAAGTTTTAAGTTTTTTTAAGGTAAAATCAGTAAATAATTATGTATATTAATTCACCTGAAATAATTCACTTTATATCCTTGTCTTTCTGGAATTGATGTTTGCTTTTATAAGGGGTGTCTCACTATTTTACATAGAAAGCAAACAAAACAAAAGCAACAACAACAAAACAGAGATTAAATAAATTTATTGAAGATTATCTAAATTGGCTATTGATTCATCCCAGATTTGAATCAATAAATTTGGGAATGTCAAACATTTAATATCCCCCTCTTTTCATTTTCATATTTTTCATAAATTTGTTCTAATACATTCAGTTAAGTTATACTATGATGATTATAAATATGATATTTAAAAATACTTATAGTTGCATAATTTTGTTTATAATTGATGCCTCAAATCTTTCTATATTTAAGACAAATTGTCCACTCTTGTGACACAAATGCTTGTAAAGTCAGCCATTCATCATCATCATTTGTTCTAGTAATACAATTGTGGAAGTTGGAGCTTGAAATCTAGTAGTTCAGTTATGAAAACAACTCATGGAGGGCACCTGGGTCGTTCAGTTGGTTCAGGTCCTGACCTCAGGGTCTTGAGATAGAGCCCTGCGTCGGGCTATGAGCTCAGTGGGGAGTCTGGTTTAGAGATTCTCTCTCTCCCTCGCCCTCTCCCTCTGCCCCTCCCTCTACTTGCTGGCTCATATTCGCATTCTCTCTAAAATAAATAAATCTTAAAAAAAGAAAAACAGATAATAGAAGAGAGTTGACTAGAAACCTATAAAGAGAACATTATTGAGTAAAAAATAACTTGACATCTCCATCTGAATTATTCTATACTTCAGAAAAATTCCATTTTGAATTATAGTGCCCAGAACATATATTTATATCATTGATTTTCATAGTTTTAACAATATTTCCTTATAAATTTCAAAGCCATATTATATTTATAGGTGCATAAAGGTAAATGTCCTTCAATTATTAATTTTCCTTCTCATATCTCATTGAATTCCTTTTACTTTTAGTTATTTTTCATCTGATATTGTTTTTTTTTTTCTTAATTATCTGATTTTTCTGCTTCTATGTCTACATTTACATCTTTTTTCTGTCTTTTTCTTTTGAGGGCTATTTTCTAATATCTATAATTGACTAAAAAATATGGGGCGCCTGGGTGGCTCAGTCGTTAAGCGACTGCCTTCGGCTCAGGTCATGATCCCGGGGTCCTGGGATCGAGCCCCACGTCTGGCTCCCTGCTCTGCGGGAAGCCTGCTTCTCCCTCTCCCGCTCCCCCTGCTTGTGTTCCCTCTCTCGCTGTCTGTCTGTCAAATAAATAAATAAAATCTTAAAAAAAAAATCTGTAAGTCTTTGTTTTCAAAGGGTTGTGTTAGGCTTACCTTTACTGTGCTTGCTATATGTATAATATATTTATGCATATTTGTGGGTAAACCTCATTTTTTAAAAAAGATTTTATTTTATATATAGAGAGAGAGAGGGAGAGAGACGGGGGGGGGGGAGCAGAGGGAGAGGGACATGCAGACTCTGAGCTGAGGGTGGAGCCCGGGGGCTTGGTCCCACAACTCTGAGATCAGGACATGAGCTGAAATCAAGAGTTGGATGTTTAACTGACTGATCCACCCAGGCACCCTGTGTAAACCTCATTTTAAATAATTATTTGTTTTTTCTATAATAATTTACTGACTGACTGATTTATATTTTCTGCACTTGAGTAAATTATTTGCTCATTTTACTTATTCTTTGTTTCCTCCAGCACCCTTTCTTCAAGGATATTTTTATTAAACATCATATACCTATTTAATTATCTTAAATATTTAACCTACATTTACATGTTTTTCATAAATATTTAGAAGTAATAAATAAGTGCGTTTTCCCAGTGAAGGAAATAATCTTGTTATCAGAGCTTGGCTTCTGCTTTAAACTTTATTTCTACCCCAAACTACTTAATAAAAAATAATTAAAGTTTTAATACTAGATTGATATTTTAAACTTATTAACCAACAGTTGTTTAGGCTTTACTTCAAGTTTTATTTATTTTTGTTTCTACCCTTGTTTTAAATCTCAAACCTGTCTTGTTATCTTTCGGTCTATCTACTTACCTACCTACATACTACATTTTCAAGAAATTATTTCAGCAATGGTTATTTGGTAATAACATTTCTGGGTCTTGGCCTGTAAGAAAATGACAATATTTTGCTCCCTTAGACTTGATTTATATTTTGTCTGGACCAAGAATTTCATTTTTTTCTCCAAAGTTCTTATGGCCTTCATTATAGTCTAGAATCATGCTTACTCATAAAAAGTTGTTGGAAATCTAATACCATTTGTGTGTAGATGAATCATTTTGTGTTTGTTTATTTTGGTCCCCTACTTGTGTAATTTTCTTGAAGTTTCTTTTCATATTAGAAGTTCTTATTTTTCACTGGATTATGCCTTGGTGTCCTTTAGATTTACATTTTGTGATATTATATCTTTATTTCTTACCATTACTGTTTTCACTTTTTGGAACATTTAGTTTCCAATCTCCTTGTGTCTTTGCTATGCCTTCTGAGAGGACCCCAGGGCAAACTGGCCATGTTAATTCTGTCCTTTTTTAAATTTTTAAATTTTTTAATTTTTTAAAGATTTTATTTATTTATTCATGAGAGACAGAGAGAGAGACAGAGGCAGAGGGAGAAGCAGGCTCCCTGCCGAGCAGGGAGCTCGATGCGGGACTCGATACCAGGACCCTGGGATCATGACCTGAGCCGAAGGCAGACGCTTAACCGACTGAGCCACCCAGGCGTCCCGTAATTCTGTCCTTTTTCAACTTAAAAAATTTTTTTTCATAAATATTCACCTATAAAAAAACCAGAAAAAAATCAAAGTTCATATATCTTCTTTTTTCTTTCCATAATTTTTATGTAAGATAAATGGCATATTAAATAAATTTAATATACCTTTCCCATTTCCCATAAAGGCAAATATTCTCCTAAATTTATATAAATTCTTCCAGTTAGTATTTATATACTTTACTAATTCTGTTTTATAACCAATTTATTGTATTGCATATTGTTATAATAACATATATATCTATATACTTAAGAAAATTACCATTTTGATTTTATTTATTTATTTTTTAAAGATTTTATTTATTTATTTGGCAAAGAGAGATACAGCAAGAGAGGGAACACAACAAACGGGGAGAGGGAGAGGGAGAAGCAGGCTTCCTGCCGATCAGGGATCCCGATGCGGGGCTCGACCCCAGGACCCTGGGATCACGACCTGAGCCGAAGGCAGACACTTAATGGCTGAGCCACCCAGGCGCCCCTACCATTTTGATTTTAAAGATTTTTTTTTTTTATTTGAGACAGAGAGAACGAGAGAGAGAGAGCACATGAGAGGGGGGAGGGTCAGAGGGAGAAGCAGGTTCCTTGCTGAGCAGGGAGCCCGATGCGGGACTTGATCCAGGGACTCCAGGATCATGACCTGAGCCGAAGGCAGTTACTTAACCAACTGAGCCACCCAGGCGCCCCCATTTTTATTTTAAAATGATCTATTAAAAGCCTATCTATATTGATAAACATATTTTATGTATAACATTTTATTTCATATTTTTACAAATTATATCTTTAATTTCCAAAAGTATGTATTCTGTTTTATATCACACTATTTATATAGATGTATCATTTTGAGGATACGTATTTTGCTATGTGCATATTTTGGTAACCTATTACTATGTAAAATAAACCATCCTCATAATCAGTGGTTAAAAACAATATTTCTGTCTTCATCAATTTGCAATTTGAGTAGGGCTTAACAGGAACAGCCTCTTTTTGCTCTAATTGGCTTTTATTTTACTAGTTTGCTGAAAGGTTGGAAGTTAAATCGCCTCAAAGTTTGTAGTCAACACATTTGGCAATTGATGCTGTCTGTCATGAGAGACCTTAGTAGGGGCTGTTTGAACACCTTAATATGACCTCTCCATGTGGCCTGAGCTAAAATAAGATGTCTAGGTTCCAAAAAGCAAGCATCCTAAAAGAGAGAAAGCCCAGTGGAAGCTGAATTGTCTTTCTAACCTGTCCTAAGATATGACTTAGTGTCACTTCTTCTATATCCTATTTATAATTCAGGTCTCCAAAGCCCTGTCTTCCTCTTGACGGGGAAAAGTTAAAATTCTGGAAGAGAAGGGTGAACTGAAATATTACTATGGCAATTATAAAAAACATAAATCTTCCACAGTTTGCCTTCCCAACAAAAAGGTTCTGATCCTTCCCACCTGCTAAATACAATCACCTTGTATCCTACCCCACCACCCCCAAATCTCATCCCATCAGATAATGAAGCTCAGGTGAGGTTCTTATCTGAATCAAGGCCAGGTGTGGATGAATTTGTTGGGTTGTGGTACAAGAATCACAGATCCATTGATTTTCTCTCAATCTGAAAAGCTGTGAACTAATAAGGCAAAGTATCTGTTCCCTCTATTCAACATTCAGTACAGAGACGAGTATAAGATAACTGCAGTAGACCCTTCCACTCAAAAAGGGGGAAATGGGAGACGTACAGTAGTCATTACTCCTATGAGTTCTGAAACCCAACTGAGTACTGGTTGCCAGTTGCTTGTTTCCCTAATCACAACACAGTCTTAATTCTGCTGAATGACTCTCCATTGCTCTTCGCCCTCTGGGTTTGGGATTTTACCTCATGGGTCCTCCTCCCCTTCCTGTAAGAAAACATGTATGCTTGCAACTGAGTAGCTTTCTCAGCCTGCTTCCTGCCCACGGTACCTCAAGGGTCTAACTGCCTATTTTCATTTTTGCTGTCTTTGTCCCTTTTAGTACAAGCTGATGTAAATTGTTTAAAAACGTTGTGCATTTGGGGCACCTGGGTGGCTTAGTTAAGTGTCTGCCTTCCGCTCAGGTCATGATCCCAGGGTCCTGGGTTTGAGCCCCGAGTTGGGCTCCCTGCTCAGTGGGGAGTCTGCTTTTCCCTCTCCCCTTACCCCTCTTCCCACTTATGCACACTCTCTCTCATAAATAGATAAAATCTTTAAAAAAATTAAGAAAAATAAAAACTTTGTGGGTTTTATTACTCATTATAATATATCCCTTAGACAAAGGTCACATCCAGAAATCTTTTTTTTTTTAAAGGTTCTATTTATTTATTTGAGAGAGAAAGAGAGCACACTCAGGGGAAGATGCAGAGGGAAAGGGAGAGAGAGAATATCAAGTAGACTCCCTACTGAGCACGGAGCTCAATCCTAGGACCCTGAGATCATGACCTGAGCCGAAACCAAGAGTCAGAGACATTCATCAGCTCAACCTACTGAACCACCCAGGCACCCCCACCCTGCCAGACTCCTTTAAAACAAGCTCTTCTTTGCACTTCAGAGTCAGAGACATTCAACAGCTCAACCTACTGAACCACCCAGGCACCCCACCCCGCCAGACTCCTTTAAAATAAGCTCTTCTGGATGGCGGAGGAGTAGGAGACCTGGATTTCGTCTCCTCTCAGGAATTCAGCTGGATAGGGATCAAACCATTCTGAACACCTACAAACTCAACAGGAGGTCGAAGAAAAGAAGAGCAACAACTCTCTCATCAGAAAAGCGACCACTTTCTGGAAGGTAGGACGTGCGGAGAAGTGAATCCGAGGCGATATTCCGGAGGAGAGACGGCGGGGGAGGGGCCTCCGGCGGCCGCTTCTGGCAAGTGATAGAGCAGCGGAGCACAAAATCAGAACTTTTAAAAGTCTGCTCCGCCGAGGGACGTCACTCTGGTGGCTAAGCGGGGGGTGGAACCCTCCGGGACAGTGTGGTCTCAGGACCCTCGGGGTCACAGAAAGACTGGGGGTGCCTGAGTGTGGCAGAGCTCCCAGGTATCGGAGCAGGGAAGCCGGCTGCAGAGGCGGAGCCCAGGCGCGGGCTCTCAGCTCGGGGTTGCCATAAACTGTGATCCGCGGCACAGTCAGGCCACTGCTCCTCCAGCAGGGACCCAACAAGCGGCAGATCCGGGGAGACTCACCTTCCTCCCCCGGGAGGAGCCGCGCGGGAGTGCACCGCAGAGATCTGCTGGGTTTGGAGACTCCACCCGGGGTCGGGTGCCAGAGATAGAAACGCGCGGTCACAGGCCGGGTGAGCACGGAGTGCGGCTGGAGACCGGGGAGACGGGAGTGACTGACGGCTTTTCTCTGGGGGCTCACTGAGAAGCGAGACCCCGAGTTCTCGGCTCCTCCGGGGCGGAGATTGGGAGGCCGCCATTTTCACTCTCCGCCTCCAAAGCGGTACGGAAGGCTCGCAGGGAACAAAGGCCCCGGAGAGCAAACCCCAGCAGATTACTTAGCTGGGAGGGGGCAAGGGCGGGGCAATTCTGCCTCCGGCAAAGACATTTGGAAACCACGGCAACAGGCCCCTCCCCAGAAGATCAGCGAGAACAGCCAGCCAAGACCAAGTTTACCCATCAATGAGAACGGCAGAACTCCAGCTCTAGGGGACTACTGCACATAGAATTCATGGCTTTTTTACCATGATTCTGTAGTCTTTCAAAGTTAATTTTTTTTAACTGTCTTTTTTTCTTTTTTTATTCTTTTTGAATTTTTCTTTTTCCCTTTTTCAACCAACATCTTATCAATCCCTTTTTTTTTTAAAAAAAAACATTTTTATTTTTCATTTTTAGAGTCATATTCTATCCCTTCATAGTAGTTACCCATATTTTTGGCTTATATATATAAGTTGTTCTCTCTTTAAAATTTTGAGATAGTTTCTTCTAACAGATCAAAATATACCCTAAATCTCTAGTATATGGTGTTTTCTGTTCCCCTGCCTGATCACATCCTCTCCCTTTTTTTTTTTCTCTTTTTTTAAATCCTCTTCTTTCTTTTTTCAAACAACTTCTTATCAATTCCTTTTATAAAATTTTTTATAATTTCCATCTTTACAGTCATATTCCATCCCTTCATCATATCAACCCTTATTTTTGTACATATATAAGTTTTTCTTTCTTTAAAATTTTGGGAGGCACTTTCTTCTAAAAGACCAAAATACACCCCAAATCTAGTGTGTGGCACTGATCATATTTGATCACATTCTGGTTTTTTTTGTTGTTGTTTTGTTTTGTTTGTTTTTGTTTTTATCTTTATCTTTTTCTTTTTTTTCTTTTTCTTTTTTCTCTCTTTCCCTTTCTTTTCCCACTGCTTCAGGTTTTTTCTGATTTGTTTAGAGTATATTTTCTGGGGACGTTGTTACTCTGCTAGCATTTTGTTCTCTCATTAATCTATTCTCCTCTGCACAAAATGACAAGACGGAAAAAATCACCTCAACAAAAAGAACAAGAGGTAGTACCGACTGCCAGGGACCTACTCAATACGGACATTAGTACAATGTCAGATCTAGAGTTCAGAATCATCACTTTAAAGATACTAGCTGGGCTTGAAAAAAATATGGAAGTTATTAGAGAAACCCTTTCTGGAGAAGTAAAAGAACTAAAATCCAACCAAGTAGAAATCAAAAAGGCTATTAATGAGGTGCAATCAAAAATGGGGGCGCTAACTGCTAGAATAAATGAGGCAGAAGAGAGAATCAGTAATATAGAAGATGAAATGATGGAAAATAAAGAAGCTGAGAAAAAGAGAGATAAACAACTACTGGATCACGAGGGCAGAATTCGAGAGATAAGCGATACCATAAGACGAAACAACATTAGAATAATTGGGATCCCAGAAGAAGAAGAAAGAGAGAGAGGGGCAGAAGGTATAATGGAGCAAATTATAGCAGAGAACTTCCCTAATTTGGGGAAGGAAACAGGCATGAAAATCCAGGAAGCACAGAGAACCCCTCTCAAAATCAATAAAAATAGGTCAACACCCCGACATCTAATAGTAAAACTTACGAGTCTCATAGACAAAGAGAAAATCCTGAAAGCAGCTCGGGAGAAGAGATATGTAACCTACAAGGGTAGAAACATTAGATTGGCAACAGACCTATCCACAGAGACCTGGCAGGCCAGAAAGGACTGGCAGGATATATTCAGAGCACTAAACGAGAAAAATATGCAGCCAAGAATACTATATCCAGCTAGGCTGTCATTGAAAATTGAAGGAGAGATAAAAAGCTTCCAGGACAAACAAAAACTAAAGGAATTTGCAAACACAAAACCAGCCCTACAGGAAATCTTGAAAGGAGTCCTCTAAGCAAAGAGAGAGCCCAAAAGCAACATAGACCAGAAAGGAACACAGACAATATACGGTAACAGTCACCTTACAGGCAATACAATGGCACTAAATTCCTATCTTTCAATAGTTACCCTGAATGTAAATGGG
This sequence comes from Neomonachus schauinslandi, assembly GCF_002201575.2. Classification (NCBI taxonomy): domain Eukaryota; kingdom Metazoa; phylum Chordata; class Mammalia; order Carnivora; family Phocidae; genus Neomonachus; species Neomonachus schauinslandi. Next base: position 54,610,472 of record NC_058415.1, on the reverse strand, counting down.
CTCAATGCCCCAATCAAAAGACACAGGCTATCAGACTGGATTAAAAAACAAGACCCATCGATATGCTGTCTGCAAGAGACTCATTTTCGACCCAAAGACAGCCCCAGATTGAAAGTGAGGGGGTGGAAAACCATTTACCATGCTAATGGACACCAAAAGAAAGCTGGGGTGGCAATCCTTATATCAGACAAATTAGATTTTAAACCAAAGACTGTAATAAGAGATGAGGAAGGACACTATATCATACTTAAAGGATCTATCCAACAAGAAGATCTAACAACTGTAAATATCTATGCCCCTAACATGGGAGCAGCCAATTATATAAGCCAATTAATAACAAAAGCAAAGAAACACATCGACAACAATACAATAATAGTGGGGGACTTTAACACCCCCCTCACTGAAATGGACAGATCGTCTAAGCAAAAGATCAACAAGGAAATAAAGACTTTAAATGACACACTGGACCAAATGGACTTCACAGACCTATTCAGAACATTCCACCCCAAAGCAACGGAATACACATTCTTCTCTAGTGCCCATGGAACATTCTCCAGAATAGATCACATCCTAGGTCATAAATCAGGTCTCAACTGGTACCAAAAGATTGGAATCATTCCCTGCCTATTTTCAGACCACCATGCTTTGAAACTAGAGCTCAATCACAAGACAAAAGTCAGAAAGAACTCAAATACATGGAGGCTAAAGAGCATCCTACTGAAGAACAAATGGGTCAACCAGGAAATTAAGGAAGAATTAAAAAAATACATGGAAAACAATGAAAATGAAAACACAACTATTCAAAATCTTTGGGATGCAGCAAAGGCAGTCCTAAGAGGAAAGTATATAGCAATACAAGCCTTTCTCAAGAAACAAGAAAGGTCTCAAGTACACAACCTAACCTTACACCTAAAGGAGCTGGAGAAAGAACAGCAAATAAAGCCTCAACCCAGCAGGAGAAGAGAAATCATAAAGATCAGAGCAGAAATCAATGAAATAGAAACTAAAACAACAGTAGAACAGATCACCGAAACTAGGAGCTGGTTCTTTGAAAGAATTAACAAGATTGATAAACCCCTGGCCAGACTTATCAAAAAGAGAAGAGAAATGACCCAAATCAACAAAATCATGAATGAAAGAGGAGAGATCACAACCAACACCAAAGAAATACAAACAATTATAAGAACATATTATGAGCAACTCTATGCCAGCAAATTAAATAACCTAGAAGAAATGGAGGCATTCCTAGAGATGTACCAACTACCAAAACTGAACCAGGATGAAATAGAAAACCTGAACAGACCTATAACCACTAAGGAAATTGAAGCAGTCATCAAAAATCTCCCCAAAAACAAAAGCCCAGGGCCAGATGGCTTCCCAGGGGAATTCTACCAAACATTTCAAGAAGAATTAATACCTATTCTTCTGAAACTGTTCCAAAAAATAGAAATGGAAGGAAAACTTCCAAACTCATTTTATGAGGCCAGCATTACCTTGATCCCAAAACCAGACAAAGACCTCATCAAAAAGGAGAATTACAGACCAATATCCCTGATGAACATGGATGCAAAAATTCTCACCCAAATACTAGCCAATAGGATCCAACAGTACATTAAAAGGATTATTCACCATGACCAAGTGGGATTTATCCCTGGGCTGCAAGGTTGGTTCAACATCCGCAAATCAATCAATGTGATACAATACATTAACAAAAGAAAGAACAAGAATCATATGATCCTCTCAATAGATGCAGAAAAAGCATTTGACAAAGTACAGCATCCTTTCTTGATCAAAACTCTTCAGAGTATAGGCATAGAGGGTACATACCTCAATATCATAAAAGCCATCTATGAAAAACCTACAGCGAATATCATTCTCAATGGGGAAAAACTGAGAGCTTTCCCCCTAAGGTCAGGAACGCGGCAGGGATGTCCACTATCACCACTGCTATTCAACATAGTATTGGAAGTCCTAGCCACAGCAATCAGACAACAAAAAGAAATCAAAGGCATCCAAATTGGCAAGGAAGAAGTCAAACTCTCACTCTTTGCAGATGATATGATACTTTATGTGGAAAACCCAAAAGACTCCACCCCAAAACTGCTAGAACTCATACAGGAATTCAGTCAAGTGGCAGGATATAAAATCAATGCACAGAAGTCAGTGGCATTCCTATACACCAACAACAAGACAGAAGAAAGAGAAAATAAGGAGTCGATCCCATTTACAATTGCACCCAAAACCATAAGATACCTAGGAATAAATCTAACCAAAGAGACAAAGGATCTGTACTCAGAAAACTATAAAATACTCATGAAAGAAATTGAGGAAGACACAAAGAAATGGGAAAACATTCCATGCTCATGGATTGGAAGAACAAATATTGTGAAGATGTCAATGCTACCTAGAGCAATCTACACATTCAATGCAATCCCCATCAAAATACCATCCACTTTTTTCAAAGAAATGGAACAAATAATCCTAAAATTTGTATGGAACCAGAAAAGACCCCGCATAGCCAGAGGAATGTTGAAAAAGAAAAGCAAAGCCGGCGGCATCACAATTCCGGACTTCCAGCTCTATTACAAAGCTGTCATCATCAAGACAGCATGGTACTGGCACAAAAACAGACACATAGATCAATGGAACAGAATAGAGAGCCCAGAAATGGACCCTCAACTCTATGGTCAACTCATCTTTGACAAAGCAGGAAAGAATGTCCAATGGAACAAAGACAGTCTCTTCAACAAATGGTGTTGGGAAAATTGGATAGCCACATGCAGAAGAATGAAACTGGACCATTTCCTTACACCACACACAAAAATAGACTCCAAATGGTTGAAAGACCTCAATGTGAGACAGGAGTCCATCAAAATCCTAAAGGAGAACACAGGCAGCAACCTCTTCGACCTCAGCCGAAGCAACTTCTTCCTAGAAACATCGCCAAAGGCAAGGGAGGCAAGGGCAAAAATGAACTATTGGGACTTCATCAAGATAAAAAGCTTTTGCAAAGCAAAGGAAACAGTCAACAAAACCAAAAGACAACCAACAGAATGGGAGAAGATATTTGCAAATGACATATCAGATAAAGGGCTAGTATCCAAAATCTATAAAGAACTCATCAAACTCAACACCCAAAGAACAAAGAATCCAATCAAGAAATGGGCAGAAGACATGAAAAGACATTTTTCCAAAGAAGACATCCAAATGGCCAACAGACACATGAAAAAGTGCTCAGTATCGCTCGGCATCAGGGAAATCCAAATCAAAACCTCAATGAGATACCACCTCACACCTGTCAGAATGGCTAAAATTAACAAGTCAGGAAATGACAGATGTTGGCGGGGATGCGGAGAAAGGGGAACCCTCCTACACTGTTGGTGGGAATGCAAGCTGGTGCAGCCACTCTGGAAAACTGTATGGAGGTTCCTCAAAAAGTTGAAAATAGAGCTACCATATGATCCAGCAATTGCACTACTGGGTATTTACCCCAAAGATACAAAAGTAGGGATCCGAAGGGGTACGTGCACCCCGATGTTTATAGCAGCAATGTCCACAATAGCCAAACTGTGGAAAGAGCCAAGATGTCCATCAACAGATGAATGGATAAAGAAGATCTGGTATATATATACAATGGAATATTATGCAGCCATCAAAAGGAACGAGATCTTGCCATTTGCAACGATGTGGATGGAACTGGAGGGTATTATGTTGAGTGAAATAAGTCAAACAGAGAAAGACATGTATCATATGATCTCACTGATATGAGGAATTCTTAATCTCAGGAAACAAACTGAGGGTTGCTGGAGTGGGGGGTGGGGTGGGAAGGATGGGGTGACTGGGTGATAGACACTGGGGAGGGTATGTGCTCTGGTAAGCGCTGTGAATTTTGCAAGACTGTTGAATCTCAGATCCGTACCTCTGAAACAAATAACGCAATATATGTTAAGAAAAAAAAAAAGAAGAAGAAGAAGAAGAAGAAGGTAGCGGGAAGGGAAGAATGAAGCGGGGGAAATCGGAGGGGTAGACGAACCATGAGAGACGATGGACTCTGAAAAACAAACAGGGTTCTAGAGGGGAGGGGGGTGGGAGGATGGGTTAGCCTGGTGGTGGGTACTGAGGAGGGCACGTTCTGCATGGAGCACTGGGTGTTATGCACAAACAATGAATCATGGAACACTTCATCTAAAACTAATGATGTAATGTATGGGGATTAACATAAGAATAAAAAAAAAATTAAAAAAAAATAAAATAAAATAAAAAAAATAAAATAAGCTCTTCTTTGCACTTCAGAGATATTATACCATTGTCATCTGGCTTTTTTCTTTTCTTGTAAGAATCCATGCATTCTTTTTATCACTGTTCCTCTATGTATAAACTGTCCTTTTCCTTTGGATTCTATCAGTAATTCTTCTTTAGCTTTTTGAAGTTATATAATGATGTCCCAGGGTATAGTTTTCTTTGTGTTTGTCTTCTTTGGTGTTCACTGAACTTCTATAGCTAGAAGAAAATAAATATTTGGCCATGATTTCCTCAGGTTTTTTTCTGCATCATTTAATCTTCCTTCTTTTTAGGATCACAGGGTAGTGTCCCTCTTCAGCCACTTGATATTGCCCCACAGGATTCTAAGTATATTTTCTTTTCTTATTTATTTATTTATTGATTGATTTTATTATTATGTTATGTTAATCAGCATACATTACATCATTAGTTTTTGATGTAGTGTTCCATGATTCATTGTTTGCGTATAACACCCAGTGCTCCATGCAGAACGTGCCCTCTTTAATACCCATCACTGGGCTAATGCATCCTCCCACCCCCCCTCCCCTCTAGAACCCTCAGTTTGTTTTTCAGAGTCCATCGTCTCTCATGGTTCCTTTCCCCCTCCAATTTCCCCCCTGCTATCTTCTTCTTTTTTTTTTTTAACATATAATGTATTATTTGTTTCAGAGGTACAGATCTGTGATTCAACCGTCTTACGCACATGTATCCTATGACCTCACTGATATGAGGAATTCTTAATCTCAGGAAACAAACTGAGGGTTGCTGGAGTGGTGGGGGGTAGGAGAGATGGGGTGGCTGGGTGGTGAGCACTGTGAATTGTGTAAGTATCTTTTCTTATTTGTTCTCACTCTTTTCTTTCTCTCTTTTGGTTCTTAAAATTAGGTCAATTTATTAATGCCTCTTAAATTTCACATTTATGTACTTCTGCAGCTTCAGTCAGTGAATTTTTCACATTAGGTATTAAAATTTTAAGTTACAGAATTTCTGTTTGTTTATTTTGTATAGTTTCAGTTGTTCTGCTATTTCCCACGTGTTTGTTCATTTGGTCAGTGTTTCCCCTTAGGTTCTTAAATATATTTCTAATATATCTTTTAAAAATGTTTTTGTGTGCCAAACCCAATATTTGTAGCATCATGGTGTCTGTTTTAATTGACTGATTTTTCTTTTGATTACATGTTCCAACTGATTTATAAATTAGGGATTTTTAATTGCATTCTAGACATTTTTAATGATGGAGTATGAGTTATGTTGTCTTCCTTTAAAAGGTGTTCAGCTTTGTCACTAGGAGTCCATTAAATTACTGGCCATTCTATGAATATGATGTGCTTGCTTTTATTTCTTGTTAGGCTGGCCTACTTTAATTGTATTTTTAGGTCTAGAGCTTAACCTTTACTCTGGTATGTGGTCTTTACTCATAAGGTGTGGCCGTTCCAGGATCTACATTTAATCCACAAGTAATTAATTCACAAAACTCTTCAATCTCTAGTAGATGGAAAAGCAAAATGCTCCCAGCCTCATCACTCTCAGCTCTGTTCACTTCTCAGCTTCCGAGAGCCAGCAGGGTCCTCAGCTAAGACTCCTCTTATGAATGAGAAGCTCTCCGTCAAATACCTTTTGGGACCTCCCCACATACTTCTGTTGCCGGTCTCTGCAGTCTTCCTTCTTCCTGGGGGACAAACATAACAAGTTATATTTTCAGCAGCAGCATTTAACCCTATTCTCTACCACCTCAACTTAGTGTATTGTCTCTGTTCTTCTGTACTCCACTTTCTTCATCTGTGGTCCAGAAAGTACCCCCATGCAGAAAGCCAGAATGACCATGAGACTCACCTGATGTCTTACTGTTACGCCGTGGATCATAGTCTTGAAAAGCTTCCTGGTTAATAACTGAAATCAAAAGGATTCCCTTATTTACTTTGTCAAGGCTTGTAGTTCTTTGTAGTTGGATGGTTAGTTTGGTACTAGTTAGGCTAGAAGTAGACACTCTACTAATAGGCAGACTTCAGAAGTAAAACTTTTACAGAGTTTCTGATTGACAATGACAAATTTTGAGTAAAAAGTAACTATTAACTCTACAAAAATTCACAAAGCTATGTAAGTTTCAAATGGATTTACATAATAAAATACCTCAATGATATTTTGTAAGGTAGTGGCATTTATGTTCTAAAGTCATTAAAACTTAACCCCACACTGATTTTGGATCTCTACATACATGTTTATATAGATACATACATACATACACACACACATCTATTTGGATACATATCTGTTTCTTCAAACAAGGAGCACACTAACATTTTATAACAGTGTTAAAAGCTAACAACATAGCTATCAGGATAATAATACAAAACAGGATGTGAAATGATGATGTCCTATTTATTTTTTAAGATTAGTGTGTTTTGGGCTATAATGATACTGGTATTTATTTGGTATTCCTACCAAACAACAATAAAAATGTTTACAGATCTAATCTAGTGTTATTTGTTTTCTGTTGTAGTATATCTTCTTCAGATGTATCTGTTATTTTTCAACGAATAGAAGCATGAAATATAGTGTGAGAATATATGGGCTTTCAGATTCAAATATATCATAGTTGGAATTCCATTTATGTTAATTACACTGTGTATATTCTTCAAATTACTTATACTTTCTGAGCTTCTGTGATCTTATTTCACGAGTAGAAGTAATAAATAAGAACTCAAATATTTCTTGTTAAGATTAAATCGGGTAATGCATGTGAAAATGCCTCGTAGAGTGATGGCACTAGTTAATTTTAGTTTTCATCTCTGTATTATGACAAATCAAGTTATTTTGTAAATTGTATTATAATTTTGCATAAGTAGATCACAATTGCAGGAATGACTTCCATTTTTATTCTTTATTTGCAGTGGTTAAAAACTGCTTTTATTATTAAATGTGTAAACTTATTCCTTTATAATATCCACTCATATTGTTGAACAGCTTGTTAAATATCTTTAAAAAGTCACTGAGAAGAATCAATGGAGCTCCAGCGTTGTAAAAGAGCGATTCATTTTGAATATTGTAATGCAGTGGAATTCAGTGAGAAAGCGAATTACTGGGGCACCTGTGTGGCTCAGTCAGTTAAGTGTCTGCCTTTGGCTTAGTTCCTGATCTCAGGGTCCTGGGATCGAGCCCCGCATCAGGCTCCCTGCTCAGCAGGGAGTCTGCTTCTCCCTCTCCCTCCACCACTCCCCTGCTTCTGCTCTCTCACTCTCTCGCGCTCTCTGCCAAATAAATAAATGAAATCCGGGGTGTGGCGGGGGGAAAGTGAATTACTGTTTATAGTGTAATTGGTATGTTTATAGTGTGTTTATGCTGATACACACTTTTATTGATGCTATCTGATATAATTCATTAAACCATTGGCACATCTCTGGGTAATCCAAGGCACAAAGTTTAAAGAGGCCTAGGTTACCCAGTTAATGGCAGAGCTAGGACATGGAGTTAGATCTAGAATCTAGATCACAATTTTGCCATTTCTGTAAGTGTCAGGATCTATGGTAAGGGATATTTAAAAATCTCAGATGCACAGAGAAGCACTAAGGATGAAACAGTGCATTTGAACAGGCTGATAGATGACCAATATTTTAATTATCTAAGACATTTGTGTTCAAAATTAATGCAGAGGTTCAGAGGATGTGATTGCTATAGCTTGAGAAATAAATTCTCTCTTTCCTGACATTAAAACCTAGAGGAGCAATCTCTTCTCAGTACCAGTAGCAAAACAACACTACTTCATGCTGTATCCATATTTTATTTTCTCAGCGAAGTTTCTCATGGGTGGTAATTAATATTTAGGATAGGTGAGATTTTTTTTTTAGTTTGTTTTGGGGTCCAGTTACCCCAAGGTTTATTTTCCTCCAATTCACTTTCTATGAAAATAATATACATTTTATTCTATGACTGAAAATTTGTGTAGAGAATCAACAGAAGAAGAAAACATATTTTTACTAACTGGTATTTTTTAAGCTTTGGAACAGAAAAGGGTGAATAAAAAGTAGATATACTGAACTTGAGGGAAAAGTGTTTTTCTGTGTCAAGATTGAAATGTAACTTGCAAGTGTAATTCTGGTTTACTGCACATGTGTAACGAATTTTTAAGGAACAGGAAGTTTATTATGTCAAGGACACCATGAGTCAATGGTTTTAGGGGATTTAATAATAACCATGAAAAATCTGCACTATGATATATTGGCTGTGACATATCTTACAGAGTGTCATGTAGAACTTGCTGAATTGTATCCTTGAAGGCTATAATCCTTAGAGCAGAGAAAGTTCTTTGAATGTAGGTCATTGTGTTCTTTTGTATAATCAGATGGAAGTAGCCAGAGAGCTTTTTGTGACACTCAAACAAGGAAAATGAAAACCATATTATTAATGCATTTGAAGATACACCCCATAATAGTTGCAGCATAAGTGGCCCTATCATCGAAATGCTAGTTCATGAAGAGTAAACCGTCTAAGGTCCAGGGCTGCAGTTGTTTATAATAACATATTTGATATGAAAAAGTGAGCTGTTCAAAATAATGCTTGGAGTTCTATTTTATCTGTTCTGGAAAGTAGTGTGGTTGGAATAAAGTTGGTAATAATGATATTGATGGTATTATAGTTGTAGTGGCAGTAGTGAGGTGGTGGGAAAAATAAAAACCAACATTGATTGTGCATTTCCTATGTGTCAGTTAAAGACACTTAAGGTTGCCCGTAAGTATGTCTATTACAGGTAGGGTAAGATTCTTTTTTTTTTTTTTTTTAAAGATTTTTTTTATTTATTTGACAGAGAAAGGGAGAAGCAGGCTTCCCACTGAGCAGGGAGCCCAATGTGGGACTCGATCCCAGGACCCTGGGATCACGACCTGAGCCGAAGGCAGATGCTTAACAACTGAGCCACCCAGGCACCCAGTAGGGTAAGATTCTTAAGAGAATAGAAACACACAGAGATTTATGGGGAACTTCAGCTTCCTTTGCTAAAGGAAGTTACCAGTGCTTTCAATACTGGCCAGTGACTAAGAATATTGACCTTTAGCTGGGCAGAGGTCATTGTTGCAGGACAGAGATTCCAACAGGCCACAGAGAACTGGAAGTAAATCTATTAGAGATTTGCAGGGTCTCATTTGTACTGATAATTTTCTTCTCTGTTTATTGGTTAAATTATGAAGTTAACTGGAAGGAACCTAAAAAGTCGAAACAAGAAGCATATAAAAAAGAACAACAGCAGTTTTTTGGTTTTTTGGTTTTTCACTACGGTGGATCTGCAGAACTCAGTTCAGGATGACCCACCAGAGGAAGAGTTTCCATTGAACATATCAAGCTTTCCATTTAAAAAATGTTTAGTTTAGTGCGGTTTTTTTTTTTTGATTCCACAGATAAGTGAGATCATGCAGTATTTGTCTTTCTCTGTATGACTTATTTTACTTAGCATAATGCCCTCGAGGTCCATCCAGTGTTGTCACAGGATTTCCTTCTTTCGCATGGGCTGAATGAATAATGTGCTACATATATATATATATATATATATATATATATATATATATACATACATATACATGTGTATGTGTGTGTGTGTGTGTATATATATATAAGAGAGAGAACATTATTCATAAAATAAATACATGAAATAAATATATATACACATATATATGTGTGTATATATGCGTATGTATGTATGTGTGTGTATATATGTGTATATGTGAATATGGTCATTGCCAGGGTTTTATTTTTATTTTTCTCAGGATCTATAGCCTTTTTTCATGTACCAGCTATCAGTCAGATACACTTTAAACTATTTCTTTTATCCACAAACATGGTTGTATTAATGCCAACTAGACTACCTGTAATACTCTCTCCTGACTCTTCACTAAAAGGATGAAAGTCATTTGATAACTTGAAAAAAATACAAAAAATAGGAGAACCCTAGGAATTGGGAGATTACTGACAATTTTATTATTTCAACTCTCTGGATGGAGAAATAGAAAGAAAGTGAGGTAGAGAAAAAAAAAAGTAGATGGGGACGGAGAGAAAAGTGACAGGAAACGTGAATGGGAACCCAAACAGAAAGCTTGAAGATGGCATTAATGTAGGAGGCACACCTGTGTGTTTGTGGTATTTTAAACTGATAAGAACAGATACTACACTTGATCTTAGCCAAAAGGCCGAGAAGCGATGTTTGTGGTATTTTAGACAGTTCTACAAGCAGGATGGGAAGAACAAGGAATAAGACTTGGTATGATAAAAGAGGCATTGAAAAAGACCCCTGGCCACACGGTTTTTCAAACTGAAGTTCCCCTGTTAGAAACAATTTATATAAATCTCTGGGAAGCTTTATGCTGTGTCTACTCTAAGATGCAATCTATAATGAATAGAGTAATTTGGCCCTGTGTTCCAGGCCTTTGTATAATAAAGGCTCTCCTGCTGTCCCCATTATCACATTAGCCTGGATTAGTTCACTTACTCATTATCTGCCAATTGGGAGACAGTTGGGTCAAAGAAAAAGAAAGCAGTGTGTTTTATTGTAGGTGAGAGGCCAGATAAGCTCCATATCTTGAGGTTCTGCCTTAGAGAGATACCCAGGAGGCAAGGGCAGGGATTTCTAGGCACCTTCATAGCTCTGAATGCATCATGGGGCTGAGGGACAAAGTCTGCAGTAGGCAATTGCAGGCAAGATGCAGAAATTCAAAGACAAATGTGACTCGCTGAGAATTGGGGCTCTTGGCACCCCTGATAATGAGTATCATGGAAGTGTATAGACATTGTTTTCCTAGAATTAATTGTAACACTTTTGTAGAGGTCACTCTAAATAGTGAGAGAGTTCCTGGATTGGGGCAGACACAGATTCTTTAGAAAGTTTGATATCTTTGTCTGACACAGGCTTTGCTGCGGTTTTATGCAGTTATTTTTTCCCCTTTTATATCAAGTTCTAAAAGCATTATCCCCAAATGGAACTATTTTCCTCCTGTCTCTGGTTGCAAAAGAATGTGATTTCTCCAAATCTAACTCTGGTGCTAATCAGACATACCTCAAATTAAAATCTATTCTAAGAAGTTGCAGTTACAACAAAAGAAAATCTTAGTTTGAAATAACCATTTGAAAGTAACCATGCAATGATGTTATGGTAAATATGCAGATCTCTGGATCAATGCCTCTTTCCAACATTAAAAAGAATCCAGCCATGATAGAACCTACAAAACCATGAAAATATAAGGTGTGTTTTTGAATATATGCCTTTTTTCTATAACAACCAACAGCAAATAAACTCTTTATACTGTTATAAACCATCAAAAAGTAGACATACACTAATTAATTTAGTGTATTATGAATATCAGATTATGTATCCAAAAATGTCTGTCATTAGATTTTAGAAGTATTTGGGCCTATTCTATTTCCACATTGCCTCCATAAACTTTCTTAAGCTCACCCTTCCCTGCCTCAGCAGCTCCTTTTTTCTATTGTATACTTAATCTATAGTCTTTCTAAAAATTCAAATCAATGGAGATAGTCCTCTGTTAAAGATCTAGGGTGGTTTGCTGTGCTCTCAGATCAAATCCCAACATCTCACCATGATTTACTGGTTACATGGTTATTCAGGGCATTCCCCGGTTTAGTCTGTCCAGGGTCATCTCTTACCTTATACTCTAGCTCAAGGCATCTTCAACCATCCATCTTCCATTTTGTCTTTTTTATAAAACTGAAGCCTCTATACATATCAACTCATGCAAATAGGTACTAATGGGGGGTGTGGAGAAAATAGTTCTGTATTCAACCTAAGTGAAACTGCACTGTGGGTTTAGCTAGAACATCCACTGCAAGCTTAAAGCAAATTAAATGCACTCATACCTACCCTTCCACACACAGACAAGCCCATATATTATTAGAGAAAGAAAAGTAGGTATATGTGTTGTACTCATACAGACTGGCCTCAGTGCGCACAGAGACCTGTCTCTATTGGCTCACCTGAGTAAAATGCCTGATCACAGAAGGCCCTCAGTAAAAATTTGTTGAATGAGTGAATATATAAAACTAATGCCAAAAGTTGTAGCTCAATATATGATTCTGTGACTTTCATTTAGGTTATGTCAACACACTCTTCAACGTGTTATGAAAAGCCTACCTTACTATTAATTTTCCTTCTCTCAGTTGGGTTGATTTTACACATTTCTAAGAGGCAAAATGTAAACATTGAAAATACAGAAAACTGCTAACTGAAAGTCAGCATGCTTGTTATTTTTTCTCTAAGTACTCTTGTCAAATACGTGATTAAAAATAACAATGAAGAGAGTGCATTTAATATTCTGAATATGAAAATATTACATTGCATGTGCATTGATTTATGAAAAACATGCTAAATATTTGATATAAAATTGTATCCTACAAATATATATCATTTCAAAGTCACAAAGTATTCTAAACCCTCTTGCCTTAAATTATTTGCAATCATCTGAAATTCACTTTGTGCAAGTTCCTTTGTTCCTAATGGGAAAAGGCACGATTTATTTATTAGATTCTAAGATTTTGCTCTTTATTTTAACCTAGAAAAGAGATCCAGCAAAATCCAGTAATAAAATTCTTTTTGATTGTGAATTTTGTATACAGTCGGTTAAATCACAATATTTCGCATATATTTGAGTATGCATTTCTCTTGATGTAATTCAATCCTTTCATTGTGTAGGTGCTGGGTGTCTTTGGAGGCATTCATCCCATGCCCAATACCTGTCCATCTCTTTTAAGTCTATCAGGATAACTGAACTATCTTACTCAAGCCATGGACTTTTAGAAGAATGATTCACATATAAAATTCCTGAGGCCCTTGACAAAATATCTCGTTTTTTTATTAGCAAAACAGATGCTTAACATATATGTGTTCAGTACATTTTATGAATGAGGGCAAATGCTGATGGTAAGGAGCCTGGAGTGAGATAGACCAATGGCTGAACATCAACTTGTTACATATTCGCTGTGTGCCCTTAAAACTTTCCTCATCTTAAAATAGGAAAAAAAAATTATTGGGTCATTTGAGTATTATAAAAGATAATGGGCAAAATACATAAATTGTCTTACTATTAAAGTAACATATACATGAGTTGCACTTAGAACAGTAATACATGGTAGGCTTCATAGATGTTTACTATTATTAATAGTAGTAGTATCCACCTATGTATATGTTCAAACCAGCTCTTAAGCAGCTTTTTCAGTTTCATTTTCTAAATCATTTCTAATGCAAATGATATGGAAGAGATGTAGGATTGATGAGACCAATAAGACCTTGAGAAACCTTTTCAGATCATTTCGCGTGACCAGGCACGGACTAGCATTGAACCATAATCGCTTTGGCTTCAAAATATTGCTGTGATTTCTGCTTTGTCTGAACTCCCTGATCATACCCAGGGCTAAGGACCACAGCTTCTAGGTAGTCTGGTTGAGCTCCATTTCCTACCTTCATAGATCCAAAAACATTTCAGAACCTTGATGTCTGTAGTCTGAGATATTAAGGCTAGGCCTCTCTAGTCATGGTAGGCACAAAAACCGGGTGCTAATGGGAAATTTAGTTAGATGGTTATAACCTGCAATCCTAGTTTGAGGGCCAATTTAGCAGACTAGCTGATCTAAAATTAGCAACCACAAGAAGAATTGGAGTCTTAACTCAGTGGCCTAGGAAGAAGTACCTGATAATGTTTTATAGAATGATATAAGATCCAACCCAAAATCCAACATAGATAATAGAAAAGAAATCATAGAAGAAACAAAACAGCCTATAATTCATTCATACAATAATGTTCACATGGGATAGGTACAGGGTACACTGAAGTGGGAGAAGATTCTGGGAAGAGAAAGCTGTGGAGAAAAACCTTTTGGCTGGTGAAATACGAAAGGACCTGATATGAATGTGTCAAAATGCTTTTAACTGTTTTCCTTTAAACAGCACCTCTGGCCTTATTTCTTTGAAATCACCAGAAAGAGAAACAATTCTCTCAAGTTTATCACAATGCCTGAGGGAAAGTTGGAGAAAGATCTAAAATCTTGACCATGAGCCCCAAGGAATATACATTTTTAATCAAGGGTGAGGTATTGGTAATGTTACTGCTACTTGAATGATAAAGTATTTAGGTTTTAAAGCAAAAAAATCCCCGGAGACCCGCTGACAGCATCCAGCCCTGCTGCTGATCACCTGTATGGTTTTTGACTAAGGCTTTTTATATGTAAACAGAGCCTAGAGTCCATCCTAGGGGACGACCCTGGCAAATAGTCACCTGTGATTAATTGGCTACAAAATGTCACCCTCACACATTTTACATTTGGGAAAAAACATTCTTTCAAGAGGGAAAGCTCTCCTGAAAGGGAACTATGCTCAGAGGGAGGTTTGCTTATTTAATTGCCACATCCCTGATGACCTGGTTTCTCTGCTTTCCCTGAAAAATTAAAAGGAGTCACAGGTCTCTTTATTAACACATTCTTACACAACCTTGTTTGAGGATAAGTAATATGGAAAATGGTGATTTCCTGGCAATGTTCTCTGCTTCTCTTTCAATCAGGAGAGGAGTGAATACTAGATTAGCAGCACCCTGAATTCTTAAGGGGAAGAATTAGCTATATATTTTGGGCATATATTTATGCTATGTATTTATAGGAGGCATCCAAAAATTACCCACATAACTTTAATGATAAGTTTGATATTCACATGCATTTTCTAGATGTATTCATACACACTGAAGTGTAAGGAAATAAATCCAAGGTAGCATAATATCCACCATACTAATCATCAATATAATATGATTCTACTGTATTCAGAATCTTTAAGTAAATTTGATGTACTCATGAACACATTTTAGAACAAGGTGACATACCAGTTTATTATTGGTATCACATGTCTTTACTAATGATCAGGAGATTCCATAAAAGGCCGCATGCCAGTTTAATGCTGTTGGTATGGCTGAGAGATGGTCGTTTCTATCAGGATTATCTGGCTTAAAGTGTTAGATTGTTATTATAGTAATTGTTGTCCTGTTTGTGCTTGTGATTTATATACATATTAATTTTTAAATCTAGATTCTGCTGTGGGAAACAAAGGCAAAAGAAAAAATTAAATTTCCTTACTACTTACAGCCCATTGACAAGTCCTTGAAACAGGGTAGAGTGACCTTCCTGTGGGAGCTCAGCTGCCTTGATGTTGACACTTTGCTAAGGGCAGAAGGCAATCTTAGTGCAACCCCCCAGGATCCTATGTCTACTTTAAACATAGAGAAATTCCTTTGGAAACGTCCTTTATCTCTACCCCCCAAGCTACATGTTAGCAATCATCCTCCAAGCATATGGCCCCCTGATACACATATGAAGGGTCTCGTGACTAAGGTTTTACTAGACAGTAGTAAATGGCCTTTTTCTAACAATAGCTAACCCCTCAAGGTCCTAGAAACCTTGTTTCCAAAATACCTTGGGTGTGCTATCCCTAACCCCCTCCCCACTTGGAAGTATATAATGGGCCCATCCTCACAACCCCAGTACAGCTCTTTCTGCCCATGGGTCCTGTCCCTGTGCTTTAATAAAACCACCTTTTGCACCAAAGATGTCTCAAGAATTCTTTCTTGAGCATTTGCTCCCAACCCCAGCATGTCCGCATCAATTCTGTCCAACACCCAGCCCAAATAATCAAATAATCTAGTTCCACAAGAGGGTGACATTGGAAATGGAGAGGATACGTCTCAAAATATTTGTGAAATACCATATAAACAGATGAATGTCTCTTTCAACTCAGGGAAATACTTTAAACCCTGTAATCCTATTTTCCTCTCTATAACATGGGGATATTGACACTTATATTCCAGGATTGTTGTTGGGATTAAGTGAAATTATATATCATAATTGAGGCAACAAGCATAATCCCTATCACAAGTAGTCTTTCACAAACAGCAGTTGCCATTATCATTATTGAGTTAGAACAGTCTTTCTCTCCTCCTTGTCCTTCTCTTTCTCCTTTTTACTTATTCTCTTCCCCTTTCTCCTTCTCCTGTGACTTCTTTTCAGGAACATTCTTGGCAGGGAATGTACAAGGTATGCAGAGGGAAAAACAGGTATTACTCCTAGAAAAATTTTCACTCACTCCCTGAGACAGAGCATGTCTGTCGTCAAAAAAACAAACAAATGCTGGCATGTTTGGTGTAAAATGAGTAAAATGTAAATTTGCAGATACAGAACTATAAAAGAAAGACATTACATAGACAAAATAGAGAATTGCAAATAATAACTTCATTTACGATAAGATGAAATGTATGGTCTCATGATCTGGACTCCCCATATGTGTCGTTAACTAAGAAAACTTAGACTTTTAATATATTAAAAGTATAACAATTTTTTATAATAATGAAGAGATATTTTCTTAGTCTCTACTTTAGAGACTTAATAAAACAAACAAACAAATATAGGCCCAAAATGGGCCTTGAGTCAGACCAAGTCACCAAACCAGGATTTAATACCTAACCTAATTACAGTTTGAACTTCTCCCAGAAATACAGTCTTAACCAGGTCAGTCAGGAACTTTCTGATCAGCGTCAGTGAGGGAATCTGTCCCGTGGGCCTTCCCATCCCCTCACCAGAAATTGAGATAATCCACATAATAAGAACCCCCACCCTTGCCCTTCCTCTGAGGGAAGGTGATCTTGCCTAAAACATTCCTTTCTTTTGCAAATAATGTTCTTGCCCCACCCTTCTTCCTATAAAAGCCTTCTGTTTTATACAACTCTTACCTCTACTTGCTAGATGGGGTGCTGCTGATTCATGAACTTTTTAATAAAACCAATTAGATCTTCAACTTCAAAACTTATTCAGTTGAATTTTGTTTTTTAATTTTTTGAAACTTGCTCTAAACTAAGTCAATAATACCCTTATTAATCTTAAAAGGTACACGTTTCAGTACTTTCAAACTAATTGTTTCTCAATATGGTATATCTTAAAAAAACCCAAAAACCTATGCATTCGCTATAATTTCCCAGTTTTATGATTAAAGAGTCTAATTCTGTCACTTAAATGTGATTTTTCATAGTTAAATTTGGCTAAATAATTAACTATAAACTAGTTAAATACCATGAGCTTGAAATTGACCAGGCTCAGTATTTATGATCTAAGAAACACTTGCATGTAAATAAATTCTAATCTTTAAGAAAGCCTTCAATAAATAAGCTGCATATTTGATCAATTTCTGAATGCTTAGTTTTTCTGCATAAAAATAATTGCATATATAATGGCAAGTTCCATTTTTGCCATAATGCTGCTAAATACATAGTTTCCTTCCTTGGGATTATGTTCTTAAAAAGCAAAGTCTATATTATATCTAAATTTAAAACAAATACCTTCATTTTAGACCAAATTAAAAATAACAATAAAGTGAAATTCTTTGATATTTCTTAGAGCCTACCCTCTGAAGAGCTACTCACTTTAAGAATGTTTTTATGCAAAGTGTAAGTTTTGTTGCTTTTATATATGCAAGAGTAATGAACTCAAGATCATTGGCAAATAATTATGAATCGATTACTTACAGATCAAGTCTCATTAAATATTTTCAAAGAATCAAAAGTAAGATAGAACATAAGACAACATAAGAACAAAAGTAAGATAGAACTTCTAACAGAAGTAAGATAGAACAAATATGCAGCTCTCTTGTGATAAATTATGGAAGCCAATGATTGATGAATGAGTTTGAGTATACTGTTATTATTATCTCTGGCAAATAGAAAGCACCATTTAGCCATGGCTTATCAAATGTAAACAAATCTGGGAACAAGAAAACCCTGGTATATCTCTTGAATGTAGCAAATTGCTCTAGCAATAATGTGATAAGCAGGAACCTGCACCTACAAATGCATTTGTTATTTTTCTTGTCTAAGCATAGAGAAATAACAATAAATATTTTGAAATTATCACCACCATCATGGTACATACCACAGGTTGAGTGTCTTGGTTCCTGTTTCTGACATAGAACTCTTAAAATCCTTGGAATTTCTTAAGTGATGAGAACTATAAAGATGTTTCCATTATGTTAATGAGATGAGTTTGGAGGCTCACCTGAGGATGGGGGGCTGCTTGCCAGGAGAATTAACCATATGATTAGAGGGTTAGAACTTTCAGTCCCAACCTCCTACCCCCAGGGAGGGGAGAGGGGCTGGAGGTTGAATCATCAGTTTCCAATGGGCATTGATTGAATAAATCATGCCTATGTAATGAAGCCTCCATAAAATCCTAAAATGATGGGATTCGGAGAGTTTTGGTATTGGTGAACACATGGAGGTGCTGGGAGAGCAATAAATGTGATGAGCAGGCACCTGCACCTACCAAGGACATGGAAGCTCTGTGCCCCTTTCCCCATCCCTTGCCCTATGTATCCCTTCCCTTTGGCTGTTCATCTCTTTTATCTTTTTTTTTTTTTAAAGATTTTATTTATTTATTTGAGAGAGAGAGAATGAGAGACAGAGAGCATGAGAGGGAGGAGGGTCAGAGGGAGAAGCAGACTCCCTGCCGAGCAGGGAGCCGGATGCAGGACTCCATCCTGGGACTCCAGGATCACGACCTGAGCCGAAGGCAGTTGCTTAACCAACTGAGCCACCCAGGCGCCCTCTTTTATCTTTTTATAATAAACCAGCAAACTTAAGTGTTCCCCTGAGTTCTGTGAGCCGCTCCAGCAAATTAACCAAACCCAAGGAGGTGGTTGTGGGAACTTCTGGTTTATAGCCAGTTGGTCTGGAGTACCCATTACAACCTGGTTTTGAGACTGACATCTGGGTACAAAGAGGGGGTCCTGGGAACCTCCAGCCTGTAGTTGGTCAGTCGGAAACAGAGGTAACAACATTCTCAAGCTGGACTTGAGAATGGCATTTGGTGACCAGAAGTGTCAAACGTGTTCTCTGTGGGTGTGGTCATAGTGTTCAGAGTAGGGCAGACAGAGCTGAGGTGTTTCCCTTACAGCCTCTGTGTGAGTGCGCTTCTGTACTTGTGTGAGCAGGAATAAGCATTCTTGTTCCTCAGTAAGAAGCTCTATGGTGGGTGGTAAGGGCCAGAAATTCTCAAAGATACACGTGAATGAAGATGCACGCGAGGGGAAGCAGGCACTGAGAATTGTATCTTGTTGCGTCGACTCTAATGTGTTATCACACTAACTGTTAAGTGCACCCAGATCATTTGATGCGGGTGAAGTTTGAGACAAACTCAAATAGTGTGACAATGGACGTTTCTTGGAATTTTCTCACTGGTTAAGGGAGGTAGAATTTTATTTTAAGATGAAATATACCATGAGCTATTCACACTGGTCCTTCCACTGAGGACTACAGGGATTTTATTTAACCTCAATAATCTTATGTCTGTATTTCCTTTTTTTCTGCACCAAAAGTTCCAGTTCTCAATGACCTCAGTAATTACTGGCATAAATTACTCTTTGCTCCATCCCACAGTACATATATGGCAGCCCTAGTGTGAGAATACCGACACCACTACTCACAGGAGAACTTCTGAAAAGAGTTGAAGATTTTTCCTTTAATCATTTTTATCCTTAGGGCATATCCCATTGGGGTGCACGATGGAATTACTACTATGTCTTAAACTCTTAAACTGACAGAGATAGTTTCTCTCTGTGTGGTTCTGCCACTAATTTTATATACACTTTCATTTGTTTAATGTTACTTTCAATATTGAGGGACTGCTTTTTTATTTACTTTTGTTGTGTAACTATGTAAAATACTCACAAGGTTCTGAAGTCAAATCTACAAAAGAGAGTATATATACAGAGTGTTAGTGTCTATCTCTATCCCCCCAGTCCTGCTTTTTTTCTTCACCCATAGGTAACCATGATTTTTAAATTAGATTTTTGATTTATTTTTCTATTAAAAAATAAGCCAATATGTGTATATATTCATATCTGTTTCTCTCTTTTAGATAAACAGTGTATATTATATACACTTTTTTCTTTTTTAATTTAATATATCCTAGTGCAGTCATTTAATGGCAGTTTATACAGAGACTTCTATTTGCTGTTTGTTTTAAACAACAGCTTTACTAAGATACAGTTCACATTTTATAAAATTCATTCTTTTATAATGTGCACTTTTAGTGGCTTTTAGTATATTAGCATAGTTGTGCAACCATCGCCACTATTTAACCTCAGAATACTCTCATTGTCCCCAAAAGAAAGCACATATCCATTAGCAGTCAGTCTCGGTACCCCCAGTGCCCCGGCACCTGGCAACCGCTAATCTGCTTTCTTTCTCTATGAATTTGCCCATTTTGAGCATTTAATATAATTTGAATGATGTGTTTCATTGTGACTGTTCTTTAATTTAGCATAACCTTTTTGAAGTTCTGTGTTGTAGCCCATATCAGTACTATATTCCTTTTTGCTTCCAAATAATATTCCATTGTATGCCTATTACCACATGTTGTTTATCCATTCATCACTTGATGGGCATTTATGTTGTTTCTGGTTTTCAGTTATTCTGAGTAATGCTGCTGTGACATAATGTGCAAGTTTCTGTGTGGACATATTCTTTCACTTCTCTGGGTATATACCTATGAATAGATGTGCTGGATCATATGGTATCTCCATGTTTAACATTTTGAGGAACTCCTAAATGTTTTTACAAAATGGCTGCATGATTTTATAATATATAATATTTCCATTTCCCTGCATTCTCACTAACACTTGTATTATTATCTGCCTTTCTGATTATAGCCATCCTAGTGAAGTGGTACCTCAGTGTGGTTTTTAACTTACATTTAGCTAATGATTAATGATGTTAAATATCTCCGCATGTGCCTTTTGGCCACTCATTCATTCAGTATATTATTTGGAGAAATAGGTATTCAAATCTTTTGATCATTTTTTAAGGTGAGTTATACGTCTTTTTATTATTGAGTTGTGAAACTAAATACAATGACCTTGTTAGATATTTTATTTAAAAATGTCCTTCTCCCTCTGCCCCCCTTCACCCTTCCCCAGCAGCTCCTGCACACTCTCTCTCTCTCAGATAAATAAATAAAATCTTTAAAAATCAATCAATCAAAATATGTTCTCCCATTCTGAGTTACCTTTTCACTTTGTTGATCAAGTTTTATAGCTTTAGCTCCTACATTTGGCTCCATTGTCCATTTGGCATTAATTTTATTGTATTGTATGAAGTAGGGGTCCAACTTCATTATTCTGCATGTCTGCATATAGCCATTTGTTCCAGCACCGTTTGCTGAAAGACAATTCTTTAACAATTTAAAAAAATTTAAATTTAATTTCAAGTGTTTTAAAATTTATAAAGGCCGAAGAAGATAGCCTAGGAAATATCCTGAAATGTCTCTAGTGGAATTAGAACTATTGAACACAGACTGACCTTACAAGTGTACTTGTTCCTGATTTTTAGTATTAAAGGAAGAATACCTATAGTTTTTAATTTTTTGTTGTGATAAGTATACTCTTTAATCCTCAGCATCTAGTTCACCCATCCCCCAGAACAATACCCATAATTTGAGGTTAAATCAGAGAATAGGTATATATGAAAGAAGGCTTTGCTAAAATATCTCTTGAATACATTACTACCAAGTAAGGCAACTTGCATAAATTTGATTAAAATATGTCTGATTCTAGAGATATGACTACATACGTTTTCAGAAATTGCAGAGTCACCTTTAAAACAGCACAGAGTGTTTTTCTAAAACTACCTTGATGAGTGGAATACACATTACACAGAAGATTTTAGCATGAAAATATAAAATAAACATGATATCCATTTGCCATCTGGTGTGTTGTAAATATATTGTTGTTTACCCTTTTCAGAAGCCCTAAATGAACTTCATAATTGCCTCATTACCTGCAATATGTGACACCTCCATGGCCATTCTGATGATGATAACACATAGCTTCCCTGACACACAAAAAGCAAAATAAAGAGATAGGTGAAGTCATCTAATGAACTTATACACATTTGTATATAAAGAGAGATGTCTCTTGAAATAACACTGTTCTGAGGTTCCAATGCAGCTGTAAGCAATGTAACTAATGTCATCTGCTTCAAACCTGAAAGTGCATCATTGAGACTACAAAGCATACTTTGCTAAAAATCAAATCAGAGACAGAGCAGAGTTTAGCAATAAAAGATGATTGGTATGTGTCTCCAATGCAATCTTCCTCTATCTGTTGGCCTTAATTGTACTCTCCTGTCTTTTAGAATGGATATATAAGTGCATGATAAAATGCAGATGATTATGGAGAGAACCACTTTAGCCGTACATTCTCCATGCTTTATGATAGCCAGTAGCTAAATAATAATCTCTGTAATCACATATGTTTGGCAAGAACTTCATATATAACATACTAACTCTCTAACAGACATAGATGCTATTTTGGTTCTTGGAGTCACATATATTCTCAATACAAACTTTTGATGGACCCTTGATTAGCTACTGTTTTCATTAAGATTCTTTTCAGTCAGTAAACATTTAACAGCAGATGTAATGTATGTAATGTGCCCAGGAATCTTGAGTGGACTCATGATAAGAACTGTTTCCACGTTGACCATTTACACAAAGCTCCAGAATAACGAGAGGTGGATGTATAGGCATTTACCCATGTGTGGATTTATTGTTTGTTCAATACAATTTGTGTGAGTCCATTAGGGATCTTGGGATAAAGACATAGTTTTGATGTCCTTTATCCTTCACTGCTCCCATCATATTTTACTGAAATTTTCTCTTGTCTCATATATTTTTTTTTAAAATCCCCTATCACCTTTGGTCTGGGACCACATCACATCATGCCTTTTTTTTTACCAAATTGGTTTCCTAGTAGCTGTTCATAGTTCTAGTTTCTTCAGTGAAGAGCAAAAGGGAAAGAATCATGTATTTAGAAAGTTTGTGTTTTAAAGTAGGATAGAAAAAGTCATTTGAAAAGGAAAGATAATAAAGCAAGGGAACAGAAATATTTTCCAAAGGAAAATATATGTATATATATACACATGCGTATATGCATACATATATACACACATAAAGTACACAAATCCTGAGTGTCCAGCTCAGTGGAATTTTGTAGATTAAATACAGCCATGCCTGCAATACCTGGATCAGGAGATAATTACTAGTGTGATTTCTGAAGCCATGTCAAAGTATATATATATTTATGCAGAATGTATTGTTTTGTGTCTGGCTCTTTTTGCTCAGTCTTTTGTTTGTCAGATTGGTCATTATTATTGTGTGAAGTTGTAGTTCGTTTATTTTAATTTTGAATAGCATTTCATTAGACAAATATACCATACTTTATTTTTCCAGTTTATTGCTGATGGGTATTTTGGGATTGTTTACAGTTTTCAGATATTAGTAATAGTCCTGCTATGAATACCCATATTTTTTTAAGGGAAAACATATATATCCATTTCTCCTGGGTATATATTTACTTGGAGTGGAATGCTTAGGTCATGAGGCACATTCAGTTTTAGAAATATGCCAGTTTTCCAAAGTGGTTGTCCCAGTAGTACACGAGACTTCAATTTTCATCATATCATAGATAACATTGGGTATTTTCTACCTTTTTATGTTAGACATTCTGGTAGATGTGTGTTTGTATTTTACTGTACCTTGGTATCTCATTGTGACTTTAATTTTCATTTCCCTTAGGAGTAATGTAATTGATTATTTTTTAAGTTTTTTTTTTAAAGATTTTATTTATTTATTTGAGACAGAATGAGATACAGAGAGCATGAGAGGGAGGAGGGTCAGAGGGAGAAGCAGACTCCCTGCCGAGCAGGGAGCCCGATGCGGGACTCGATCCAGGGACTCCAGGATCATGACCTGAGCCGAAGGCAGTCGCTTAACCAACTGAGCCACCCAGGCGCCCTTTTCTTAAGTTTATTAACCATTTGGATATTCACTTTTAAAAAGTGTCTGTTATAGTAGTTGCTTTTCTTTCTCTATTGAAGCATCTTCTTTTTTATTGGTTTATAAAAATCATATATTATGAATATGCATTCTTTGCAGGATATATATTGTATCTCTCACTGTGGGGCTTGCCTTGTCTGAAATGACAAATCCATTAAAAAGTGAGCAAAATATTTGAATAGACATTTCTCTATAGAAAGCACACAAATGGCCACCAACAAGCACTTGAAAGATTATTCAACATTGGTAATCCTTAGGGAAATGGAAATTAAAAATTAAAATACCAAGACACATCATATCCAGTTGGAAGGCTAAAAAAAATGATAGATAATAACCACAATGTTGAGGATGTCAAGAAAGTGGAATAGTCATATAGTGCTGGTAATATTTATTTTTTAAAGATGATTTATTTATTTATTTGAGAGAGAGAGCATGAGAGTGTAAGTGGGAGGGAGAGAGAATCTGAAGCCGACTCTGTGCCGAGCACAGAGCCTGACACAGGGCTCAATCCCATGACTCCGAGATCATGACCTGAGCCGAAACCAAGAGTCAGAGGCTTAACTGCTGGTGATAGTGGGGCTGCTTTGGAAAACTATTTTGCCAGTTCCTCACAGCATGAAGCATAGTTTCTAAATGATCCAGCAGTATATACCCAAGAGAACTAAGAGCATATGTCCCACAGAAATTTGTCCATGAATGTTTATAGTAGCATTACTCATAATAGTCAAAAGATGGAAACAACCCAAATGTCCATCAAGTGATAAGTGATAACCTAAATGTGGCATACAATGGAATATTATTTGGCAATAAAAAAAGAATAAAGTACTGGTACATGCTAAGGCATGGGTGAACCTTGAAAACTTTATACTAATCAAAACAAGCCAGTCATTAAAGGTCACATTTATATGATTTCACTTACATGAAATGTCCAGGCAAATTCACAGAAACAAAATCTAGATAGTGGTTGCCAGCACTTAGCAATGAAAGGAGGTGACGTCTACTGAATGTAGGATATCTTTTGGGTGATGAAAATGCTCTAAAATTGTATAGTTATGATGTTTTTAAACCTGTGAAAAAAACTAAAAAAAAACATTTGGGTTGTACACTTTTAAAAGGGAATTTTATAAGTCTTATAGGTCAATAAGCATATTTAAAAAAGCAATAATTTGAAATAACCTAAATAGCATCATTGGGGGAATGAATTATTATCATGATACAACTATATGATGAGATTTTTAAACAACGAATATGCTGGAGTTATGTATACTAACAGGAATGGATTTCAAAAACATTGGGTGGAGAATGTAAGTTAATAACATATGGGGATGATGAACACTAAATTCTGGGTGATGGATTTTATTTTTAAGGCTTAGTGAAAGAGATTGAGATATGGTACCCAGGAATCTTCACCAGAGTTCATAATGTTTTCAATTCTTAACATTATTAGAGCTACATGAGACTTTATTGTATTTTTCTTTATGGCTCTTCTTATACTTAAATATTTTACAATCAAAAAGTATAGTGATATTGGAGGATAGGGGACTTAATTGTAAGAATTAAAATCAATTAAATTCAGGGTTATATGTAAAATTATGTTCTTTTGGATTCATTAAGTCGAGAAATTTTCTACACATAAATAATAGAGGTCAATTAACTTTGAGAGCAAAAAAATCTGTAGCTTCATTAACATGAGGATTAAAGTTGAAGACAGCACCTTGCCTAGTACTTTTGTGTCCGGTTGTCTCAGATTTTTATGTCTGGCACATCAGCTGAGAAGTCATAGGCATCTAATAGTACCACTTTTTCCAGATAATTGCCCATGAAAATTCTGTACTTGCTTTAGCTCAGTGATTCTCTACCCTGGCTGCACATTAGAAGCACCTGGGGATATGTAAAAAAATGTGCTGCCTAAGCCCCACCTGCAGATATTCTGATTTAATTATTTTGGGGCTGAACCCAGGCATTGGCGGCTTTTGAAAGCACTCCAGGTCGTTCTAATGTGAGACTAGGTTTGATGCCATTGCTCTAACTTTATGCTCTACACATATTTCCTGTGCTCTCTGACCTCTTCTTTCAAATCCAACTCTTTCTCTCTCTTGGATCTTGGTATTGGTAGCTTTTTCGCTCCTGTCCACATGGTTTCTTGATTTCAGCATCCCCCCACAGCTCTGGGAGAGAAAGACTTTCCTCTTTCTTGTTTCTCTGAGATAACCCTCACCACTCTTTCCGCCAGGGGAGTAGCTTTGAAAATTTGCTAATGATGAAGAGAAAGAAAAGAAAAGAAAAGAGAGAAGGGAAGGGGAGGGAAAGGAAAGAATAAAGAAAATAAAATAAAAGAAAAGAGAAGGATCAAATAAGCCATTAAAATTATTTAGACATAAATTAAGATTGAAGTTTTCCTGCAAGAATAGACAAGGACTAAGGAAGACAACATTCCTTGACTACCACACAGCCAGGCAGTGGTCTTACTAATCCGACTCAGAAACATTAAGAGATGTGGTCCCTTAGGCCAGTATTTACTGTACTGCTTTTTAATGCAACCTTCAGGCATTTCTAAGCTTTTTGATGCTATTTTCCAGTTCACTAGATGGCCAGGCTCTGTGGCCATGGTTCAAAAATAGCTAATTGCAACTCAGGGAAGATGATTCAAGGTTGCTGAAAATGGACAATATACATGTCAGGCTCAAGTGGTCCAACATTTACTTATAGCAAGAGGGGTGAAGAAGTACCCAGCCACTTGCAGTGAGTCCTTTGATCCTTCCATCCATGGACAGCAGATCCACTCTGGAGTCAGCTGGGGTAATGTAGCTGCACACACTGCACACACCCCATCTGGTACAGCGGTAGAATGATAGTGACTTCTCCCCCATAGGGTCTGGGAAACAGAAAGTTTGTGGCATGCCTGAGGGTCATAGACATGCACATGTTTAAGCAGAACAAGAGGTATACACCACATCAGCAACAGGGAAATATATTCTCTCACAATGGGACAAGCCCAGCACCCAGCTATGAGGGGTCTTTCTCTCCCAACAAGGAAATGTTCCAGGCCTACAGTCACTCTTACATGACCGTGCTGGAGGTGGGACGCAGCACATGACTGCCTTGCCTGACATATGCTCATGTTTAAAACACAATAACCTGATGGATTAATTTTCTAGGGCTGCTATAACAAAGTATAATGAACTGCGTGGCTTAAAACAACAGAAATGTATTTTCTTACAGTTCTAGAGGCTGGAAGTCCAAAATCAAGGTGTCAACAGGGTAGGTTTCTTCTGAGGGCTGTGACTGAGAATCTCTTCCATTGTTCTGTCCCAGCTTCTGGTAGCTTCAGGTGTTCCTTGCTTGGAGATGGCATTCTCCCTCTGTCTTCACATTGTCTTCCCCCTGTAGGTGTGTCTGTGTCCAAATTTCTATTTTTTATAAGGACATACTTATAAGATCATCCTAGATTAGGACTCACTCTAATGACCTCATTTTAACCTGATTAGCTGTGTAAAGACACTCTATTCAAATAAGGCAATATTCTGAGGTACTGTAGGTTAAGACTCTATTATACCTGGGATTTTTAGGGAGGTGGTGGGGGATAAAATTCAATCCATAAAACCTGGCAATGGAAGTCTGAATGCTTACCATATCTATCCTACAATTTTCACAAGCAATCTACCCTTAGATAGCAGAGAATTGAGCCTGATTCTCAGCCTGAATCAATATTGAGATTCAGCAGCAATAGAGACAAGAACAGGGATGCTTTTTGTTTTGTTTTTGTTTTTCCATAAACCAATATTTCCCACTAATCTAAACGACAAGTAGGTGTCTTAAAAACTGTTACCCACCATACTCACTTATGATCCCAGCAAATGCTTAAAGGGTTAGCAAAAAAATCAGACTCTCTCTGATATTTAAATAGGAACATAGGGATTGCTTCTTTAGTCCATATAAACTTACTTATAAAGAGAAGCCTGCTTTTTAACATATGCTTGGGTTGGCCATTGAGTAAGTCACTAGAGGCTGTTTTGAATGAAAACCTTATAGGTTCTCCAGAAGCTATACACACTTTGGAGACATGAATACACTACTTCCATCATGCTCAGCCACTTTGGTGACTTAGCTGCTCCTTATCTCTGCTTCCACATAAACCCACTGATCATAACTTTGGGTTAAAAGTTAATCAGTGATATAGTCAACTGGAGATGCGATGTTGGTAATAACAAGAATGGTGACTCCTGTGAATAGAACTCCTTATGGAGAGGATGGGGCTGAAAGCTGCCAATGATGTAAGGCACTTATGATTTCCTGGATAAGACAGCATAAGTGGACGTGGTGTGCCGAGCACATTCAAGATGGTGGGCTATCTCAGAAAAAGCTAAATCATATCACAAGAACCTATGGATTAACTCTCTAGTCCTGGGTGAATGAAAGAATAAGATTATAAAACACAATTCTATACAAACTGATTTAGCATTAAATATATTACTTAATATAGAGATTAACTTCTATGTCTTTCTATTGTCTGAAACATTATCCTTATTGGCAGTTTGCCCTCTGTAAAATTTTCACTGGGATCTTGAAGGACAAATGTCAATAATTTAGTGATATGATTTTAATCATCTTCCAGTAATGCCTTTCACAAACACAGATAAATTATTTAAGGATCAAATATTACCCATTTTGAAATGTTAACCAAACCAAAATATGATACAGGTTTTCAATGCCAGAATTCCTGGAAAGAGTTCTTAGATAACTATCATTCAAGCAATTTTAAAAAATCATTATACAAAGGCAAAATATCTTTTTGGAAAACCTAAATAACTTCTGACTTTAATAAAAACCTGTACTTCCACCTCTGGTTTTTCTACAGTTGCTTATGATGTCCTCAGGTCTTAGATAAAAGAAATTTCTACTTTGTTTACACTTCCAATTTTCTACATGGTTTCAGCACTTGATTGAAAATGTGAGCAGAAGCATGAAATCTGAGCAAAATACACAAATTTGGGCTCTGTCGTTTAGTCTTGTGGCTTTGGATATGTTTCTTAGCTCCTTTAACTACATGCACAATAAATGGGAGTAATAACGTCTAATTCAAAGATTTGTTTTGAGAACTAAATAATATATTCCTAAAACCTGCAATGTGCTAAATACAGAGCAGGTCATTAATAAGTATGATCCTTTTGTGATTTGCATGTTTCCTTCTGTCCCTTTTACATCCATTCTGCATTGCCATTTCCACTGATGATCCGCAGGAACCCTCCCACTTAATGTTTCTTTAATCCTTATTTTCATAAATCTTAAAGATCATAGTCAGTGCCAGGGTGTTAAACTATTCCTACTTCAGATAGTTTTCTTCAGCTAAAAATCACAAAAGTCAACAGTCCATGCATTCGTTTTCTCTAGAAGCAGGAGAATGGTTTACAGGGACCTCTCATTACTAAGTTCTCCCGAGAGTAATCTTGGCCACTCTCAGCTGGATAGCTTCAATGATACCTACAACAAACCCACACCAGACTTTCTGCTGAACTTATTTTCATAATGTATTCTCCTGTGACATTTCCTCTGTTAATATTCTCTATGTTTGCTAAAAGTTTTTCATACCAGAGAAAAAGGGTTAATCTTTTTTATGAAATCTATAATGCCATTCTTTCCAGTGGCAAACCTCTATTTGATGACAATGTACTAAACTCTTTCATAATCATTACCACCTTTTACTCTCACAACAGTCCTGCAACACAGTTATCATTATTTCCATTTTAAATCTGATGAATGTGAGATTCAAATAAATTATCACTGACACACCCACCCCCCCCCACATATTTATATTTATCGACTAAAAGATCTGTCATTCAGTGTAATCCAAGATTATGTTGAAATTTACACTCTCAGCTCTATAACATGATGTTCATCAATCTGATTCCCAACTTACAACTTTGCTTTGACACCGAGCTTCTTACTTGGATAGTATCACGCCAGGCTCCACTTCCGATGTTTCCACTACTCCAACTCCTAGTCTTCTTCCTACTACCTGGAGTCATTGCCATGCATCTTTAACAACTCTATTTAGTACTGTATTCTGGAGATTTTATTCACATGCAGAGAATCATTTCTCAGACCAAGTTAATGGCTCTCAAATCTTTATCTCAAGCCCCACCTCTTCCCCAAACACAGGAATCCATGGCTGTGATAGGCTGAATAATGGCCCCAGGGATATCCATGTGCTAATCCTCAGAACCTGTGCATGGGTGACCTAATATGGCAGAAGGGACTTTGCAGATGTGATTAAGTTAAGGATCTTGAGATGACAAGAGTATCCTGGCATATTCAGGTGGGCTCATGTAATTACAAGGGTTCTTATAAGAGAAACAGAAGGATTGGAGTGAGTAGGAGTAGGAGATATGACACCAGAAGCAATAGGTTGGAGTGAACAAGGAAGGGACCATGAGACAAGGGATTCTCAAGATGACCTCTAGAAGTTGAAAAGGTTATGGAGACATTCTCTTCTCAGAGTCAGCAGAAGGAACCGGCCTTGCCAGCATCTCGAATTTAGCTCAGTGAGGCTGATTTTGGATTTCTGACTTCCAGAACTATAATAAATGTTTTTTAAGATACTGTTTGTAGGAATATGTTACAGAAGAAATAGGAAACTGATGTAGTGCCAAATTCTGAAGAGAATTTCCATCCAGATGAAGATTAATGGAGCTGAAGTAAAATTTGTGTCTTTAAAACCAAATGTTATATTCAATTCTCTCTTACCAAGGAAAGTAAATAGTTACCCAAGTTTTGCTGCCTTTTTCTTCATTTTCTTTCACAGTCTTGCCTCACGACCATCATTCAGACAGTAATCAGCTTCTGCTGGAGCTATTGCTTGCAGAGAATTCTATTCCAATTCCTCTTCTCCAAGCTTTTTCTACTTCAGTCTATCAAGTGCATTTACATCCACTATCTTTAGATTCCACATTTCTCTCTTGGTCTAAAATTTTCAAGGCCTACTCATCACTTACCAAGTAAATTACAGATTCTTTAAGTGGCTATTCAAGAATCTCTTTATTTTCCAGTACTCATTTATATCTTATCCATTCTTCAAAAGGAAAAATTATCCCTCTTCTGTTTCAAAGCATATAATACTTTCTATATCATATCTGTGTTATATAATACTATGAACTACCATTTTAGGTATAAAATTGTTAATATACATATTAAATTTTAAATTTTGAAGAGGGAAAAGGAAGACAATAATCTTGGGTTTCCTATGCTTCATTTTATAGCATGTTGAATGGAATAATATTGAATAATATTGATTGAGAAAAAGAATAATAAATTAAGGACAAAGTATGCCTGATTAATAAATATTGGCATAACTAATTTCTTTTTAAAATCTGTTTTTATTTTTTGAGAGAAAACCAAATTAATGGAGCTATTCATAAAGGAAGAGAAGTTTTTGTAATATCTCTCTTTATATACTTTATGTAAATTAAATTTTTGTAATACTTAATACATATTAAGAAATTATGCCTAACTAAACATGAAAGAATATAGGACAAGTAGACAAAAAATTTTAATATGTATTGTATAGTTTTTTATTTATCAGTTTATTTATAAGTATTATATAAGTCATACCAGGCCATGTGCTAAGTACTGTAGAATCAAAAACAAACAAAAAACCCCATAATTTAAGTCTCTACTCTGAAGGATCTTATACCTAGTAATTGGGATTGCTGGTGTCAACACTTAAAGCCATCTAAACTAAAATGACCAACAGTATTTCCCTTCTGTTATACTATACACATGTACACATATCCACACAGACACACACACCCACAAAACACACACACATACACATTTATATTTATCAAAATGTGGCATAAACATATCATTTTCACAAGATCTAAGTTTCCAATAACATTTCAGTGCTACTATTGAGATATTTTAAAATGTTTAGTTTGATAGAGTTTAAATTCTAAACTAAAGCCAAATAGGACATAAATATGGAATCATAAGGTTACTAGTTGATCTGTATGTAACCAGACCTTTCATTCATGAATTCCTTACATATTTTCACTAAGGATTTGCACAGTCTGTTCTTGAGGACTTCAGAAGGGAGGGTACTTATCCTCTCCAATAAGTCCATACCACCCTTAAAAAATACTGAGCTTCCAGATCATTCCTTCTGGTAAATTTGGACTCCTACTATTTAGAGTAAGAGAAGATTCAAATCAGTAATGTCAGTATCTCTGAAAAATGATAAACCTGTCTGGTCCAAACATGAAGACAGAAGCCTGATATGTCACATTTATGCATGTAATCCAAACCCAAGGATGTGGGGATGCCCGCTGCCGGAACACTGATTATATCCTTTCCCAAAGGAGACCTGATAGCCATAGTCTTTCTCTTCTTTAACCAGCTACAAACTCAATATTTCATCCCTCTCCTTGCATAAGACTATTTAAAATAAACTTTTTTTTGAATTTGTAGAGATATCATTCATAATTTTATATAGTTGGGGGTTAGAAATCATAGAATCAAAATATACCTTCTGGGGGGCGCCTGGGTGGCTCAGTAGGTTGAGCGTCAGACTTTTGGTTTCAGCTCAGGTCACTCAGGTCGTGGTCTTGGAGTCCTGGGATCAAGCCCCACCTTGGGCTCCACGCTCCCTGCAGAGTCTGCTTGGGATCTTCTCCCTCCCCCTCTACCTCCCTCTGCTTTCTCTCTCTGTCTCTCTCTCTCTCTCTCTCTCGCTCTTAAATAAATAAATAAATAAATAAATAAATAAATAAAATCTTAAAAAAATACCTCCTGTATCATAGGGTCACAGATTCCCTTATATTAAGAGTTGTAGATAAAATGCATCTTTATGTATTTTTTCTATAAATGATCATATTTTTCTTATAAAACCTTAATCTACATACTTGCTGGGCAATGCATTTAAGTATGTTTGTCCAATTCAATAAATTAAATCAACTGTGATAATTTTTGCAGGCTTTTAGGGCTGAATCATTTTCTCAGATTTCTTCTCTATCTCCTTCTCCCTACTGCAGTCCCAAATGGGAGTTGTCTTAAGTGGCCTTATGTTAATGGGATTGAGGTTGTCCTTTGCTCTGCCCTGACATCTATATTCAAGTTGGCAGTGACTGGAAATTGTTCAGGTGGGATTATACTGGTCACCCTCCTGAAATTTTTGTTGATGTCCAATAATGAAAATCATGACTACTGTAATGAATGTTGTGTTTCCTCTATGCCAACCCAGGTAAATTGCCTTTTTTGTGTTTGGTACTCTCTAACCCATGTAAACCTCCAGAAATTTGGCTCCTAGTAGGAAGGTGAAGGCACATGGGTCCCCTAACCTTCTTCTCCTACCTTATTTTCAAAAGTAATTTTATTTTCATAAAGCAATTTGAAAAGGTTTTTGAAATGCAGTTATGGAGAAAGAAGGCAATGTCCATAATCTCATTACACATTGATGATTATAGATAATAAATTTGGTCTATTTCTATATGCTAAAGCAATGCAGAACATCTTTGTAATTAATTCAATAAATACTTGTTGAATGCCAGCTTGGTTGCCAGGCTCTGTTTTATGTGGTAGGGATTTGGCAGTCAGCTACAATGACAATAACAACAATAGCAAAAAACCCCAAAACTTCCATCCTTTGGGGAGTCTACATTCTAATGATTATCCTTAATGTTTAAATGAGTACTTTGTTTAAAAAATATATGATAAGAATTTTCATGTTATTACATAATTTTATAAAGACTATTTTATTTTAATACGTGTATTACATTCCATATAATGGATATGTTAGATTTTTAAAAATCATTTGTTTTTTTTAATCTCATATTGGATGTTGTTCATGTCTTCCATAATAAGAACTGTCATTATAGGGGGGGAAAGATGGCGAAGGAGTAGGGGACCCTATTTCAACTGGTCCCCGGAATTGAGCTGGATATCAACCAGACCACTCTGAGCACCGACGAAACCAGCCCGAGATGTAAGAAGATCTGGATCTCTACAAACAGAATATCGCAGGCGGTTGGTTTTGAGGTACGAAGCGGAGAGCCATGATTCTGCGGGCAGATATCGGAGGATAAACGGCAGCCGGAGGGTGCCTGGCCGTGGGGATCCTACACTGCCAGTGAGTGACAGCCTCGCGCGCTGCGGACGGGGCACAGACTCGCAGACTGGTAGCGTCAGGAAAGAACTTTAGGGCAGCCCCCGGAGTGGAAAACCAGACCGGATGGGTCGCGCGCACGCGAACCACAGCCGCCCGGACAGAAACCTGGAGCGACGGTCGGGCGCACGCAAACTGCAGCCTCCGAGACGGAAACCGGTGAGCTGGGGTCGCGCTGGTGAACTGCAACCCCGGGGTGGAAACCCGGAGAGGCGGAGTCCCGTGGCTGGCAGTTTTAGAAGCACAAAGGGCAGAGACATGCCCCAACCTGGATGCAGGACTGGGAGCACTGCGGAGGGGCACACAACCCAGGATGCTGCAGTTTTTGGCAGCACGGACAGAAACGGAGACAGTGTGGCCTGGAGAGCTCACTGAAGAACAGACTGCGGTCTCTCTGCTCTGAGGCAGAGGGTTGGAAATGGTCTCTTCTGCTCTGACTCATGGAAGAGACGTGGAAAGCCGCCAAGGAAAGGCACCAGAGAACAAAAGCCCCAAAGACTGATTCCCACTGAGCCCATCCCCCACCACAGGGGGGCAGGGCAACTCCACCCAAACAGGGTTGCCTGAGTAACAGCGGGGCAGGCCCCTCCCGCAGAAGACAGGCTGGGAAAACAAGAGGCCAGCAACTCTAAGGTCCCAAGAAAACAGGTGCATCTTGCTTGGGTTCTGGTCAATAATTTCGACTCTATACATTCCCTCAAACACCCATCAACAGAATGACTAGGAGGAGGAGCCCCGAAAACAGAAAAGACTCAAAGATTATGACTTATGCTGCAGATTTACAAATGGATGCAGATATAACCAAGATGTCAGAGATGGAATTCAGGCTAGCAATTGTGAAGACAATGGCTAGAATGGAGAAATGAATTAATGGCAACATGGAGTCTCTAAGGGCAGAAATAAAAGGGGAATTGGCAGAACTTAAAAATGCTATCAATGAGATCCAATCCAATCTAGATAATCTAACAGCTAGGGTAACTGAGACAGAAGAGAGAATAAGCGACCTGGAAGACAATATAATAGATAAAAAGGGAAAAGAGGAGGCCAGGGAAAAACAACTCAGAATCCATGAAAATAGAATCCGAGAAATAAGTGACACCATGAGGCGTTCCAATGTCAGAATAATTGGAATCCCAGAGGGAGTGGAGAGAGAGAGAGGACTAGAAGATGTATTTGAGCAAATCATAGCTGAGAACTTCCCTAGTCTGGGGAATGAAACAAACATTCGAGTCCTAGAGGCAGAGAGGACCCCTCCTAAGATCAAGGAAAACAGGCCAACACCCCGGCATGTAATAGTAAAACTTGCAAATCTTAGAACCAAGGAAACCATCTTAAGGGCAGTTAGGGTGAAGAGATTCCTTACGTACAGAGGGAGGAACATCAGAATAACGTCAGACCTATCCACAGAGACCTGGCAAGCCAGAAAGGCCTGGCAAGACATATTCAGGGTACTAAATGAGAAGAACATGCAGCCAAGAATACTTTATCCGGCAAGGCTTTCATTTAGAATGGATGGAGAGATGCAGAGCTTCCACAACCGGCAGAAGTTGAAAGAATATGTGACCACTAAGCCGGCCCTGCAAGAAATATTAAGGGGGGTTCTATAAAAGGAGAAAGACCCCAAGAGTGATCTACAACAGAAATTTACAGGGACAATCTATAAAAACAACGTCTTCACAGGCAACATGATGACAATTAATTCATATCTTTCAATAATCACTCTCGACGTGAATGGCCTAAACGCTCCCATAAAACGGCACAGGGTTGCAGACTGGATAAAAAGACAGGACCCATCCATATGCTGTCTACAAGAGACTCATTTTGAACCTAAAGGTACATCCAGACTGAAAGTGAAGGGATGGAGATCTATCTTCCATGCCAGCGGACCTCAAAAGAAAGCTGGGGTAGCAATTCTTATATCAGACAAATTAGATTTTAAACTAAAGTCTGTAATAAGAGACACAGAAGGACACTATATCATTCTTAAAGGGTCTATCCAACAAGAAGATCTAACAATTATAAATATCTATGCCCCCAACATGGGAGCAGCCATATACATAAGCCAACTGTTAACCAAAATAAAGAGTCATATTGATAACAATACGTTAAT
The DNA here is from genome assembly GCF_002201575.2 of Neomonachus schauinslandi. NCBI lineage: Eukaryota > Metazoa > Chordata > Mammalia > Carnivora > Phocidae > Neomonachus > Neomonachus schauinslandi. The sequence goes on along the minus strand of NC_058415.1, from coordinate 54,574,017 downwards.
TGTAGACCTCAATACTCCACTCTCAGCAATGGACAGATCATCTAAGCAGAAAATCAACAAGGAAACAAGAGCTTTGAATGATACATTGGACCAGATGGACCTCATAGATATTTACAGAACATTCCACCCTAAAACAACAGAATACTCATTCTTCTCGAGCGCACATGGAACTTTCTCCAGAATAGACCATATACTGGGTCACAAATCGGGTCTCAACCGATACCAAAAGATTGAGATTATTCCCTGCATATTCTCAGACCACAATGCTCTAAAACTAGAACTCAATCACACAAAAAAATTTGGCAGAAATTCAAACCCTTGGAAGCTAAAGACCACTCTGCTCAAGAATGTTTGGGTCAACCAAGAAATCAAAGAAGAACTTAAATAATTCATGGAAATCAATGAGAATGAAAACACACTGGTCCAAAACCTATGGGATGCTGCAAAGGTGGTCCTAAGGGGGAAATACATAGCCATCCAAGCCTCACTCAAAAAAACAGAAAAATCCCAAATTCACCAACTAACTCTACACCTTAAAGAACTAGAGAAAAAGCAACAAACGACACCTAAGCCACGCATTAGAAGAGAAATAATTAAAATTAGAGCAGAAATCAATGAATTAGAAACCAGAAACACAGTAGATCAGATCAATGAAACTAGAAGTTGGTTCTTTGAAAGAATAAGATTGATAAACTACTGGCCAGACTTATCCAAAAGAAGAGAGAAAGGACCCAAATTAATAAAATTATGAATGAAAGGGGAGAGATCATGACTAACACCAAGGAAATAGACACAATTATTAGAAATAATTATCAACAACTATATGCCAATAAACTGAGCAATCTGAATGAAATGGAGGCCTTCCTGGAAACCTATAAGCTGCCAAGACTGAAACAGGAAGAAATTGACAACCTGAATAGGCCAATAACCAGTAATGAAATTGAAGCAGTGATCAAAAACCTCCCAAAAAACAAGAGTCCAGGGCCTGATGGATTCCCTGGGGAATTCTGCCAAACACTCAAAGAAGAAATAATACCTATTCTACTGAAGCTGTTTCCAAAAATCGAAACAGAAGGAAAACTTCCAAACTCATTCTATGAGGCCAGCATGACCTTAATCCCCAGACCAGGCAAAGACCCCATCAAAAAGGAGAATTTCAGACCGATATCCCTGATCAATATGGATTCCAAAATCCTCAACAAAATCCTAGCTAATAGGATCCAACAATACATTAAAAGGATCATCCACCACGACCAAGTGGGATTTATCCCCGGGATGCAAGGGTGGTTCAACATTCGCAAATCAATCAATGTGATAGAACACATTAATAAGAGGAGGGAGAAGAACCATATGGTCCTCTCAATTGATGCAGAAAAAGCATTTGACAAAATACAACATCCTTTCCTGATTAAAACTCTCCAGAGTATAGGAATAGAGGGAACATTCCTCAAGCTCATAAAATCCATCTATGAAAAACCCACAGCGAATATCATCCTCAGTGGGGAAAAGCTGAGAGCCTTTCCCTTAAGATCAGGAACACGTCAAGGGTGCCCACTCTCACCACTGTTGTTCAACATAGTACTAGAAGTCCTAGCAACAGCAATGAGACAACAAAAAGAAATAAAAGGTATTCAAATTGGCAAAGAAGAAGTCAAACTCTCTCTTTTCGCAGATGACATGATACTTTATGTGGAAAACCAAAAAGGCTCCACCCCCAAATTACTAGAACTCATCCAGCAATTCCGTAATGTGGCAGGATACAAAATCAATGCACAGAAATCAGTTGCTTTCTTATACACTAACAACGCAACTGTAGAAAGAGAAATTAAAGAAACAATTCCATTTACAATAGCACCAAAAACCATAAGATACCTCGGAATAAACCTAACCAAAGAGGTAAAGGATCTATACTCTGGGAACTACAAAACACTCATGAAAGAAATTGAAGAAGACACAAAAAGATGGAAAAATATTCCATGCTCATGGATCAGAAGAATAAACATTGTTAAAATGTCTATGCTACCCAGAGCAATCTATACCTTCAATGCCATCCCGATCAAAATTCCAATGACATTTTTCAAAGTGCTGGAACAAACAATCCTAAAATTTGTATGGAATCAGAAAAGACCCTGAATTGCCAAGGAGATGTTGAAAAAGAAAAACAAAGCTGGGGGCATCACGTTGCCTGATTTCAAGCTACACTACAAAGCAGTGATCACCAAGACAGCATGGTACTGGCACAAAAACAGACATACAGACCAATGGAACAGAATAGAGAACCCAGATATGGACCCTCAACTCTATGGTCAAATAATCTTTGACAAAGCAGGAAAAAACATGCAATGGAAAAAAGACAGTCTCTTCAATAAATGGTGCTGGGAAAATTGGACAGCCACATGCAGAAGAATGAAACTCGACCATTCTCTAACACCATTCACAAAGATAAACTCAAAGTGGATGAAAGACCTCAATGTGAGACAGGAATCCATCCAAATCCTAGAGGAGAACATAGGCAGTAACCACTTTGACATCAGCCACAGCAACTTCTTTCAAGATACATCTCCAAAAGCTAGCGAAACAGAAGCAAAAATGAACTTTTGGGACTTCATCAAGATAAAAAGCTTCTGCACAGCAAAGGAAACAGTCAACAAAACGAAGAGGCAACCCACAGAATGGGAGAAGATATTTGCAAATGACACTACAGATAAAGGGCTGGTATCCAAAATCTATAAGAACTTCTCAAACTCAACACCCAAAAAACAATAATCAAGTCAAAAAGTGGGCAGAAGAGATGAACAGACACTTCTCTGAAGAAGACATACAAATGGCTAACAGACACATGAAAAAATGTTCATCATCATTAGCCATCAGGGAAATCCAAATCAAAACCACACTGAGATACCACCTTACACCAGTTAGAATGGCAAAAGTGGACAGGGAAAGAAACAACAAATGTTGGAGAGGTTGTGGAGAAAGGGGAACCCTCTTACACTGTTGGTGGGAATGCAAGTTGGTACAGCCACTTTGGAAAACAGTGTGGAGGGTCCTCAAAAAGTTAAAAATACAGCTACCCTATGACCCAGCAATTGCACTTCTGGGTATTTACCCCAAAGACACAGATGTAGTGAAAAGAAGGGCCCTATGCACCCCAATGTTCATAGCAGCAATGTCCGCAATAGCCAAACTGTGGAAAGAGCCGAGATGCCCTTCAGCAGATGAATGGATAAAGAAGATGTGGTCCATATATACAATGGAATACTACTCAGCCATCAGAAAAGATGAATACCCAACTTTTACATCAACATGGATGGGACTGGAGGAGATGATGCTAAGTGAAATAAGGCAAGCAGAGAAAGTCAATTATCATATGGTTTCACTTATTTGTGGAACATAAGGAATAGCATGGAGGACATTAGGAGAAGGAAGGGGAAAATGGGGAGGGGGAATTGGAGGGAGAGATGAACCATGAGAGACTATGGACTCTGAGAAACAAACAGGGTTTTAGAGGGGAGGGGGAGGGGGGAGGGGGGATTGTTTAGCCTGGTGATGGGTATTAAGGAGGGCACGTACTGCATGGAGCACTGGGTGTTATACGAAAACAATGGATCATGGATCACTACATTAAAAACTAATGATGTATTGTATGGTGACTAACATAACATAATAAAATTAAAAAAAAATGTCCTCATAAATAACTTGCATATTTATTCATGAAGTTGTTTTATTCTAGATTTCTGTTTTATTTAACCCTAAGTTATTACCAGAAGTTGAATCACTGGGACTAAATGGATATATATTTTGAAGCTCTGGGTATATTTTGGTAACTTGCTTATACAAATGTCCCTGTTCATGTTTCTAATAGCAGCATAACGAGGGTGTCCATCTCTTTACACTGTTCTGGATAGAATATTATATAATTTTTCTCCAGTTACTGTAGTTAAAAACTGCTGTGCCAGGGCTTTCTCTCTCTTTTTGCATTTCTGTTTTATGTATTGAGATCATCATGTCTCCTACTACTTTTTGTTTTCTTCATTTAAAATGGTTTATAATTTTTCTGTGTCTAATTAACTACTGAAGTCTTATTACAAATTTTAAGCTCTAAGTACATAAAATGTTAATTTTAGACATTTTTTATAATTTGTTGTTTTTCTTTCATTACGACTACCTCTTGATGTGGGAGTTTTGTTCTTATTTTTGTTATTGAGGTATGCTTGGCCTGCAATGTTATATTAGTTGCAGGTGTACAGCATGGTGATTTGACAATTCTATGCATTACTCAGCACTTACCATGATAAATGTGCTCACCATCTGTCACCATACGGTGTTATTACAGTGTTATTGACTATATTCCCTCTGCTGTACATCTCACCTCCATGACTTTTCTATAACTGGATATTTGTGCCTCTTAATCCCCCTTGCCTATTAAGGAAATAAAGGAATGGGGTTTTATTCTTATTGTCATTGTTATCCCCAGGACTACAACCAGCACAGATGGTACTTTCATGGAATCAGGTCTGCCAGTCTCCCAGGATGCTGATTTCTAGGCTGGGATGTCGTATTTTCTGTTTCTATTAGCTGAATATTCTCGGCTTTGAAGCTTTTAAAAATTTATTGTATTTATCCTAAATCTGGAATCAATATTGGTGTTGGTATGAGCTAAGAATCTAAGAAGTTTTTTTTCCCTTTTCACATTCTAAACAATTCTCCCAGCTATTTTAATTTAGTAATTTTTAACTCATTAATCAATAGGGCTTGTTTCATTACAAATTATCTAGTATGAGGATAGCCCTTTCTAAGCAGACACAATTCATTTTAATATCGTATATATTCTCAGCTGAAATTTTTGTTCTCTGAGTATTTCATTCTCATTGATCCTTGAGTGATGAGTAAAAGGATAGTACCCAACCAGCCATATGAGTTAATGAACCCTGACAATAGAGTAGAGGTGCCATAGCAGCTTTAATAACCTTCACATCTGTATCTTAAATAGATAAAGAAGACAATTATAAGACATTGAAAGGGCAAGCGGTAATCAATCACATGTAACCATTGAACTCAAAGCTAATTTAGTTTTATTTGTTCATAAATTTCTGTAGCTTCTTCCATTCCCAAAGTCTCTTTAGTATCCTTCTTATCACTTGTAATAAAGATTCTGATTCCATTTGGAACATTTGACTGCTGACAGATTTCCAGTCCCAACATTCCCCTTTCCTCTTCTGTCTGTCTGGGCAATCTGAGAGAAAGACTGAGTGTTCCCTCCTAGGACACCAGTAGGAATTCCACCCCAGCCCCATCCCACAAAGTCACCCCAGCTGTGTCCCCAGCCACGGTAACACCCCAAGCCAGTTGCCTCTTCTTTATCTCTCAAACCATATTTGGACATGCCTGGGAGAGAATATTTTCTTCTCCTCTTGGTGCATGTGTGACATTATCAGTCTCAACATCCAAGCCAGTTATGAGATCCATCCTGCCTCAGTGAGGTCAGTACAACACACTCAGTTTGATTTCTCTGATAATAACCTAGGTATAGTTCTGACCAATCAATTGATATTGCTGATTACTAAATGTCACTCATCATTTTTCCAAGCACTTGGGCTACTTTCCTTTTTTGAAAATTTTTTTTCTCTTATTTCATTGCTTAATATGAGCAAGTTTTTAAGTTCTTCTTTCCAAAAGCAGAAAAGGTCTGAGGAATCATCTAGATATTTCTGCTGTATAAGGAAGAGAGTGGTAATGATAAAAATAATGGAAAAGAGACATGAATGAGGAGAGAAAATGAGGATTTAAGTAGCCTCTATACACACTCCTGGATGTGCAGAGAAATCAGTACATAAGACGAACTGACATAATTATGGAGAATTATTAGTGGTTTAAAAAAAGAAGAAAATACTGATAATGTGTATTTTACAGAGCCTTTATACAAAGAAGGGAACAATAAGAAGAGGGAACAAAAATATTTTACATGTGAAATTAAGAAGCCTAGGCACATTACCTTAAGCTAGGCTAAAAATAATCTAAAGGAAAAATCTCACTTTTTTCCCCGTTATTTTGCCTTCTTTTCTTATTTTTTTCCTTCCTTTTACATTTTCACATGTATGGCCTTTATTACATGAGTGACCTGAGTCCACTTACTGGACAATGCAACAAAATGGTAAGATTTGCTGTTTTGCTGCAATTTCCCTCAAAACTGTGTCCATACTAAGTGATAAGAAATTTCAAAATTTAGAATTGAACCTTAAAACAGCACTTTATTGTTACTTACCATAACCCCCATAAAAAGACAGAAGTTAAGTTCAAATCACAAGACCAATATTCAGAAGCAGAAATCTGAATATAACCAATCTGATTTCATGCAATCGCTCCTGTTTGAAATCCAATGTTCAAGTATTGGTTCAAGGGTTCTTATATGCATATTTCTAGTCCTCATCTTCCATTCAGGGTCAGCACTGATATGCCAGTCCAGCCAAGATCTCTAACACTTTGTACTGCTTTATGGGAACAAGTGGTTTCCCTTGGAGGAATCGTAGATACAACTGTGTAAATATATTAACAGTAATTATGTAAGTAAAGAGCACCGTAACTTAGCCCATTACTTTTCCTGGTGCCACTATTTGACATCAGTCAATTTTTAAACAATATTTTATTTATATATATATATATTTATTTATTTATTTATTTGAGAGAGAGATAGAAAGCAAGCATGAGTGGGGGCAGGGGCAGAAGGAGAGGGAGAAACAGGCTCCCCACTGAGCAGGACCCCAGGATCATGACCTGAGCCAAAGGCAGATGCTTAACTGACTGACCCACCCGGGCGCCCCCACATCAGTCAATTTTTAATTGGGATAGATGAAAGTCTCCTTTTCCTTCTCTTTCTACTTTTCTTCCTCTAAATCTGTTTCCGTTAGTTTCTAAGGAACTAAAGGAGTGCTGCCTATGCACATATGACTCATAAAGTTTAAGTAAAACAGCATTTCTGAAATCTTTGTTTAGTATTTTCTTAAGAGTTCAAGGAGGGTGGTTTGTTATAACATTATGTGAGGCATTGTCTACATATGTTTGAATCTTCACATACCCTAAAGATGAGATACCTATATACGGATACATACATATACATTCTAAAACTATTATATATTTACTTTTAGAAACATGTCTTGGTATGTTGAAATATTTTATGAAATGAAGTTGTAAAGTTGTCCAGTGGTTTCCACAGGAAAGAATAATTTTTATTGTTGAAAAATTATTTTCAAGACTTGCTTTCTTTTTTAGAACAAAGGTAAGATACAAGGAGAGAAGAGGATTGTATTTTCAAGCTGCCACTCAGATATTAGTTTGAGAACTGTTGATTCTGGAAAATAAATTGGCATGCGGTAAGTTCAAGAAAAATAGTTTGGTTAAATAGTCACCTGCTCTGTTTTCGAAAATGTTTGAGCCTTACCCTGGGGATTTGAAAAATAATTTTACCAATCTTACCTTGGGAACCCTTATTAACTTTCCTCCTCGCTACGTGGCACAATGGGAATTGTCATACCTATACTCTTGATTGCAACGGAAAAAATAATACATCTTTGGAAGGGTGGGTAAGATATTTTGGGGTTATTACAATGTTCAAACTCTCATTGTATGTTCTAATTTCTAAGAATTGAGCTAAAGAATATAGTAAAGGGAAGAAAATTAACATGTAATATAAACATCATAGTGTTTCTCAAATTAAAAAATATTTTTCACTCAAATCACTTGAAATTTAGAATATTGTCTAAATTTGAAGAATTTCTCTAAATATTGTCTAAATATGAAGCTGTGACATGAAGAAATGAAGCCTCTAAAATTTCACATATGCTACTTAAAATCTACATAAATGTCTCCTTGTTAGAATAAATATGGGAAGAGATAAATACAAAAGAGATAAATACAAAAGAATGGATTGTGAAGATGATGGGATTTTAATAATAAAATCTTTTAATTTTTTCTATTTTTCTATATAGTAGTGTTTGTACAATAGTATAGTAGTCTTTGTAAAAATAAGGTTCTTAGGTTACTATAATTATATAAATGAAAAAAAATAGGTCACTCATTTCATTTTGGTGACTGAGGAAGCTGTATTATTTACTAAGGAGTTGTTCCCTGAAGTGACATGCAGGAGGATAGAAAGGTGTAGGGTATTTCTGACCAGGAGGATAGTTTTTTCCTTAAGCCAAACATTCATGCATGTCCAAATACTGAAGTCATTAAGCATGTGATGAAAAGTGAGTGAGAGCATTTCCTTTAAGAAATTATCTTTCGGAGGCAGTTGGTTTATGTCTATATAACTTAATCTGGGATGGCAGAATCCTGAGGAGTAACCGACAAGGTAAAGAAAGCTCCAGAACCCTGGGCAATATTCAAATCCCAACAGCCATCTAGAGAAAAGGATGATTGGAAATTGGGACACCCATGATGTCTTAGAGGGTTGGACAAGAACTGAGGTCAGCCACATATCTGAGCACTATGAATAGACCAGCTACAGGATCAGTGCACCCTGCCTTAAAAAGCCAGCTGCAATGAAACACTTGAATGGAGAAACATCTGGAAGTTGAGGATATCTGAGAAGCTTCCTGCTGGTCTGGAAGTAAGTTTTGGGGCACCGTTTCTTGGGCAGAGATGGGAGTGGATTGAGATACACTTTCAATGAGGAGGGAGTACAGAAGACCCAAGTCACTGAGTGGGGAAAGGCTAAGGTTATCATTTTCCCTCTGGAGGAGATCAACTATGCCTGAAGAAACAGAACCTACAAATAACTGAGGTACTCCTTGGTAGGAGCCTCACATCCACCACAGTTTTCGTGAAGTAACTTTGCCATGCATTCACTATCCACCTGAGTGATGGTTGCTGCCTTTTATGTTGGTTTATTTTCTTTCTCACCTTTACTCATCTGTGATGATCTGGAAAGTGGAAAGTAGAATGAAAAATCATCTAACCTTAAGAAAAGGAAAATGCAGCCTGGAAAGTTATTGCCCAAAGTGAGATTAGAATTTCTTAACTTTTAAAAGACTGGACTGGAGCAAACATGGGTATCAACAGAAAGTCTCTTCGATAAGAGCCAGTATGATAAAACCTGAAATTGTGTATCATGGGGAACAAATTATAGGTAGCTAGGTAGATAGGGTATATATTTTATTCCGGTTTTGGATTATATCAAGATCCTGAGGCTATTTTCTCAGAAGGAAAAAAAAAATGTCTTACCTGACGAGTCTCTCTATTACATGGGGAATGTGATAGAAGAGGTGAATGGCAAAAGAAAGGCATTGATTTGGGGAGTGTGTGAAGCTATGGGTGCCAGGGGCATTTGCTGGAAGCAGAAAAGATTGAGTAGTTAACTGTCAGAGGCAAAAATAACTGCCAGCCTGGAGCTGAAAGGTGCTGGGAGGGGGCTAGAATGGAGCACACAGAAGGGCTCCATAGGCAAACGATGCTCTCATGGAGAAGCCCTTCTATTTCTGACGCAGTCTGAAGGAGTGGTCTGGCCTACGGGGCTCTCTGCTTTCAGTTCCTAGCAGTGATGGCCGGGAATAAAGAAGATTAGAACAAAAGAAGAAAACCCTGCCAATGCCAAGCTTTCACCAAAGCCGAGGTCTGCATGTGCAAGTTTCTAGCATGATGCCTAATAATTTGCAAATATTCAATACCTGTGTGTGTGTTAAAACATAAAGATGTTTTAAAAGATTTTATTTGAGGGAAAGAGAGAGAGCATGAGCAGGGGGAGCGGCAGTGGGAGAGGAAGAAGCAGACTCCCCACTGAGCAGAGAGCCCAATGAGGGGCTCAATCCCAGGACCCCGAGATCATGACCTGAGCCAAAGGCAGACGCTTGACCGACAGCCACCCAGGTGCCCCAAAACATAAAATTTAATTTGTCCTCCATTTTTTTTCTTCTCAGCTAACTGGTCTACAAGATGACTGCCACGCTGTAGCTGCTGGAGGTAGCCTGATCAAAAAACACCATCATTGTGGAGATGATTGATTGATTCTTCTTTGTATCTCCTGTAATACCCACATCTTTGCTCTAGCCAGCCATTAAAGAGAGCAATGGTTGTATTATAGGTATTAAACAGAATGTATTATATGCAGGTCCAAATGGTAAAGAGCAAGTAGATGAGTTAGACGGACGATACAATACATAAGGAAAGAGGTTCTTGGTGTCCTGGGGGGCCTTTTCCTCCCAGCTGCTTACTTGAGTGGTCTGCATACACGTCTTCAGCTCCCAAACGAGGCCTATGTGGAAAAGGACGACATCGAGCAAAGGGCATAGGTGGAAACTCCCTCCCCCTGCAGCACATCATCTGCTACTCTCAGCTCAGAGGTTTAAAGAGAGCAAGAAGGTTTACTTCAGATGGCTGGTGCCCCTGTCAGCATCCCCAGATCCATTTCTGAGAGGGTTGTGCAGCAGAGAGAAGAGGAGGTGGCGGTCGTTCTGAAGCAAGGTAAGGGCTGGAGGATTAGGAGCACAGCTTTGAACTGGCTCAGCAAACTCCCTGCTTCCAGTAGACATGCTACCATGTCGTGAGGGGCCAAGTAAAAATCTCAGCTTGTTCTCTGGTTTCCTAGGATACTGGAGTTTTCATGTGCATTACTAAGGATAGTGGAGTTAACCTAAGAAAGAAACACTTTCGCGAACTTACTCAAGGTTATCTTGAAGCAGAGTTTCGCTATTTCCTATTCTTCACTAGTACCGTGAGTGCAAAAGGGGCATGCTAATAAGTGGAAGATTATATATATACCTATATCTCTACATATATTTAATAAATGAGCTGGAGAGAGAAGAATACTAGAATGCTTGACAAAGGGAGTCAGAAGGCCTGTGGATCACATGAGGGTCAGGGGATAAGAAAATATGGCTAGGATTTGAAACGGGACCCTGGGTAGGTCAATTCTTCAGATAAATTGGGGTGTTGGAAAGGATGCGGGGATAAACACAGGGTGACATGTCACTCAGGAATTAAAGGTAAAGCCCCCTTTGCTTCCCAAACACTCTTTCAGCTGGGCCACTTCCTACACATATAATGGCTATGGGGCTTGGGGCAGGTCACTCTGGTTGTTGCTTAGGTCAAATACTGAAACATAGTCTACCAAAAAAAAGTGTAGCATGAAGATCAAACTTAAAGGGTAAAATAAAATAGAAAAACTTGATACATAGTATATATGAACTCACCACTTTTGCAGTCATTGTACTAGAAGCTGAGGATTATCTGCAATTTAACCTAAAACTTTTTTTTTTAGATTTTATTTATTTATTTGAGAGAGAGAATGAGATAGAGAGAGAGAGCATGAGAAGGGGGAGGGTCAGAGGGAGAAGCAGGCTCCCCGCCGAGCAGGGAGCCCGATGCGGGACTCGATCCCGGGACTCCAGGATCATGACCTGAGCCGAAGGCAGTGGCTTAACCAACTGAGCCACCCAGGCGCCCCTAAAACTTTCTTTTAGGTGTGTATCAGCTGAGGCTTTTCCGCATTTGTTCTCTGGGTCCTGGCTTGAGACAGTAGTTTCTACTCTCACTATTCCAGGGGCCCCAGGACATAAGTAAATAATAAGGGAAGATATATTAATTTAACAAGGGATTAGAATAGTGATGTTCATCATCACATCATCACTCTGTCAGGAAAGGAACAGAAGAATAGCAGAAACCACTAAGATAACTAGTGATCAGACAGAGGAGAAAGAAGGTTCGGAGGACAAAGCAGAGAGAAAGGAAAGGGTGGGAGGTAGCTCTAGGAGAGAGGAGTACAGACACCTTGGGGAGAGAGGTAGGGTTCTAAGGGCAGAGCTGAGCTGGAACAGACTGAAACAGAGGACGATGGTCAGGCCCTCACCACCTCCTGACAGAAGTGTCCTGGGTCTAGTGTGCTGAGCTGAGACAGGCTGGTCTCTGCTAATATCTTCATAGGAGAAAAGAAAGAGAGCATTCTGTCCAAATGGCATTCCTCTGGGTGAGGAAATCAAAGTAAAAGATGTGTTTTTCTCTCTCCTCAGATAATACATGACATAGGAAATTAAATGGTAGTGAATGAATAATGCTAAAGGCTAGAAAAATTTGTAGAGAAGCGGAGAGAAGCTCAAGAGCTGAGCCAGCAGTGAAGGAGGTGCCCACCATTGCTGGATAATTTGTAAGTCCCTCCTAAGTGGGAAATCTAAGCCTATATAGAAATCTGCGTTCAGCCCAGGCTGTGGCTCTCGCCACTGATGAGAATGCTTATCCCAGCTCAGAGATTTTCCTGCAAGTGTTGAGGCACTGGCTTCCATACAGATTTTCATATCCAGGAAAAAAAAAATGAAATTAGGGGCTTTAGAAATTTATAGCTGCTCAAGGCAATTATTTCTGAGAATATTTGTGTCTAAATATTAAGATCTCAGAATTAAAGCAGTCTCTGAGGATTTCTAAGAGATTGATCACTTAGATGTTTGCCTGTTTTATACATGCTTTCCATGTTTATATCCTTAGAGCAATTGAGGCTTAGAGACCAGAATGTAGCTGGAACCCAAGGGTGTGGAAAAGGCAGCGTTAGGTTACAGACTTGCAAAGGCTTGAAGGATCCTTTATCTTATGGTGTCTGCATTTGCCCTCAAATATGAGAGAGCCCTTGCTATCAAAAGAAGCAGATGGGGCTTAGATTTGATATTTCCAAGTAGTATCTTTGGTGGCCTGGAGCCAGGAAAAAAGATGTGTCTTGCCTTCCTTGGGAACAAGGCCATAATGTCCCCAAATGGGAAGAGGACAACCAAGCTGCCTCGGGGTGGGAAGGTCACAGAGTATCCTGGGGCCTAGTTAGTCTCAGGATTTGGGCTTGTAACAGACTATCTCTAAGACAGTTGGAATAAGGGGAAATTTACCCATCTCTAACAACAAAAATTCTGTTACTCCCTTCTGTAGTGTTAGAGTTCTGCTATTAACCAATTTGCTCTCAAGTTGGTTTTCTTAGTAACACGTTTTATCTTTGCAGATTTTGGAAGCAGGCCTGAGAATGGGAATCTGATTATTCAGCAAAAAAATCCTAATATATAAAGAGGCTTTCTTACCTTAGACTCACTGAGGTGTATATCCTGACATTGTAAGGGTTCAGAAGACCAGAACACAAGCCCAGTGTTCAGCTCAAGAAAACAAGAGCCTTGGAATCAGACACACTTGAATAAAAATTGAAAGTCTTTTACTTATTTGTTAGATGTCATATGATTTTTTTGCTTTCCCAAACCTCAGCATTCTCATTTGCAAAATGGGGATAATAATAGATACAAGTATTTATAAAATGTATTACATATGTACCTCAAACACTCGGTACAACTTACTGCATACAGTACATTTTTCAAAACTGTAGTTATTATTTTGTTATTAGTCCTAATATGCTCTTCTGAGTATTATTTCCATAAATGGTTATTATATGTCATAATTCTTTGATAATGTGAAATGAGACTGTAGGTGACAAACAAGAATGGCAGGATATCTGGGAACAATGTCAGATGAAACCTCACTGAAGAAATCTGTTAATGATGGACTTGAGGAGATAGACTAAAGCCTGAGGGCTCTTTGCATGACTGCAGAAACCTGTTGGTTTGGAGAATAGATGCAGGAACAGAGGAATTTACAAGTAGTCAAATTTTAGTGCCCTGTAAAGCAATTCAACAGAATTTGTGATGTGGATGAGTAGCAGATGATGAGCTCTGTGTCAGTAAGTGTTCACATACATGCTGAATGGCCTCACGAGGATATTCCTGAACTGAGTAGATGTTAGATATTGATTTTTAAGGGGCGCCTGGGTGGCTTAGTTGGTTAAATGTCTGACTTTTGATTTCAGTTCAGGTCATGATTTCAGGGTCCTCAGATTGAGCTCCACACTGGGAGGGGAGCCTGCTTAAGATTATCTCTCTCCCTCTCCTCGGCCCCTCCTCTTGCTCTGTCTCTAAAAAAATAAAATTTTAAAAACCCACAATTTTTAAGCCTTTTGCTTTATAAATTACATCTGGGCCAAACTTACAAATAATATACCATCTAGAAATAATCGTTAACATTTTACTTCAGATATGTTATATATTTTACAAATTATAAATAAAATCAGCCTGCACATATTTTATGACCCACTTTTAATTCACTGATTATAACACAGACAATGTGAAGGGAATTTAACATTCCTCATATGAATCACTTTAATGCTTATATATTATAGAGATGCATTTAATCATGAAATGACTATTTAGTGCCTTCTGTGTACAGCCACCCTAACAGAACAACACCATCATGGTCCCTGTTCTCGGAGAGCTAGATTCTGCTGTGCAAGACTGACTGTACAGTGAGTTGAGACATTGTCTCTGTTACTAAGGAAGTAAAAATTAAAACCAAAATGAGATATCAGGTTCATACTCAAGTGGCTATAATCCAAAGACAATATCAAATATGTGAGGAAATATTTTTAATTACCTCCTTTATCACTAGTGGCTCCTTTCCTACTTAGGTGTAAGCTGACTTCCCATCTTCCCTTTCTCCTACTCTTTCTGTCATAACCTAATCTCAGACAAACAACTGGCAGGGTAACAACCCTTTCTTTAGTAACTTCTAAATATCTTGAGCAAAGAGTTGATCATGTCTATATATGCATATATATTAAATGTTGCATATATGTATATATATGAATTAGATAACGGAAGTATATATGTATATATAGTTCTATATACATTAAACATTATATATATATATATATATATATATATATATATATATATATATA
>NC_058415.1:54536759-54559264 GCF_002201575.2 Neomonachus schauinslandi | reverse complement strand
TATATATATATATATATATATATATATATATATATATATATATACACACACACAACTCACTTGTTGTGTGGGTGTCTGTGTATATGTGGTTGAAGACATGAATGAAAAGAGATTTTTCTTAGATTTTACTTTCCACTCTAAGAGCTTAGCTGTTTTATTCACAGAAAATACTTTTTTTTTAATGTTGAATGAAAACTTTACAATTTATTATAAGTGGTCAAATAAAAGACAATAATATTCTGATGTGGTCATATGTAAGTTTTACCTATCTTTACACTTTTTAAAATATTTTGTAAAGCCGGCTAAAAAAAATCGGTTAACAAAATATATTTTAAAGCCAGAGAACCACTGTCAGTACCTCATATGAACTCCGGAGTGAGCAGAATGCTGTCCCACTACACAAGGACTCCTTTAAATTTGTTATCCACCTATAAATCACACAGAACCAGTTTTAAAAAATCTTGATCTGATATATGCTTATAAAGAAGAGATGACAATCCTAAGCAGTCACAGCAATAACTTAATTTACTTAGGAGAGGGAGATAAATGACAGGTAGAGAAATTTTCTGTCAAGCTGTGGAGACCTTGAGATGAAAGTGAAACTCTTTTTTTTTTTTTTTTTTTTTTTTTTGTAACCAAAGGTCAGATCCTCAGTACTTTTAAGAAGCCCTCCTGGATGGCCTCTCTTCATTTCTAGGTGTCAAAATGAAATTGAATGAATCTAGAATTGTCACTCAGTTTTAATGAAATCAGAATCTCAGATAGATGAGGCAAAACGATCAAGAAATGTGAAACTGAAAGAGGCTCAAATTATGGATTATTTAAAATGACAAGTCAAATATCTTTGTCTTTACTTTGATGACCTATTTTCAACGTTCGAAAATTTCTGCGACCTTTGATCTTTGAAGGTATTATAGATTTGGTTGAGCTATTGCAAAATTATTGCAGTGTATTTATTCATTGTTATTGGCTATTATGTGTCGTTGTGTACTTTTTGGTCTTAATATTTTAGTGGAATGCAGTAATGATTCAAATCTCAAAAACAATTATGCACTGTGATCAAGGTTATGAAGGCAAAATACAGGACATTGTGGACAAGGAAGTGGAAATAGATGTGTTATTGATTTCAGGGAAATTATTTTTAAGAAAATGGACCTCAACAAAAATGGGTAATATAGCTGGAACACAGACAAGAGGGAAAGAGGAAAAGAGAATGTGTTAGGGCCCAGCCTGGTACACACTTGTAGGCCATGAAAAGGATTTTATTTTTTATCTAAATTTAATTTTTATCTACCAAAAGCATGCAGTTTTAATCAGTGCTTTGACTTTTTGACCATGTTTTAATAAAATCTTTATGCATAAAAATTGAAGACAAATAGGGTAATGGTTTCCTTCGAAGCTCAGGAATTTTACAAAGGAAATGACACTTCAAGCACAATGAAAAATCTCTATGTTATTCACCCCTAATTTTACAAAAAGGTTTTGGTTGTAGAATATGTCCAACTCTGCCTATTGTATTTAAACCTCTAGAATTATTCTTCTAGGAATAGTAAGAGAAAGGTAAAACTAGAGATGCAAAATCATCACGGAAAATAAACATTGAAGGGAGTGAGAGAGCAGAGCAGGAGAGCTCCAGGGGTGATAGTCCTGGGATAGTAATTATCCAGATAAAATAGACTTACCTTTTTTTTTTCAGTTACTGGTATTTTATTACAGTGTTACTAGAAAGGGAGAAAAAAAAGACTTTATAAACCTATGTTTCTCAACAGAAATAGTAGGTGACTCTCTAAGTCCCACAGCCCCCACACAAGTGGGCCACCCAATGTAACTTTCAGGCTTTAAGCACTCAAGGGACATTTAGAAATAGTCACAGGGCGCCTGGGTAGCTCAGCTGGTTAAGCATCTGACTCTTGATTTTGGCTCAGATCATGATCTCAGGGTGGTGAGGTTGGGCTCTGCGCTGAGCATGGAGCCTGCTCAAGATTCTCTCTCTCCCTCTCCTTCTGCTCCTCCCCTACCCGCGCTTGAGCTCTCTCTCGAAAAGAAAAGAAAATAATAAAAATAAAAATAACTGGTCACATACTTGACCATAAAGGAAACCTCAACAAAACCAAAGGATTGGAATCATCAGAATACAAAATTGAGAACTAAAAAGATATCCAAAATGTGTTATGGAAGTATTTAAAAAAATAAACATTTCTAAGTGATTCATAAGTCAAAGGAAATATCATAATGGGGAATTTAAATATTTTGAATGGAATAACAAAAACACTATCAATAAATTGTGGGATGTAGCTAAAACAATATAAGTAGGGAAACTTTTGGCTTTAAATGGGTATAAAAAAGTTTAATAGATCAGTGAGCTGAATTTTAATTTAAGGAGCAGTAGAGCAAATCCAAAAAAAAAAAATACTGTAAAATACGTTCTTGAAAGCCTTTATCTATGTCCATATGATACTGTAATTCATGTTATTTGTTTCTTTTGAATTTCCATATCATATATTGCAATCAGAGAGAGTTTCTTTATCCACTTCTGATTAAACACCATCACTAAAACACTGAAAGTTTGTTATTAGGAAATGTCGTGATAGCAGACAAAATTGAAATACCTTAGGCCTTTAACAAAATTGCTCACATTTAACCATATCTGTGCTTTGTCACTGTATTTCCCTTCTATTACATACATAATATTAGTGGCCATAGAAAGAATAGTATGTTTACCAAACTGGGGGAACCTCTCATCTATCTTCCACCTTCTGTTCTTATTTTATTTTTCCCATAAATGTTCTGTTCTACCACTAGATTCATTGCCAGTTACAGGGACACATTTCCACAGGCCAGCCACAGTTTTTCAAACAGTCCTGGTAAAGCTTCAAACGCATGCTTGCAAGATTATAAAAGTGGCACTGGATATGTAGTCCCAGTTTTAAGAATATATATTAAGAAGTCAGAAAATAATCATTACCTCTCAGTACTGCACCTTAATACCTATAATAACTTTTTGTATTGGCCAACTGCCATGTGCCACGCTGTGGCTTGTATGATTTTAATTATTCTTTTTGATGTAATAGTTCTATTTTATCCACAAGGAAATGGAGGTCAGTGAATTTATTTTACTTGTCAAACCAGTTATGAAGCCTAGGTTCTAACCTAGATTTGCCTGCTTTCCTTGTGCTATTCATCATACCTTTAACTTTCAATTTGGATTACATAATTCCTTTGGGTTCCACTTTATTTTCCATCAAGTTTATGTCTTTAATTCCATACCTTTTCTTATTCTACTGCTCATTTTCATCATTGACTGTTCTCTGTTTTTGTATATAGGCATGGGGAGGTTTCCTATATTCAACCAGCTGCCCTGGGCCTGATTTTCACTGTATGTTATGAAACAGTTGCTTCAATTCCTTGAACTTCTCTAAATAGACATGGTCATAGAGCTATTTGTGCCATTAAATAAATGTATCCCCAAAATGTGTTTCATAGAACACTACTCCAATGAAGTGTTCCTTAAAAATGAGATGTCAAATTCAAGTAAGTTTAAAAAATTCTTCTTATATATCTTTTTATACCTTTCTTAATGTCAGTTTACTTCCAGTAAATGCTAGCATATTATATGATTGTTATAGACACCATACAGTATAATAGTCCATCTTAAATCTTTGATCATAGAAAAATGTTGCTTATTTGGAAAAAAAGAAGTGTTTCCTAGATTTCTCTCTCTGCTCTCCTTACTGGCACTCACTTGCAGTATGCATAGAGTTTATTGAGCTCACCGTTACTACATGGGTTAGAGAAGTTCAGAAATACATATACAAATGTGTCTATTTTTATGTTTATGATTATACTTATTTCCAATAATTACCATGACTTGTAAAGGTTCTAGATAACTTGGGAAATTAAACATTTAACATTCATTAGATTTCTATGCATTAACATCCTATCCACTTAGTTCATACCAGAATTTTAGATGTCACATATGATCTCCAAGTTGCTTTCCCTTTTTTTTCCATGCCGAAAAGAAAAAGGCACAGGGACGCCTGGGTGACTCCATTGGTTAAGTGTCCAAGTTTTGATTTTGACTCAGGTCATAATCTCAGAGTCCTGGGATTGAGCCCCAGATTGGGCTTCCCACTCAGCCCAGCCAGGATCTACTTGTCTCCCTCTCACTCTGCCCCTCTTCCTGCTCATGCTCTCTCTCTCTCTCTCAAATAAATCTTTTAAAAAAGTAAAGGCATAATAATATTTAGCTTTTTATAAGATATCCTAAATGTGTGTGCTTTCCAAAGGGGTAGAAACTTGAGTGTTATTTTTGAAATATGTGTGATATACCCAGGTTGCTGAATAGGAAACATGAAAAATTACAAAATGAGCAAGAGGCAGTTATATCTCTTAAACATATTTGATTTCTGTAGATCACTGACACAAGAGTAAATCTGTCCTGGGAACATTATCAGAATAATTATTACCTTTTTATTTTTCTTTTGGCAATAGGAAAAAATGACTCAAAAATCAATAAACAACTAGACCAACAATCTAGGTGTTGATTAATTCAGAAACTGTTTACCTCATTGCATAATTCTGCTATGCAAACAGTTACTGCCTAAATATATGCAAATTTCAAATCCAAGATTCCACCAAGAGAATTATTGATTTCCATAAAAGAAGAATATGTGCAACAGAGCATGACCAAATAGATGTACTTCTGAGCAACTCATAGGTCATGACCCTTCTCTATGGGGAACTGTGCAAAGCATTCATGTAAATTCTATTGAATTTGTGACCAGTCACCCATAAAAGATAATTATATATGTCTGAATGTGAAGTGACCCGATCATCCTATTAAACATGGCTCTAGAATAAACCATAACTATAGTGGGGTTTACTATACAGCAAGATGCATAAAAATACACAGGAGGGCTTCTTCACAGTGTTTGAGAGAGAAATATAAATAATTGAATCTAGCATAAGAATTAAATTTACCCAGTCTACAGAAAGGCTCAAGACAAGATGTGCTTAGTAATGCTGTTTAAGTACTTAATCTTTGGAAATAATGGTCAAAGAGAAATACACTTATTCTAAGAGATAGGAAAAAAAGTTCTCTTGGTGGGTTGAAGTGGTTCTATAGCTGCTTTCAGCCAAATATGTTTAATCGAAGAGAAATGTTCACAAAGTTCTATAGTAGAGAAACACTGGAGATAGGGAGATAGTCTAAGATGCTAACAGACACTGTAGTGTCTCTTACTATTGTTACAATGAAATTTGTGTAATCTTTTCTTGATTTGTGCTGACTGTTCTATTGTTAATTATATACCATCCATAGGTAAGAACAAAATGGTCAGTGATTGACTTGAGCTGGGGGAGCCCATCTCCACATATTTCGATTCAATAAGTCTTCATAATTCATACATATATTCATGTATCCATATGCATTCATATATGTATGTAATTTCCTAATATATTGGTAGACAGTCTGATATATACTGAGTAATTATTTCAAATAATAGCAAAGTTGTCTGACAGAAATGTATGTTTTTAAGTCTCTATTGCTTGACCACTCTTTATGAAAAAGACTAAAACTGATCCTACATTATCTTTTAAAATTAGTCAATACCCTGTGTAATTTTTTTACTACATAAGTAGCAGTTCTTTTTATTGATCACTAATTTCATCATCCATGCAGTATTTTTACCTCCTCCTTTTCATATATTCATTACAAATTTTTTTTGCTACTTGCACAAAGATAGCATCGGGTGCTGAGAATTTCCCTTAATCAACTCTCCTAATTGGAGAAACGAAAATGTTCGCAAATATTTATTTTACAGTAAGATAAGTGACATGAAGAAGTAATACCCATAGTGCTATTGGAACAAAATCAATGCATGTCTGAAGAAGACAGGGTAAAGTTTTCTAGAAAGAAAACCTTAAGTGGTATCTTGTAGAACAGACAGAGGATAGGTTTATGGGGAGAGAAAACTAGTAAAAGGCCCAGGCAGCAGAGATAGCTTGGGGAAGAAAGGAAGACTCAGAGTGGCATGTTTGAGGACTTTAAGTACAGCCCTTGGACCAAAGATGGAAGGTGATGACTGTAAGCTCCATGGGCACGATGAAAATCGCAGGTTGAAATCTGTGAAGTAGAAATATAGAAAGCGTTTTGTTTGGCTTCATTTCACCCAAATGGTTTTCAAAATTTCCACTGTCACTGAAATTCTTAGTCACAGCTAATACACAGGATCAGTCCGCAAGCCTTAACCAGGTCTGTGTGCTGACATGTGATTCCTTTGCAGCACTTTTACCCAAACCACATTTTCACGCTCAAATGAATATACACAGAGCAGCGATGCACAAATAAGGCCCATTGGCTCATTCCACTCTATAGTGCTCACTGATTTTTCTGAGATTTTTTTTTCTTAGGGCTGAGAATCAGGAGACTGTATCTCTAATTACAGCCAGTCACCTGGCTGGAGACCTTGAGCCAAAGTGTCTCCTTTTGGGCATTATATAAATGTGAACAGGTAGTTATCAAAGTTGTTTGTGTTGCAGTCCTATGTTAAAATAAAATAACACATTGGAATCTAATATGTAAAACTGATAAAGCCTAACATTCTGGTCAAAGCACCTCTGGAGGGTGATAAGCTTTGGATGTCAGCTTTGTATTGAATGTCCGCTGCGTACTCTGAGTCACTTTCTCAGGACACATAAAGCTCAGATATACACAGATGGAAAACTCTTCCGGCCAACTGCTTCCCAGAACATTTCTTCACTTCCAAATATGAAAGCTCCAGTTAATACATCATTCTATATTCTCCATGCCTACAATCTCTTCTCTATCGACTGTGGTCTATAGCACGTGTCATCTCTAGAAAGGACCTCAGGTACCACTATTTTCACCTCTGTTTTGCAATGATTTTAATATGTATACTTTTCCACATAAGAGGCTCCACATTGTCGAAGGGAGGGGTCAACACTAAGGATTCCTGGTGGAGAAGCAGTCATTCCTGTAATATTTCTCTGGCTTTTTTTTTTTTTTCTCTCTCTCTGTAAAGCTCTCCTGTTATCCCCCTGACTCTTTAATGTCTGATATCAGTCAAGCCCATCTCAAATGGCACATCCCATGGATAAGTTTCCTTAGTTTCTTCCACTTGAAACATCATCCCCAAATTTGTTAATTATCAAAATCTTTATCCAAGTGAATGACAATGTCTTATCGTCCACGTCTTTAACCACATTGGATATTGTAAGAATATTTAACATTGATTAATCTTAAGTGTGGAATATTATTTCAGTGCTCTTTTAATTTGCTTTCATATATGACGACAAAAAATGAACAAATTGTCTTATATTTATTGACCATTTAGGCTTTCTCTTTTGTAATTTACTATGCATGTTCTTGGGCTGATTTGTCAATACCTTGTATACCTTTTTTATTTTATTTATTTTTTCTAAAGATTTTATTTATTTGACGGAGGGAGGGAGCAAGCACAAGCAGGGGGAATGGCAGGCAGGGGAGAAGCAGACTCTGCTCTGAGCAGGGAGCCCAATGTGGGGCTCGATCCCAGGACCCTGGGATCGTGACCTGAGCCGAAGGCAGCTGCTTAACCGACTGAGCCACCCAGGCGTCCCTCGTGTATCTTTTTTAAATAAATATTTTTGATATTTGATCTTTGTTATCATTTGCATGGTGGCATTATTTTTTGTTTGCATTCATGTCTATATTATGTTTTAAGAAGGCAAATTAGTAATTTAATATGATTAGATTCTGTTTTTGTAATGTCTTTTAAAAGTTATATTTCCTTTTCCTATTTTGGTGTGGAAGGGTCTATTTACCATCTGTTTATTGATATAGATTCTTTTATATGTCAAATTATTATATACTATCATGTCTATTTATGCATTTTTGTTATATTCTTTTGTCTGTTTATCTAAGTGCAGTATTGAACAGTGTTCATTCCCAAATTTTTATTATAAATCTTGATATCTGATAAGGAATTATCTTCATCCCTTTTGGATTTCATGAAAAACCCTGACAGAATTTTAAGTGAAATTGCATTGATTTTAACTAGATTAATTTTTAAAAGAATTATCATTTAGATACTGTATCTTCCCATCTATGAACATGTAACTTCTACTTATGCACAGGCCTTCTTTATGTTTTTGTTTTGTCTTGTTTTTTTTAATAATGTTTTACAATTTTTTTCCAGGAAGTTCACAGACATTTTTTTAAAAATTTATTTCTAGATACCTTAGAGTTATTGTTGTTATTGGAAAAGGGACCTTTATTTTTTCCTAGTATAACTTAAAATACTTATGCTAATTTATATAATCACATATTTGATCTGTTTTTATATTTTGATGTTAATAGAATTTCCAGTGTTGAAAGTAATATATTTTATTTTGCATTATTGTTTATTTTGATTTAAAAAATACAATAATTTCTCAGACGTTTCCTTCACACTATCAGTAAACCTTAGAGGCACCTGCCATAATTACTATGCTAACTTTTAACAGTATATATTAGCTGTCCTATAGTTGAAATTCAAATAAAAGTATAACTGTTTTGTGTTTTTTTTTTTCTTTTTCCTACTTTTGTTCAACAGGATATTTTGATGTTCATCCATGTTGTAATAAACATCAGGAGACTCTTTTTTAAAATTCCAGCATAATTAACATACAGTGTTATATCAGTTTCAAGTGTACAATATAGTGATTCACCAATTCTATATATTATTCAGTGCTATATATTATTCACCAATTCTATATATTATTCAGATAATATATCATTATTATCATCATGATAAATGTACTCCTAATTTCCTCCACCTGTTTCATCCATCCCCCTACTCATCTCCTGTCTGGTAACCACCAGTTTGTTCTCTATATTTAAGAGTCTGTTCTGGCTTGTGTTTTTTTTTTTTTTAATTTTGTTTTTGTTTTTTTGCTTGTCTCTTTTTCTCTTTCTTCATTTGTATTGTTTATTAATTTCCATCTATGAATGAAATCATTTGGTATTTGTCTTTCTCTGATTGACTTTATTTCACTTAGCATTATACCCTCTAGATCCATCCATATTGTTCCAAATGTCAAGATTTCATTCTTCTTTATGGTTGAGGAATATTCCATTGATTATATATACCACTTCTTCCTTTTCCATTTATCAGTCATTCATCTTGGGCTGCTTCCATAATTTGGCTATTGTGAATAATGCTGCAGTAAACATAGGTGTGCATATATCTTTTCATTTTCTTTGGGTAAATATCCAGTAGTGGAATTACTGGATTGTATGGTAATTCTGTTTTTAATTTTTTGAAGAACTTCCACACTCTTTTCCATAGTGGCTACACCAGTCTGCATTCCCACCAACAGTACACGAGGGTTCCTTTTTTTCAACATCCTTTCCAACATTTATTGTTTCTTAATTGTAGCCATTCTGACAGGTGTGAAGTGATGTCTCATTGTGGTTTTGATTTGCATTTCCCTAATGATGAGTGAGGTTGAGCATCTTTTCATGTCAGGAGACTGTTCTTTTATGTATTGCTGTGTAATAGAATGCCACTATAAATATATTATAAATTGTCTATCCTTTCCTTGGTACATTTGAGTTTTTCCAATTTTTATCTGTTATGACTAAACTTCCTGTAAATACTTATGTAAATATCTTTTGATAGATTTTTGCACTAATTTTTCATTGGAGTGATATCTGAGTCATAGGGGATATATATATGTTTAGTTTTAGTAGATATTGCTAAGAATTTTTAAAAAAATTTATCAACAAATAATCTCATCAATAGTGTATGAGGGTTCTAGTAGCATTACTTTCTCATCCATACATCCTATAGTTTCTTAAATTTAGCTGTTTTGATGGGTGTGTTCTGTAATCTCATTGTAATTTTGATCTTCTTTTCACTGCTGATAATGATGTTGAATATCTTTTCATATGCTTATTGATTATCTAGATACACTCATTTGTAATGTGGTTTTATAAGCTTTGCCCCACTTTTTAATTGTATTTTTTTTGCCTCTTTTCTTGATTTCTAATGTTCTTCATATATTCTAGATACAAGTCATTTTCAGATGTATTTATCCAGACTATCTTCTTTTCTTTAGCTTTAAAGATGATTTCTTTAGATGACCAGAAGTTCTTTAATGAATGTGAATGTACTGTATGAATGATTTTCCTGTTTGATTAGTGTTTTATGTTTATTAATATTTAAAAAATATTTTGCTACTCCAAGGTACAGCATGAAGATGTTCTCCTCAATGTTGTTTTTTTCCCCCTAGAATGTTGTTTTAGTTTTAATATTTATTGATTAATCTGATAAAATCTACAATCAAACTCAAGTTAATTTTTCTGCACGGTGTAAGATAGGATGTGACTTTACTGACTTTTATCTGTCTGGGTATCTAATTGCTTTAGCACTATTCATAGGGGGGAAACACTTATCATAATACATTTGAGGTATCTTTGTCATAAACTTATCATAATACATTTTGAGGTAACTTTGTCATAAAAGCCTGTAAATATGTAGGGCTATTCTGGGCTTTAAATTCTGTTTCATTAACCTAAATGAGTATGGATGGTATAGTATCAAATATTTTCATTACTATAGTGTTGTAGTTATCTTGTGGGTCATTTGCATATTTTTTCTTGTTTCATGTGTTAGAAGCTTGAATCATGGTATTTAAACTTTCTTTCAGTCTGATATGTGCATTTTAAAATATAAAATTTAACCCTCAGAACTGTTTTACCTCCATTCCACAAATTTTGTGGAATATCATAATTTTATTATTTTCATCTCAAAATATTTTCTAATATCTGTTGGAATTTTACTTTGTCCTATGAATTATTTAGCAGTTAGTTGTTTAATTAACAAATACTTGAGTGTTTTCTAATTACCTATCATTATTGAATGTTAATTTATTTCTACAATGGTTAGAGAATTTATACTTTATTATTCCTTAACTGGAATTTTTTGGAAAATTGCTTTGTGACTTAGAATATATTTTATTTTGCTAAGTGTGTTGTGACCATATGAAAAGAATGTATATTTTACAGTTATTATACAGAATGTATATTTTATATATCAAATAAATCAGTTTGCTTAACAGTGTTTTTAAAATACTCTTAAGTTTTTATTTCTTATCCCTACCAAAAGAAGCTTGTTAAATCTCTCTTATGATTTTTATTTTGTCTTTATTTATTTATGTTTTTACTTTACATAATTTAAAACTGTACTATCTGTCCCCAAATTTACAGCCATATCATTCTATTGACTTTTATGATTGTAAAATGTTCTGCTTTATCATTCATAATACTTCTTGGCTTAAAGCCTCCTTTATGTGACATTAACAGAGACACTCTGATTTATTTTGGGTATATATTTTTCCATCATTGTACTTTCCTTTATCAATTTGTTTTGTATTTAAAATGTGTTTTTGAGGACTGTTCATATTTTGGCCATCCATGTCTTATCTCCTTTTTGTTTGTCTGTTTAAAGATTTTATTTATTAATTTGAGAGGAGAGAGAGATAGTAAGAGAGAACACAAGTGGGGAGGAGGGGTAGAGGGAGAGGGAGAAACAGACTTAGCACTGAGCTGGGAGCTGGACGCTGGGCTCCATTCCAGGACCCTGGGATCATGACCCAAGCGAAGACATAGCTTAACCAACTAAGCCACCCAGGCACCCCAAGATCTCCTTAGTTCAGTGTTAACATAGTTACATTATCTTCCCTTGGATTAGTTGTCACATGGTTTTTTAAAAATTTATTTTAGGGATGCCTGGGTCACTCAGTTAAATGTCTGTCTTCAGCTCAGGTCATGGTCCTGGGGTCCTGGGATGGAGCTGCACATGGGATTTCCTGCTCAGTGGGGAGCCTGCTTCTCCTTCTCCCTCTGCCTGTCGCTCCACCTGCTTGTGATCTCTCTCTCTGTCAAATAAATTAATAAATAAAATCTTAAAAAAATAAATAAAAATTTATTTTACTTTCAACCTATCTTTTTAACGTTTTTCTTATAAGCAGGATGTTAGGTTTTTCTTCTCTCTCTCTTTCTCTTTATCCTATCTCTGTCTTTTAGTTGGTTGTTTTAGTCCATTCATATTTAATGTTATTATTGATATAATTGGGTTTAAATCTACCATCTTGCTATTTGTTTTCTGTCACATCTGTCCTTCGTTCTTGATTCCTTCTTTCCTATATTCTTTTATATTAATCAAGTTTTTTAGGATTCTATTTGAACATTTCTATTAGCCTTTTGGTAATATCTTCATCATTCTTTAGTGGTTCCTCATATTATTTCAAAATTTGTTAAATTATTGTTGACATCTTAAGCTACTACTTTTTTCTCATCCCAAACAATATAAGAAGTTTGTAACAATTTATATTCATTTATCCCTTTTAAAAAATCCCAAATATTATTATATATTTTACTTCTGAATGTGTTAGAAACTTTTCAAGATATTGCCATTATGGTTGCTTTATGCATTCTACTGTCTTTTGTATTTATTCACTTATCTGCACTTTCTTAAAGTGCAGATTTTAATCCTTTCTTCTTGGACTATGGATTCTAATCCAGTGTTGGTGTTCCTCAACCTAATGAACTGTATTCGATGTTCTTGTAGATCAATTTGCTGGTAGCAAGTTTTCTTGGCTTTGTTTCCTTGAGAATATCTTTGTTCACTTCATGTTTAAAGGAAATATTTCCATAGGGTTTGTGTAATATGTTGGCAAGTTATTTCCCTTAATTTTAGTATTATCAATGTGTTATATTGTTGTATATATACTACCTAATTTTTTTTTTGAAAATTGTATCCCCAGTTTTCAATATATGTATATAAATTTTAAATTCAATTAGATTTGATTGACACTGATATGAAGAAAGAGGTGAAAGACTGAAGGAAAGATATAGTTATATATAAAATATATATTAAAGATGTGAAACATTTCTTAAATTTATATGAGTATCAGTTAGCAATCTTTGTTGAAAAAAATTTTCTTTGTGGCAATTAGGATTATATCATAAGCAAGCTATAGAATATGCAGGCAATTGAAATCACTTTGGAAATTCACTCTACAATTATCCTAAAGAAATTTAAGCCAGCCCCTGTTCATTTCTTTTTAAAACATATAATTTAATAATTTTGTAAATTATAGCATGTCACCATAAAAATTATTGAAATGCATTATCTGAATATTATGAGTGAACAAAATTTGAAGTAGGATAACAAGGAGCAGACATAAATTCCTTTTCCTACACATTAACAGGTTGTAATGATTCATTTTCCCATCTTTACTGGCTATATTTATATTCTCTGGTTAAAATATTCTCTTTAACTATGGAAAGGTGTCAGATATTGCTACAGAAATTTATGGCAAAGAAAGAAGGTTTAACTAAATGTCATTTTAATCAAGGAAACTGTTGACGTTTAATGAAATTGAACCATTATACTCACCCATACAGAAATAATTTGTTTGGAGGGGGTAATATAAAGTGTATGTGGTATTTCTAAAATATTTTTTGGTAGACTCTAGGTAGTAACATTATTTATTAAATGTATTTTGAATCATTCTTTAGAATTACATTTTTGCAATTTTACTTTTTTGTCTGGAGTTGGAAAAAATGGGGATAAGAATCAACATTAAGAAAAATCACCATTGCAGGGCACCTGGGTGGCTCAGTTAGTTAAGCATCTGCCTTCGGCTCAGGCAGGTCAGGATCCCAGGGTCCTGGGATCAAGCCCCGCATGGGGCTCCCTGCTCTGTGGGGAGCCTGCTTCTCCCTCTACTGCTACCCCTGCTTGTGCTCTCTCTCTCCCTCTGTCAAATAAATAAATAAAATATCTTGAAAGAAAGAAAGAAAGAAAGAAAGAAAGAAAGAAAGAAAAGAAAGAAAGAAAAATCACCATTGGATGATTGGTGGTGATGATGATCTGGGTGAGTCAGTCAATTAAACGTCTGCCTTCAGATCAGGTCATGATCCCAGGGTCCTGGGATCGAGTCCTGTATCAGACTCCTTGCTCAGCTGGGAGCCTGCTTCTCCCTCTGCCTCTGCCTCTCCCCCTTGCTCTTTCTCTCTCTCTCTCACTCAAATGAATAAATAAAATCTTAAAAAAAAGAAAAAGAAAAATCACCATTAACTGAAAGTCATTGAAAGAAGGCATAAATGTAAAGACAGGATTTCAAAGCAGAAGGTTCAGTTCCAGCTCTTCCCTTATCTGTGAATGCTGATTCCTACCATTTTGTTGTTGTTGTTTGCTTTTGTTTTTACCAGTTATCGTACTTCAAGGGATTATTTTTTTATTATGTTATGTTAATCACCATATATTACATCACTAGTTTTTGATGTAGTATTCCATGATTCATTGTTTGGGTATAACACCCAGTGCTCCATGCAGTATGTGCCCTCCTTAATACCCATCACTGGGCTAACCCATCCCCCCACCCCCCTCCCCTCTAAAACCCTCAGTTTGTTTCTCAGAGTCCATAGTCTCCCATGGTTTGTCTCCCGCTCTGAATTCCCCCCCTTCATTTTTCCCTTCCTACTATCTTTTTTTTTTTTTAACATATAATGTATTATTTGTTTCAGAGGTACAGGTCTGTGATTCATCAGTCTTACACAATTCACAGCGCTCACCATAGCTCATACCCTCCCCAATGTCCATCACCCAGCCACCCCATCCCTCACCCCCCACCACTCCAGCAACCCTCAATTTGTTTCCTGAGATTAAGAATTCCTCATATCAGTGAGATCATATGATACATGTCTTTCCCTGATTGACTTATTTCACTCAGCATAATACCCTCCAGTTCCATCCACGTTGTTGCAAATGGCAAGCTTTCATTCCTTTTGATGGCTGCATAATATTCCATTGTGTATATATACCATATCATCTTTATCCATTCATTCAAGGGATTTTTTTTTTAAGGGACATCTGTTTGGGTAATCCCCCTCCCACCTAGACTTCTCACTGGAATTTTCTTAATTCTCAGGATAAAATTCTATCTCCTTTATGATCCTCTCTACCAAATTGTTCATTTCTCATTCTTATACCATGCTGCTGTGACATCACTGCTTCCTTTCTTCATTAGCTGATAACAGCTCATCCTTCAAGACCCAGTCCACAAACCATCTCTTCTGTGTCTCTGTCACCCTGTCCTGGGTGCCCCAGGCACCCAATTCACAGCTCTATGACAGTGCTGCACAACTGTATGAATAGTTCTTTTTTTTATGTTCAAAAATAATATTTTAATTGCTTCTATTGAGAAACAAGAAGGCAGAAAATGTAAAAAGCATTTATCAGTATTCTTCCATTTAACAGAAGTATTTTCAAAAATCAACTTTTTAAAAAAATTTTATTTCATTATGTTATGTTAGAATGAATAGTTCTAATACCTGTTTGTCTTTTAATTAGTAAGTGAGCAATTTTAGTGTAGGAATTGTGATTATTTAGTACAGGAATTAGGTATGTATCATCTCCAGCTTTTAGGGCATTTCTAGTGTGTTCCTTAATTTTTTTTCTTGAAATAACACCTTTATTAAGATATAATTCACATGCCATGAAATTCAGATATATATAAAGTGAATCTCAGTAGTTGTAGTATATTTACACGTTTATAAAAACTGTCATCATGATCTAATTACAGAACATTATCATCACCCCAAAACGAAACCTCATACCCGTTTAGCATTCACTATCTATTTCTCCTTTGTTCCAGCCTCTGGTAACCCTCTTTCTGTTTCTAGGCACAGTAGTGCCCCACTCTTATCCATGGTTTTGCTTTCCACAGTTTCAGTTACCCACAGTCTACTGTGATCCAGAAGCAGATGATGATCCTCCTTCTGACATATTGTCAGAAGGTTAATAGAAGCCTAACCCTGCGTCCTAATGTCTATGTCATTCACCTCACTTCATCTCATCACAAGGGCATTTTATCACCTCACATCATCACAAGAAAAAGAAGGGTGAGTGCAGTACAATAAGATATTTTGAGAGAGACCACATTCATGAAGTTTTTTTTGCAATACAGTATATTCACGTATTATATATATACAGTATATAATTGTTATATTTTATTATTAGTTATCATTGTTAATCTCAGACTGTGCCTAATTTATAAATTAAAGTTTCTCGTAGATATCTGCATATAGGAAAAGACATAACATATATAGGTTTCAGTACTATCTGCATTTTTGGTTATCTATGGGGGTCTTGGAATGTATCTCCCCCCACCCCCGGATAAGAGGGGCTTTATATTTGCCTCTCCTGAGTATTTAATATAAATTGAATTATACAATATATGGCTTTTTTGTGACTAGCTTCTTTGACTTAGCATTAAGTTTTCAAGGTTCATCCATTCTGTAACATGTATCAGTGTGTCATTCATTTTTGTTGCCATATAATATTTCTTTATAAGAACATATGCCTATTACTTATCCATTCATCATTTAATAGGCATTTGTGTTGTTTTCACTTTTTGTCTATTATGAATATTCCTTCTTTGGACATTGCATCCAACTTTTTGTGCAGATAAATTTTTTCATTTTTCTTGGGTAGATACCTAGCAGTATTATTACTAAGTTATATGGTAGCTGTATGGTTAACATTTTGAGGAACTGCCAAACTGTTTTCTAAAGTGGTTGCACCATTTTTGTGATCCCATCAACTATGCCTGAGAATTTCAGTTACTCCCCATACTCACACCAACTTTTTATTTTCTGTATTTTAAAAAAATAGCCCCTTAATGGATATGGAGTGGTATCCCTTGTGTTTTGATTTGCATTTCCCTAACGTATAATGATACTACGTATCTTTTCATGTGCTTATTGTAAATTTGAACGCTTTCTTTGGAGAAATGTCTCTTCACCTTTGCTTGTTTTAAAAATTAGGTTATTTTTCTTTGTATTATTGAGTTGTAAGCATTCTTTAAATATTCTAGATACAAGTTTCTTCCCAGATATATGATTTGCAAACATTTTATTCCATTCCTGTGTTTGTTAATGAAACTCAAGTACAGCCACTCATCGCTTGAAAGCCAATACTCAAGAGACAAGTGTTGATGGGAAAGAAAAAGTTGCTTTATTCAGGAAGCAGGCAACCTGGGCAGATGGCATACAAAGGTCCAAAGACCACCTCCAAAATCCCAGATCAACCAGGACATTTTTTTTTCCACTGTATGGTTTTTTTTTAAAATTTTTTTATTGTTATGTTAATCACCATACATTACATCATTAGTTTTTGATGTAGTGTTCCATGACTCATTGTTTGTGCATAACACCCTGTGCTCCATGCAGAACGTGCCCTCTTTAATACCCATCACCAGGCTAACCCATCCTCCCACCCCATCCCCTCTAGAACCCTCAGTTTGTTTTTCAGAGTCCATCGTCTCATGGTTCATCTGCCCCTCCGATTTACCCCCTTCATTCTTCCCCTCCTGCTATCTTCTTCTTTTTTTTTTTTCTTAACATATATTGCATTATTTGTTTCAGAGGTACAGATCTGTGATTCAACAGTCTTGCACAATTCACAGCACTCGCCATAGCACATACCCTCCCCAATGTCTATCACCCAGCCACCCCATCCCTCCCCCCCTCCACTCTAGCAACCCTCAGTTTGTTTCCTGAGATTAAGAATTCCTCATATCAGTGAGGTCATATGATACATGTCTTTCCCTGATTGACTTATTTCGCTCAGCACAACACCCTCCAGTTCCATCCACGTCGTTGCAAATGGCAAGATCTCATTCCTTTTGATGGCTCAAGCAGGACATTTTTAAAGGTGAGGCACAGAGAGGTGGTGAGAGCTGACTTGCAGGGAAAGGATTCTCAGTATGATCTCAAGCAGACTTGCTGGCATTAGGAAAGTCTATTTTCTAGTGTGGTCAAGCTTGATCTTGGGAACACCCGGTTCCTTATTTGCCCAGGATCAGTGTCCTGTTGAGATCTCAAAGAAGCTATAATTAGTCACGCTATAAACTAGAGGTCACAGATTAATGAGTTAGAGATATGTAACCTTTAAGCTGCTTGGAACACAATTAACATGTCGACTTTAAACTGTCCTGATGGTGTTTTTTGAGGTATAAAAGTTTTTAATTTTGATTTATTATAATTTATCTATTTTCTTATATCACTTGTGTTTTTGGTGTCATATTAAGACATTTCTTTATGAAAGAACACAAATATTTACTTATTTTTTAAGAGTTTTTAAGTTTAGCACTTACATTTAAATATTTGATCTATTTTGAATTAATTTTTTGTATAGTATGAGGTAGGGGGTCAAATTTCATTCTTTTTCACGTAGGTACCCAGCTATTAAGCATTGTTTTTGAAAACACTATTCTTCCACCATATCCTCCTTATGGATAGTCAATTGATAATACATTTGATGGTTCAGTTAGGACTCTCAATTCTACATATCTATCTCTATGCTAGGATTACACTGTCTTGATTACTATAAATAGTAACTAAATATTATATTTAAGTAAGGAAATTTTGAAATAGGAAAGTATGAGTCATCCAAATTTGTTTTCATTCAAAATTGTTTTGGCTATTCTGACTCCCTTGCAATTCCAGATGAATTTCAGGATCAGCTTGTCACTTACTACTAAATGAAAGCTGGGAATTTGGTGGGGATTGCATGGATTCTGTGAACCAGTTTTGGGAGGCTTGTCACCCATAACAATATTAAATTTTCTGATTCATAAACATGGAAGTTCTATTATTTAGTTAGAACACCACTGATATCTTAAGACAGTGTTTTGTGGTTTTCAGAGTAAAAACCTAGCCCTTCTTTTGTTAAATTTATTCCTAAATATTTTATCATTTTAGATACTATTTTAAATGACATTGTTTTGCCTTAATTTTTAGATTATTATATGTGTGTATAAATACCATTGATTATTGATCTTGTATTGAGTAACCTTGCATAACTTGTTTATTAGATTTAGTAAATTCTTTTAGCAGTTTTTTTTTCTATATACAATGGAAAGAAATAGTTTTATTTATTTATTTATTTATATTTTTAAAAAAGATTTTATTTATTTACTTGACAGAGAGAGACAGCGAGAGAGGGAACACAAGCAGGGGGAGTGGGAGAGGGAGAAGCAGGCTTCCCGCTGAGCAGGGAGCCCGATGCGGGGCTCGATCCCAGGACCCTGGGATCATGACCTGAGCTGAAGGCAGACGCTTAACAACTGAGCCACCCAGGCGCCCCAGAAAGTTTTAAACTTTTCTTTTATCTGGATGCTTTTTATTTATTACTTGTTTTTCTTCAGTCTTTTGCTACAACCTCTAGTATAATATTAAATAGAAATGGCAAGAAGCCCTGCATCTTTGTCTTCTTCCTCATCTTGTATATGATTAAGTATCATGTTAGCTGTGGGTTATTTTGTTTGTTAGTCTGTTGCTGTAGATACTTATTATCAGGCTGTGGGAGTTCCTTTATATTCCTGATTTTTTTTGGTATGTTTATTTGAAAATGTCTTATTTTCTCTAGTGTTTTTTCTTCATCTCTTGAGATGATCATGGGGTTTTTTTGTGTGTGTGCTTCTTCTATTTGTATGGTATATTGCATTGATTGATTTGAGGATGTCTACACCAACCTTTCATTCTGAAGATAAATCCCACTTGCTAAGGTTGTACAATGCCTTTCATGTTTTGCTGGTTTGGTTTTCTAGTTTTGGGTTTTGTTTGCGTGTTTTTTGAGAATTTCTAATCTATATTCATAAACAATATTGGTCTGCAGTTTTGTTTCATTTTTGTGATGCCTTGTCTTGTTTTGATATCAGTAATAGTGGCCTCACACAATGAATTGGGAGTATTTTTTTATTTATTTAGAATAGTTTCTGAAGAATTGCTGTTAATTCTTTTTTAAAGTTTGGTAGAATTCACCAGGTAAGCTGCTTCTAATAAGCACAGATCATTAAAAAAAAAAGTTAATAATCTTTGAATTATGCCACAGCCCACCCTGTTGTATCACTTTGTTCAACATCTTCAACTATGAACGAAGTGACAGATTTGCTGTTAGATTGTCTTCAGTATGATCCCAGCAAGAGAGTGCCAGAAAAATTATTTGGGTATGAAGGGGTCAAAAGAGTTTCAGGCTTTTGTGCTGTTAACATGAGGTATTGTACCCTTAGACATACTGGGAGTTTAAGGCATAATCGGGGGCTCAACTAAAGCTGAGACAACATTTTAGTGTGCGTATTGGAGACTGATGATGTTGTAAGATGACCCACCAGGAATGTGGGTAGCCACATAAATTACAATGTGCAAAAAAACACATTACATCTGGTCTGCTCTATGACTACAATACACACAGAGGTGTAAGAGTTTCTACACCCATATCAAAGAGAAATTATTTTCTTATTTATTAGGAAGTAGGTGTATTGTTCAAGGTTGAAACATATTAGGGGGTTCTGATTAATGAAGTTCAGAATCAAACGAATCACTTGGCTGGAAAAGACACTGTAAATATAAAGTGAAGGAGGTATGTAACATTATGGGCAGGAGTGTATTGAGGTACAGATGGATAGCGGCATGATTAGGAAATTATGTTTTGATTGTTCTGTAATGAATGATATATTTTCCCAAATATTTCCCCAGATTTCATCATTAATGAAAAAAAAATCTATCTGCCTAGAGCA
Organism: Neomonachus schauinslandi; assembly: GCF_002201575.2. Taxonomy (NCBI): domain Eukaryota; kingdom Metazoa; phylum Chordata; class Mammalia; order Carnivora; family Phocidae; genus Neomonachus; species Neomonachus schauinslandi. Next base: position 54,538,630 of record NC_058415.1, on the reverse strand, counting down.
GTGTCAGCGTGTAGGCATTTCAAGCTGGTGGACCAGAAAACTACCAGTTGAAATGACAGTAGTGCTTGGTTTTGTTTCTGAGAATGTCCATCTACAAAAAGGCCTGGACCAAGTGCCAATGAAAGGTACACTGGGCCTGGTTGAGAAATGTTGGCCGGAGAATAATACCAATGATAGCTAAAGCATTAGATTCATTGTGTATTGCTATATAACAAATTACCCCCCAAACCTCATTGCTTAAAACAATAAATTTTCATTGCCTAACATTTTCTATCAATCAGGAGTTCAAAAACATCTTGGCTGATGTTATGTGTGGCTCCCTCCCACCAGAATATTGACAGACTATATCAGCTCCTTACTGGGTGCTGACAGGAGGCTTTAGTTACTCACCATTTGGGCCCCACTATAGGGCTGCCTGAGTATCCTCATAACATAGCAGCTGGCTTTCCCCAGAGCCTGTGATCTGGAAGAGACATAGATGAAAACTACAATGTCTCTTGTGACCCATCCTAAGAAACCAGAATTTATCATATCTACAACTCTATTCTATAGGTGCAAGTCACTAAATCTGGCTGCACTCAAGGGTAGGAGAATTAGGCTCTACCCGGCTGTCAAAGTATCATCAAATAATTCAAGTACATATTTTTAAGCCACTGTACCTATATTAAGCACCTACTATTGTATTGGTTAGGTGCAGTTCTAAGCATCTTACCTTATAGTAACTCATTTAATCTTTGCAAAGTCCTATTCTTGATGTTAAAACTACTTTAAATTACATATGAGGAGATTATCCTTCGAGAATATATGTTAATTCTCGGTCACACAGTTACACAAGCACTATTACCCAGGCAATCTGACACTGAACCAATGAGTTAACTTGACACTGTTCAACCTCTCAAAGACAGTGTGATCAAGTTTACCTTCCAAAGCAAAAGAAACTATTAAGAATGTGTCTGTACATGGATGGTCTACACACACTAGGACATGAGATGTCAGAGAAAGGAAGGCCTGATGCAGTCACAGAGGATCACTCAATACACTGTTGAAGACATTCCCTGTTTGAATTAAGGAGGAAAGTTCAAGACATTCCCTCTTTGAATTTAGGAGGATGGACTTCTGAAAATTCATACAAATTTGATTTTCATTGGTCAGCAATGAGGCAGATTTGAATCTGACTCTGGCTTTAAGCCCTCAGGACTTACAGCTGAGTAAAACTAGGATTTGCACAGATTATCAGTCATTCTCATATTTGCCATACACATCAGGAAGCAGTCCTGGTCTTTTAAGAGACAATGAGAGAAAATTTTGTTTCATTTGTAAATGAAAGAGTGTACAAGCCAAGGTCTTCAGGACATGAAGAAATCTGAAAACAGTATTTCTACATAATAAACAACTGAATTTCAAAACATACAAATCTGTGGTCAGAATATGAGCTTCTTAGAAATTTCTTTGTTTGTGCCTTGACTATCAGCTCAGATTTGTAAAGCGTTCTTCTTTGATGACATGCTTTTCACTGAGAATTTTTCTATTCATTCAGACTCTTTTGGTTGTAGAATTGAAATGAGTCTCTATTATGAAAATGAAGTGTCATAATTTTTAATCAGAATGGATCACCTCTGGGGCTCAGCTAATGAAAGACTATGAAGGGCACAGGAAGGATAACAAAAGAGCAATCGTAAAAATCCAGATAATGTTTTTTTTTTTTTTTTTACTTATTTTATTTTTATTCTTACGTTAATCCCCATACATTACATCATTAGTTTTAGATGAAGTGTTCCATGATTCATTGTTTGTGCATAACACCCAGTGCTCCATGCAGAATGTGCCCTCCTCAATACCCACCACCAGGCTAACCCATCCTCCCACCCCCC